>NW_024070202.1:118619392-118653067 GCF_014754425.2 Oryx dammah | reverse complement strand
CGCCCTGCGTCTCCCGGGTGCCCCGCGGTGGTCCGCCCTGCGTCTCCTGGGTGCCCCGCGGTGGTCCGCCCTGCGTCTCCCAGGTGGCTGGTGCTGGTGAGCACCCCGGGGCCATCTGTCCGTCTCCTCCGGAGCCGTGCCTGTTCAGCAGGCTCCTTCCTCATCCCTCCGGTTTTAGGTGCTCCTGACCATCCTTGGTGCTCCCCTCCGTCCTCTGCCCCCGTCAACACTGTGTCTGTTTTCAAACAGTGCACCTTTTTGTAAGAACAGCAGTCGTATTGGATTAGGGCCATCCTTTGACCTGACCCTAACTGGGTACATTTGCAACAATCTCGCTTCCAAAAAGGCCGCATTCTAAGGCGCTGGTAGGTCTTGGTCTACCCAGGTTGCTGCAGCAACAACAACAAAACAGTCTACGTGGCTTAAGCAGCAAGCGTTCATTTCTCACAGCTCTGGAGGCCGGGAGTCTGAGACCTAGTTGCTAGCAGATTGACGTCTGACCGGGGCCGGCTTCCTGGTTCACAGCCCACCGTCTTCTCGCCTTGTCCTCCGGGGGGGAAGAATGAGGGAACTCTTGGGGGTCTCCTCACTCGGGGCACTGACCCCATCGCCTCCCAAAGGCACCACCTCCAAACACCTTCACAGAGCATCCAGGGGGACACAGACTTGGTCCATAGCCTGCGGGCTGGGGCGCCAGCATTTCTTGTTCTGGAGGCAACAGAGCTGAGCCCTGGCTCTGTCTGGGTGCCATGTGCTTCCCCACGAGACAGACTTTCGCTCGTACATGCTGATATCTGTGCATTGTTAGATGGGTGGGAAGAGGAGCTGCCAGCCACTCACCAGCCCTGCCCTCCCCACACCCCGACCCTCACTCTGGACCGAGGAGACCCAGCTGGGAGGCAGCCAAGGACGCAGGAAGGTGAAGTGCGTGGCCCACTGGATGGTGGCGTCTGGAGCCGGTCGTGACAGGCAAGGCCCCTGCGGCAGTGAGGGGCTGGTGAGGATGCTGTCCTGGGGATGCGTCTGAGCCCGGGCGCCGTCCTCTAGGCCCCAGGAGCCCAGTCCACCTGTTACAGCAGTGCCCGCGTGTGCCCTGCCGCGGCAACTCGTGTGCACAGCTGCCTCCTGCTTCCCTTAAAAAGGAGCCACGTCTCTCGTGTTCACAGCCCCACAGCTCGACGGAGCGCGCTGGACTCACAAGGACACAAAAAAGCCTGATGAACAGACACCACTGGGCTAACTGGCTGACGTGCGACCTCCTTAGTAGTGGGTCTAACGTATCTCTTGGTCCCTTAGACAGTAGATTAGCGAGGCCTCTGAGACGTCGGGGGGTGGATGGGAGATTCCAGGAGGCAAGAGGTTGAAGAATTCCTCGGGAGAGGAGGCTCTGGAGCAGGCTCCCCAGCTCCCTGCCCACGCCACCGACACGCAAAGGGCCGTCGGCAGAGGAGCTGGGAGGAGGCTGCCTCCCGTGTCAGCACACACTCACACCTCGGCGCGTTTGCCTCTCAGACTGGAGGAGAGGTTCATGCCGGCGGTCCCACCGCTGTCCAGCATGACAGAGAGGGACAAAAATAGAGAATAAGCCTGCATGGTTGGTGAGCATCCTGAACTCTCATTCTGAAGAGGCCCTCGCCAACCCTCCGGGAGCGCTGCCAGCCCGGGTCCCACGCAGACGGTCAGCTTCCTCTGTGTGCGGGCTGCCCTGTGGTCTCGCCCTGCTGTCCTGGGGGAGACTCCCCCCTGAAGCCCCCAGGCCGTCCGTGTGCTCTGGTTTCCACATCATTTCCCTGACTCTCCCCAACACTGAGAAGCCCATGGGAAGGGAGCCCTGAGCCCACATCCAGGGCCGGGGCAGGTCGGTGCCCTGGGCCTTGCAGGGGGTGGTCGGGGCGTCGGGGCTGCAGGAGACAGGGAAGCCCCTTCCAGGGCCCAGGGAGGAAGGGGCCAGCGTTTTCCTTCCACTCCACTGGTGAGGCTCCCCGTCCCAAAACCTAAAGGGGGCTCTGGGGTCCCCCGGAGGGCCTGACCCCCAGGCTGGAGTGGAGACTGGGGGACACAGGCCTACAGAGAACTGGCCTGGACCGCCGGAAGCCAGTGGGCAAGGAGTCAGAGCACTCCCATGACCCCAGGGGACCCAGGACCCAGATCTACAGGGATCCACTCGGTGGAGGGGGGTCCTGCTTGAAGTGCACCTCCATCAGAAACGATTCGGGGCTTGGACTTGGCTGCAGAACCAAGCTGGTGGGTAGAGAGGTGGACAGCCATCAGGAAGAACGAACCAAGTAGGCATGCTGGGGATCCCTCTTAGGACCCCAAGAGTCAGGACATCCAACGGGAGCCCCAGGGAGCTCCACCAGGGCTCAGAGCCAGAAGGAGGGGTGCCTGCCTGGAGGAGGAAGTCAGAGAGCTAGGTGGGCATGGAGAGCACACGTCAGAGACCGCTGACCACACTGAGACAGGACAGACTGCATCGCACTGTCCCCGAGGACTGCGGGGGTGTTGTGCTGCCCAGGAGGCGCCCAGGATGGAGCAACAGAGCCCCCAAGGAGGCCCCGAGGCGCGGGGAAAGCTCACGCCCCACACAGCGCCTTGAGTGACCGTGCGGTTTCCAGCTGGCCTGTCCCCTTGCTCAGGGAGGTCAGCGCAGGAGGCGTGTTCTCAGCCCCGCTGTCTGCAGCGCATGTGAAGGCGGAGATGCCAAGTTGTTTGTAAAAATAGCCTCCTTTTCTAATGAGCTGATAGTTGAAAACCCTACAGTTGTTCGATGCGTTCATTCAAACTATCCTGATCTTTACCGTTCGTCCCACACCCCATGTTTATTACAGGCTTGTTTCCTCTTTGCTGCCGGCTCCCTCTGTGTGACAGCTCGGAGCCATTGCAGAGGTCATTTATTAGGGCTTAAGAAAGAGCAGTCACCCCACAAGTGTCGGGCAGGAAGGCCTCTCGCCAGAGGCGGGGGTGGGTGTGGGGAGGCGAGTGAGGACGGGGAGATGGAAGGGCCTGGCATGTGTGTCTCTGTTGCCAAGGGATGCGTCGCATCAACTCCTTGAAGCCACATGGGGGTCGGGGCCCGTGGTTCTCCTCTGCCTGCTTTGGCTCCGGGGGGCTCCTTGCCAGCGTCATACGAGAGAACAGGTGAGGGTGAGGGGCCAGGGCGGCGCCCACAGGAAGGCCGGGCTGCTTTGAGCGCATGGAGTGAGCAGGTCCTCCAGGGCTGAGCCGAGAGGCCCAGGTGCCAGTCCCCACGGACATTCATGGCCGAGGACCCAGGACAGACCACCCCTGCTCCACGTCCCCCAAGGACAGGACGGGGGTGGGGCTGTGCCCAAGCAGGTGACTCCCCAGGAGCAGCTCAGCACTGCAGATGGGTGGGGACCCTGACGGCTGTGCTCCCACACACACAGACACAGACACACACACACACACACAGACACACACACAAATACACATCTATGCATGTACTCGCACACGCACGTCATTTCTGCCGACGCCGAGGAGGACCTGGGCTCCAGGTGGGTGGGTGAGTGGTGTTCAGAGCTGGGCAGGGTGGCCCACGCCTCTTCCATCAAGTGCTTTCTCGTGAGGGATCCCGGGGCACCCGCTGGGGGTCTCTGCTGGTCACCCCAACCCGTGGGCTCCACCTCTACTGGGCTGTTCAGCCTCTTCTGTCTCCTGAGGTTGTGGTCTTTGTCCCTCGTCTTGCAGACAGTTGGGGTCTCAGATTGGTTTGGGTTGAACGAAGAAACCTTAGCTAATCTGAGACTTGACCCCAGAATCCTCAGAGCCTCTGCGTGTCACCGTGTGTCACTCGCAGCTTCACCCACAGGGGTCCTTACACATGGTCCCCTTGCTCCAGGAGCCACTGGGAGGGTAGGGCTCCCCGCCCAAGACAGCGCGTCCTCCAAGCCCACGCTCCCCTCGGCGGTTCCAGCTCCTGGCGGTTTTCCTGGGAGTCTCTGTTGTCAGTGTCCCGGACTGATGGTTCCTGGAGTGGCTGAAAGTCAGGAGGGCCAAGAGGAAGGGTGGGTCAGCGTTCAGGCCACAGCCAGGGTCAGCAGAGCCCAGAACCAACGAGAAGAAGGCTGCACATCCCCGAATCCTGGGCCCCTGCCCCATCCCTTCTCCCGTCCTGACCCCTCCTCGACCCGTCTGGGGCACTGCAGGAGGAGGACTCGCGTCCCGAGGGCCTCGAGGCTCATCTGCGTGCTGGGCCATGTGCCCCTGTCCTTAGTAGGCTCCAGCCCTGACCCGCCCCAGCGCCCACAGGCGTCCATGTCCCCGCGGGCCTGCCGCCCCAGCCCTGGCGTCGCCAGGCCCCGGCCCTGACCCGCCCCAGCGCCCACAGGCGTCCACGTCCCCGCGGGCCTGCCGCCCCAGCCCTGGAGTCACCAGGCCCCGGCCCTGACCCGCCCCAGCGCCCACAGGTGTCCACGTCCCCGTGGGCCCGCCGCCCCAGCCCTGGAGTCACCAGGCCCCGGCCCTGCCCCGGCCCTGACCCGCCCCAATGCCCACAGGTATCCACGTCCCCGCGGGCCTGCCGCCCCGCCCCGGCGTCTCCAGGTGTGTCTCCCAACCTGCGGGAGAGACAGTCTCTTAGCAGAGACTCTTGTGAGCAGGCTCACTCGTCAGGACGAAGGCAACACAAAAGGCCCCAGACGCACGTTTGGAAGCGGGAGCTATGGTGTCTCCCGGGCCGTGTGGCGTGTTCCCAAGGGACGCGGGTTCCATGTGCCCCCACCCCCCATCCGCCTGACCCCATGGCAGCCAGCGCCGGCTTCCCTGCGGCGCCAGCACATTGATTTTCTGAGGAATTGGTTTGAACACTGTACGTGGTAGCGCTCAGTCAGTTCAGCTCAGTCGTGTCCAGCTCTTTGCGGCCTCGTGGACTGAATTCTTAATTTTTCAAGCATTATGTGTCCCTCATGAAATGACAGGGGCAACCGAGCTCACCTAAGCCCAGCCACCACCTGCTGGTCAAGAATGAAACATGGGAGGGGCGCCCGAGAGCAGACTGCGCAGCTTCCAGTTCAGTCCAGCTCAGTCGCTCAGCCGTGTCCGACTCTCCACGACCCCATGAACCGAAGCACGCCAGGCCTCCCTGTCCATCACCAACTCCCGGAGTCCACCCAAACCCATGTCCATCGAGTCGGTGATGCCATCCAACCATCTCATCCTCTGTCGTCCCCTTCTCCTCCTGCCCTCAATCTTTCCCAGCATCAGGGTCTTTCCCAATGAGTCAGCTCTTCGCATCAGGTGGCCAAAGTATTGGAGTTTCAGCTTCAGCATCAGTCCTTCCAAAGAAATCCCAGGGCTGATCTCCTTCAGAATGGACTGGTTGGATCTCCTTGCAGTCCAAGGGACTCTCAAGAGTCTTCTCCAACACCACAGTTCAGAAGCATCAATTCCTCGGCGCTCAGCCTTCTTCACAGTCCAACTCTCACATCCATACATGACCACAGGAAAAACCATAGCCTTGACTAGATGGACCTTTGCTTGCAAAGTAATGTCTCTGCTTTTCAATATGCTGTCTAGGTTGGTCATAATCACTCATGGAATCTTCTCACTAAGACACAGTCGCCACGCTGGTAGCCAGCGGTGACAATGCCTCTTCGCAGTGATGGGTGCTTGGCAGCTCCTTCATGGGGACAGAGCCCCTGTGGCCTAGGGGACTTGCCTTGTCCGTCCTGGTCTGCGTCTTGCTGAGTGAGTCCTGACTCGGGGATCAGAGGAAGTTGGGTCAGGCCCCAAGTCGGCCGTGACAGGGCCGCAAGAAGCGTGGCTGGCGGGTGGCAGAATCGGGTGAGTGGTCACTGAGGGCTCAGGGCAGGTTCAGGAAACACTGACCAAGGTACCCACCTTGGTCTTGTAAAATCCTGGACCTACCGCAAACAGGTGGCTCCCGGCACTTCGGGGGATCAGGCGTTGCTGGTCTCTTCCTTGAAGGTGTCTTTCTGGGGAGTCAAGGAACTGCTGTTGACCAAGAATATAGATTCCAGTGATTTCTTTTAAACAGAATCTTCAAAAGCAAACCTAGGGAAGTAGAATGAAAGCACCTTCAGATAAATGTCTTGCTGAGTAAACCAACCTCTTCTCACAGGCTGTGGGGTGAACAACCAGCGAGGAAAGCTGGGCACACTAGAGGGGCCCCCCGGGAAGGAACCTGCCGGTGTGGCCCGAGCTCCGTCCAGCAGCTTTGTCAGGAGCCTAGCTGAAGGACGTCTGTGGGCGCGTGCACGCTCCGTCGCCCAGGCGTGTCCAACTCTCTGCAGCCCCGTGGACTGTAGCCCGCCAGGCTCCTCTGTCCATGGGATTCTCCAGGCAAGAAGACTGGAGTGGGCTGCCCTGCCCTCCTCCATGGGATCTTCCCGACCCTCATCTCTCACGTCTCCTGCACTGGCAGGCAGGCTCTTTACCACTGCGCCACCCGGGAAGCCTGATAAAGATGTCGAGTTGGGTTTATTAAAGGCGTGAATGAGCCGGGCCAGGAAGGCAGTAGGAACAAAGGAGGGGAGTGGGAGTTGATCTCACGCTGGAAGCTGAGGTGGAGACCCCCCTCTCCAGCGAGCTGGGGGCACCTCCCCTCCCGCTGTGCAGCCTAAACTGCCCCCGCACGCGGCAGATGCCACGGCCGTGGTCGGAGGCGTGTGAATCACACACGCAGTCACACGCGTGCACACGTGACCCACAGCTCTGCCTGTGCTGGCCTGAGAGGACCCAGCCTGCCCGGGGAAGTCCAGCGCTGGGATCCAGATGAAAGGACTCCGGGACCCGGGGATCCAGCCGGGCCATGTTGGGACCCCAGGCCCAGCCCGTGACGTGGCCTCACCGGGGTGTCCGTCCCGGGGCACCTGCCTTTCAGACAAACAAGAAGCGCTCAGCGCTGCCGCTGATGAGTGTGCCCAAGACACCTGGGCGTTTTTCTCACCTGAGACAAACGCTGAAGAAAATGTCAGCGCACAGCTCGGACTCGACGGCGGGCAGAGTAGCGTAGAGCACCTCGGGTCTGCCTTCTGGGGGCCGTGGATGGACCGCCTCACTGCTCCTGAAGCAGGCTTCGCCTTGAGATCCATCTCGCCAGCTCCGTCATGCTGCTGGAAATGGGAGCCCCTCCCTGCCCCCCGCTCAGAAATGGGCCTCCTCCCTGCCCCCCAGGCTAAGTTCAGCTGCAGGCCAGGGCTTGGTTCCCCTAGAGGGGTCAGCAGCCGTCTCCTCTTTGCTGGGAACCTGACTTCCCAGCGGCTTGGGCGCGTCTGCTGCAGGCTCAGGCTCTGGGCCTGACAGGGCCGGATGTGGGCTCCTCCCAGGGCTGGAGTCCGTGCTCATCACCAGGCCTCCTCCTCGTGTGTTTGTGTGTGTCTTACGCCCAGTCTGTCTTCCCCTCGTCTCAGGCCCCCTAGACCCTACACCTCGCAGGCTCCATGACCCACCTCTCATGGAGGAAGTGACCTTCCCAACTGCTGTGTGTGTGTTTGTGTGTGTGTGTGTGTGAGAGAGAGATTAGTCCTTCAGTCGTGTCCGACTTTTTTTGACCCCATGGACCACAGTCCGCCAGGCTCCTCTCTGTCCATGGGACTCTCCAGGCCAGAATACTGCAGTGGGTGGCCATTCCCTCCTCCAGGGGATCTTCCCCACCCAGGGATCGAACTTGGGTCTTCCACACTGCAGGCGGATTCTTTACCATCTGAGCCATCAGGGAAGCCCCAAAGAAATGAGCGTGTCGTCCCGTGATGGACCCCGAAGGTCTCCTCATAGTTTGGCCAGCGGCTAGAAAGGGAGCGGAGGAGGACGCTGAGGCCCCATGCGGCTGTGGCGTCAAGAAATGGAAGGAAGCCTCCTGGGGGCGTGGCTGTTCCGGCAGGGACACGCCCACCACCTGCGTGCCCCTGAGACCGCCGGCAGGAAGCGAGTCTTCTCGGGCGAGTGCAGAGGCCCGCCATTGCTGCGCAGCTCGTCTCCTTTCCGTAGTGTCTCTCTCAAACCGGAAATGTCTCGCCTCTTACATGTCATTTCTATAACAGGTCTACTGGGTGCCTAAATCTGTTTCTCCTCTTCCTCACTGTCCCTTTTGCCACTGCTTTAAAGTGAAAGTGAAGTCGCTCAGTCGTGTCCGACTCTTTGCGACCCAGTGGACTGTAACCTACCAGGCTCCTCCATCCATGAGATTCTCCAGGCAAGCATACTGGAGTGGGTTGCCATTTCCTTCTCCAGGGGATCTTCCTGACCCAGGGATTGAACCCGGGTCTCCCGCCTTGCAGGCAGACGCTTTAACCCCTGAGCCACCACTGCCTTAATTCAGGTGCTTAGAATCTGGCATCAGAATTTTTGGGGAAAGTAAGTTGACTCATTGGAAAAGACTGATGCTGGGAGGGATTGGGGGCAGGAGGAGAAGGGGACTACAGAGGATGAGATGGCTGGATGGCATCATCGACTCAATGGACGTGAGTCTGAGTGAACTCCAGGAGTTGGTGATGAACAGGGAGGCCTGGCGTGCTGCGATTCATGGGATCACAAAGAGTCAGACACGACTGAACTGAACTGAAGTTTTGATGAACACATAACCATGTCTTCACATTTGAAAGGCCAGACAGGGAGAGACGCGTGTTACGTTTGTCCCAAACATTCCAGAAAGCACCGCTAGAACTGATGGCTGGAGAGGTCGGGGGGAGGGCTCCTCACCCAGCCTCCTTTTGCCAGGGGTTCAGGCTGGATTCCCTGCTGGAGAAGTCACCTGGAGCCCTGGCCCGTAGCCTCGCCTCCTGGTGAGTGGGCCCCACCAGGCGTCTTTCTGTTCACTTTGCGTGGTTTTCTCTTCTGGGTTTCCGTGGCCCCTTGTTTGAACTCTTAACTCCCGGGAGGCCTCACCTAATCAGGGGCCTGCCTCTGTTCTGCTGCCTGGGGCCTCTAGAGCCCGAGCAGTCAGGGGGGCATCTGAACAGAGGAGGTGCTGCTTAGCTCCGGGAGCAGGTTGTGAACTTCTAAGCCCCGTATCCTGCCGCTGCCCCGCCGTGGATGAGACCCCCGAGGAGGCAGAGGCTGGACGCTGGGAGAGAGATGGCCTCTCTGGAGGGTCCAGGCCTCCTGCCCCTCTGTGTCCTAGACCTAGGAAATCCAGTTGTCAAGTCTGTGCGAGGGTTTTCACACAGCACACTTACCTTCCACGCCTCACACGCGCTTTCAGTTCCTTAAAGAAGGGAGGAGCTAAAACAATAGTCAGAGGTCAAAATCATCGCCGTCATCTTCTGGGAAATAAAATTCAGCAGCTCCGTCCAGACCTGAGGGGTTAGGAGCTTCTGTACAGAACCTGTGCTTTTGTACAGACGTGTGCCCACTTCTCCCACGCGGAGCCCCGGGTCACATCGGGCAGCCCCACAAACAGGCCTGGCTCCGTCCGCAGCAGGACTCTGCCCTGGGCAGCATCTCCCTGAGGCCCGTGGCCTCCCTCTGTCGGAGGTCGGGGGGCTGCAGGGACCCTCCCAGGCTCACTCAGCATCGGCCCCGGGCAGCCTCTCGTCACCCCGGAAGCGGTGCCCACTCTCTGGTGACGGTTAATCTCTGCTCAGGACCCTGTGCAAGAGCCAGACTCGGCAGAGAAAATTAACGGAAGAATGTGTCCAGCTCTTCGTGGTAATTTTTATTGAGCCCCACTTGATTTGTTATTAAATGGTGCCTATGACCCATAGTATGTCTGAGAGAAAGGATAAGGATATTAGGTACCTCTGGGTGCTTACACCTCTGGGTGATGACACTGTACTCGTTGGTTTATGAACCTCTCAGCCCCACAGAGAGAATTCCCCATCACAAGGCACCTTCACGGCTAACGTGAAGCGTCAAGTCGGACATGGCTCTAGAGCTTGTACAGGCAGGGCGCTCACTTCTGGCAACGCTGCCGAGTTCTCGCAGGCGAGGCCCCCCGAGGACTGAAGCAGAGACAGCGACTGTCCGAGCCCCGCTGGGGGCTCCTCCCGGGGCTCAAGGGTCAGCCCGATGAGCCGTCCTGCTGACCCTCGTGGGCAGGCAGGAGGGACTCGGTGAGCGTGGACAGGGCGCTCAGCACCTAGACGGCGTTCTCAAGAGGAAGGCAGGGAGTCCCGCACGATGCAGAAAGGAGGCGTGAGTGGGAGGGGAGCTACGGCGATGGCAGAGCACGGCCCCGGGGAGGAAGGCCTGGCTCCTGGGGACGAGCTCCCGTGGATGACCGCAGTCCCGCCCGGCAGCAGAGCCCCAGAACCGGTCACCCGGCTTTCCCCTCGGCGTCTACAGCGTGAACGTCAGAGTGCTCGGGACAGTCAAACCCCCGCGGTTTCGGTGCTGTTTGCTGAAATCGGATAACCACCGGGATTTTCCTTTGAGGATGAAACCCAGAAGCACCAGATTGCTCAGGGCACTCTGGTCCTGAAGTCTCGTGAGGAGCGCTGGTTCAGATGATGCTGGAAGGAAGATCCCTGCGGCCTTCACTGACACAGAGGGGCTGGGCACCTCGGGGATTCTGTTCAACCACGGCTGTTAACCATCATCGCTGCCACCGCAAGGGCTCCAGCGGGGCAGGTCAGACGTGCTCCCACCATGACCTGCCCTCGGCCTGCAGCCCGGCCCCAGATCTGGGCAGAACTGAGTTCCTGCTCAAGGCCCTGCCTCCAGCCACAGGCGACCCCGAGAAGCACCCGACGCCCGAGCCCTACCCTGGATCCTGCCCGCGGCGCTCCCACGAGGCCGAGCTGCCCTCCCCTGCCCTCGTCTGGATAACGGAGGCAGTAGCGGTCCCAACACCACAGGATCACCACTGGTTTTAGGGAAGGTGCCTTGAGTGACTCCCACAGGCTGGCACGTCAGCACAGAGCTTGGGGCTCACAAACGTTGTCCTGGCAGTCTTGGCGGGAGAGGGCTGTCCTTAGGTGGCAGGTATTTCGGTCTGAATGTGACGAGGGCAATGACCACTCTGTAGATGCACCCGTCTCCGGCCCTGAGCCTCCAGGGTCTGCCCTCCACGTGCTCTCCCAGGAGGAGCAAGTGGACTGACCTGAGACCCCCGCCCTCCCTCTGATGGCCCTAGGGAGAAGCTGCAGGCCAGGGGTGCAGGGAGCAGGGGGCGGAACTGGGGGGCTGCTCTCAGGTGGGCGGGGCCTCCTGCCTCTGTCGCAGACACTTCGCACTTCTGTTGCTGAGCTGTGTCGCCTTAAACCACAGCGTCAGCGTTTGTCTGCACGCAGGTCCTCCACGAGCCTCAGTGGAAATGATGGCAGCGCCCACAGGCGGAGAAAAGGCTAACAACAGGCAGCAAGAGCCCCCAGCACGGACCTCCACCCTGCTCCGAGGCCAGCCCTCTGTTGTGACCCTTCCAATATGCCCACTGGGTCCTCCCCCCTCATCTCCGTTTCCAGAGGCACCAAGAACCAGAGCTCCTCACTCAGGCCAGAGTCAGGAAGTGGCAGCAGTCGGGTGGGAGTCCTTTCTCTAAAGCACCTCTCTGGGTTTCCCCTGTGTGGGCGTGCTAAGTCACCTCAGTCGTGTCTGACTTTCTTCGACCCTCATGGACGTAACCCTCCAGGCGCCTGTGTCCATAGGGTTCTCCAGGCGAGAATACTGGAGTGGGTTGCCATTGCCTTCTTCAGAGGATCTTCCTGACCCAGGGATCAAACCTGGGTCTTGCGCGTTGCAGGTGGATTCTTTACCGACTGAGTCACCAGGGCTTCCCAAAGAAGGTAGATCGGGCTGCAAAAGCTGGGGGAGACCCGCAGTCTCCTGCCAGGTGTCTCCATGATGGTCTCTATCTGTTTGACTTAAGGGTTGTCTTGCCAACCCAGGGCTTGAACCTGGGCCTCTTAAGTCCCCTGCATCGGCAGGTGGATTCTTTACCCCTAGCACCACCTGGGAAGTCTGGGTGGCCCCTAGGCCCCCCAGTAATGTGAGCAGAACAGGAGTTTCTCAGCAGGCACCTTAATCCCAAGCAGGAAGTCTGGTTGGAAAGTAACCGCAGCTATTTAGCTGGACACCAGGTGAGAACTTCAGAGGAGCCTGGCCCCGTCGTGATGCTGAGTAGGGACCGGTTGCTCCACTCGCCAGCACCATTATAGAGTGTATGAGAGGATACGTGTTCACATGAGAGGTGACGTGTGCACATGTATGCGAGAGGGTTGTACACGTGTGAGAGGGCTGATGCACATTGTAGGTGGGGTGTAATCTGGAGAGGAGGTATGTGTGCCTGTAGCTTGGATGGTGGGAGGAGAGGGTCCCACGACCTGGGGATGAGCTGGCGCAGGTCACAGTGAGAAGGGAAGGGGTCAGATGGAAGGGTGGACCCTGAGGGCCAGTGCCCTGCGGACACGGGATGCGGCCGACCTGTGCTGGCTCGGGGCGGGGGGGGGACCACAGTAGGAGATCAGAGCCCATCGTGGTCTGCAGGAAGGGACACACCTGACCGCAGGGGGACAGAGGATGAGAAATCCTCAAGCCTCACCCTCAGAAGGATGTTGAGGACAGAGAGGCCGTTGTCATGGAAACCAGGACACCTACCAGAAGAGAAGGAACCGCATCTGCTCTGACCATACTGAGCCCACAGGGGCCTCACCCGGGAAGCCCCACACCCCAGCACACCACATTTGGGCACTTCCCATGTAAATGGCCTTTTAAAAAGTATTCTTAACGGTCGAAAGTAATCTTTCTTTGAAGGTTTATTTTTAAAAATACTCAAGAAGCCATTTGGCAATAAGGACAGTGAACTGGACCGCGATCAGGGTAAATAATAGTGTCTTGGGGGAATGAGAAATCCAAAATGTTTAGAAAGCATAAAACCAGATTCCGAGTTTTGTTTGAGCACATCCCCAGGTAATTCTGAACGGGAATTTCAAATGTGACAGAGAAAGGTCGAAGGAAGTATGTAATTTCCTAAAGGGTTTGAATCGAGAGATCTCGGGGGGTCGTATGTGTGTGCATACGTGGGGTGGGTGTCTCGGTCCACCCCAGCACCCTGTGTGCGGAGCACGCTCGTTGCACGCTGGTTGACTGTGTCCCTGACTCGCTAAGTGCGAACGTGCATGGTGCTGCATCCACGGAGAAGACCCCACTGTTCTTTATTCACTCGGCTGTTTGGCAGCTACGGGTGAATTCGTTCGGAATCCTGAAGGGCCATTACTGGATTTCTCAGAGTGACAGCTAACCCTGAGCCCTCTGGGACTGGCTGCTTCCAGGAGCTCTGTGCCCATTAGGTCTCAACACTTGTACACCTGTTTGCGACGTAAAACCAGAAAGACCACTTTATACTGAGTCCTCTTCTGCGGACTCCAGGTGCTAAGCCCGCTGTCAGGCTGTGATGGTTTTACAGTTGACACGATCACACAAAAGCGTCATCTCCATACACCCAGGAACCCATCTCCATACACCCGTCCGTGTTTTCCTAAACAAGTATGTGTGGACAGTAGGGAGCTGAAATGCACAATTATGAAACAAACATTGGCGTGGATTATTGTTCTTCTTTTAATTCCAAAGCAACTTCAGGGAAAAAATAAAACTATTTCCAAACAACTGTAATGGACATGCTTATGTAATGTACGTGTGACATGCATGAGAAAGCACGAGGAGGCACTTCTAGCCTCAAAGCAGAGAGAAGCCACACAGTCTTCACAGCACTTCTGTGCTTCATCTGAACCTAACGGCCTGATGCACATATTCTCAAAAAAGTCAGGTGCTCAGTCAACGGTAATGAGTCTTTCTTGCCAGTATTCACTGCACTGTACAGAATTTCGGGTCAGTTTTGTGAAGAATAAAATCTAGAATGAACATACAGTATATTTACTACACTGGATGTCAGTTACTAAATATGTATTTTACAGCATTGCTTTGTAAATAATAAAGATCTTTACAAGGAGGTAAATTGAAAATAATATATCTTCTAGGCTAGCATCTAGAGAATAAAAACCAAATCAACCTGTAGCGAGACTGCTCTGTTTGTAAACCTCTGTCCCTAGGAAGTTTTTCAGAATGCTACTTTTAATGGACAGACTAAGAATAATAATGGTCAGGTTTTGAAACTTTTCCTGTCCTTACAAAACTGTAATTTCAAAGTTTGACAAAGTCTAAAATTCCTACATATTTGTTAATCATCCTTCAAGCACAGATTCTCGCTGAAATTCGTTTTTTGGTTTTAATATGATGCTTTTGTGTCAGCATGTTAAGCCATTGGAGGGAACTGCAACTCTGTTTCATAATAGAGTTCCTATTTTTGTATTTCAAAAATTCTAGATCAGTCTGCGTATGTGTGTGTGTGCATGCATGCTCACACAGTCATATCTGACTCTTTGCAACCCCGTGGACTGTAGCCCGCCAGGCTCCTCTGTCCATGGGATTCTCCAGGCAAGAACACTGCAGTGGGTTTCTCCTCCAGGGGCTCTTCCTGACCCAGGGATCAAGCCCAAGTCTCCTGCATTGGCAGGCAGGTTCTTTACCACTGAGCCCCCAGGGAAGCTCTAGCTCAATCTGAACATGAGCCAAGTGAGAATTAATAATAGAAGCTGAATTATGTTGGTAATTTTTTAAAAACCAAAACAAAAGACTTTCTTTGAGTAAAGAATTTACATTTATCTTGAAATAAAGTAAAATATCTGAACCAATAATTTCATTATTTTTCCATTTCTCTCAGTTTTAAAGGTTTTGCAGCAATGTGTCACAGTTGCTAAAAGTCGCCCCTCTCTGTAAACTGGATAGTTCTTCTCTGGCACGCAAGGGAGACTGGTGAGCACTGTGCTCAGACACGCAAGGGACTGTCCTCTGTCTCCACGAGGAAGGACTTGTCATTAGTGTCTAAAGCTCTTCCAAATGTTGCCCTTGAAAATACTGCCATTTACAACTAATGCAGTTCAATTTTGAGTCGTCTATACTGACCTGCACAAGCATCCTTTTTAGAAAATTATCTGTGCCAGTTAGTTTTTCTAGGAGGCTGACCAATTAAAGCACTCTGCTTTCCAAAGTTCATTCACTGATATAAAATGTTACATTATTTAACATTATATATGTATGAAAATACAACATATACATAGCTACAATATTCAAAAGGATCAAATTTCATTTTTATAATTTAGTCATTTGTATAGATTTACAAATCAAAAGTATTTTAAATATAATTCATGTGCCACTATTCTATCTTTTTAACAAAATTGAGTCAGATTTTGTGAAATCAGCCAAGTATTTCAGAGACTGTTTTTGCCATTTTCTATCTTATCATAATATTGAAATTTTCTGAAATAGGTATTGTTTTGTTTTATAATAATGTTTCCCATGATTGTCTTTCTCTATATTGTTTTAAAATACATTTTCTTTGATAATTTAGTTCATTGGAACTTTATTCTAATCAGTTAAATATGTGATCTATAACAGTTTGGTGTTCCCTAAATTGAAAATGAGATTTTTAACACAGAACATTAGGTTTTACATATAACAAATGTGAACTTCACTTTAAAAGAAGTCTTAGCAAAATCAACGTCATTTTAAACTATTTATATTGTTTAGATACTTTGTAGAATTTCACATATGCTATTCTTTTTATTCATCAGCTAGACAATCCTAACTTTTATATGAATAATATACTCATCATATATAAATAATTTCAGTCAACATGCCTCTCAAAAACACTCTGCATCACGTTTAAAGCCTTTCTCTGAAAATGTCATTGAAACTGTAAATTGGAATTTACTATTAAATGAAGTCTAAGCTCTCAGGACAAAAACCAAAATCCTAACATTCTCCAAGTTATAAGCTGAACCTAGTCTTACATTATTGTCAAAACACTTTCCTACTGAAGTATTTTCAAGAATTAAAAGATAGATACATTTTTCTTTGCCCTGGATATAAGAAAGAATTTTAAAATAAAGGGAAATAGAATGAAAATCTGGTGGATTAATTTATCAGTTTCTGAAAAGGATCAGAACCTAAAATACAAATACCTTCTTTAACGAATTCCCTAGGCAATCCGTTTATCTTTAAGCTCTGAGAGGGAGTGTTGGAGTCAGGCGTGGTGTCCTGGGGTGGGCTTGGGAGGTGTCGGAGAGGAAGGGGTAGGGGAACTTGACAAGCCAGGACCCCACAAAGAACATACCATGTGGTGTAAGGTGAGAAAAGACTTTTCTGCTTATGAAAACCTGCATTCAGAGTTTAAGGCCCCTTTAACTATGCGCTAAAGTGACCGCGAGCAAACCAACTGTGCCTCCATGGGGCCTCCCACCCTTTCTGAAAGCACCAGAAAGACGCGGCTTTCAATCCAGACGAAACCCGGAACGTGCGGCTTTGATGTCGGAACTGAAACCCTTTGGGACAATGGGAGAACTAGCAGAATAAAATGGATGTAACGAGCATTGTTTACTTATTTAACATGTCCTGTGCTGTCTGTGGAAAGCAGGACAGAACCTGGCTCTGAGCTGCACGTCCCCTCTGGGGTCGCCGACCCTCTGACCCCCACCCCACCCCAGGGGCTCTGGACCACGCGGCCGCGGTCCTGCGCGCGCAGCCATAGGGCCGGGAGGCGCGTGGGGGCCGCACCACCTTGGTGACCAAGGCACAGGACCCGGCCTCCCCCGGGCCACGCCCCAGCCCGCCCGAGGGGGTCCTCACACCTGGTGGTGGCTCCCGGCCATCGAGTGGAGCGCGAGGAAAGCCAGAGGGGTGCGCCGCGGCGCCGGCGGGGAGGGTGCAGCCGAGCCCCTTGCGCGTCGCTGGGGGCCCGGGCAGGGTCCCCTCCGTGCGCTTCTCGGCCACGCGAGCCCGGCCGCCCCGCGCGCCGACCGCAGGTGCGCCCGGCGGACCCCGCGCGGGCCGGGAGGCAGGCGCGGCTACCGCGGCCGCGGGGCCTCCGCCCTCCCCGCCGCACCCCGCGCCGCACCGCGCTGGGTCTAGGTGAAGACCACCGCCCGCGCTCAGCCCGCCAAGCCCCAGGTCCCGGTGACCGCAGCAGGCGGCCGAAGAGCCGGGGCCGGGCGCCTGGGTGCCCCTACGGCCCAGTGCGGGGGCCCGGGCTCACCCCCCCTGCTCGGCCGGTGCCTGCCGCCGCGTGCCCAGATTCCAGAGTCCCCAGCACCTCCGAAAAGGCCGACCCCCTGTTCCGGAGAGAACTTCCCTGTCCCCCGCGCCCAGGGCTCGAGATCCCCCAACCCGGGCCGAGGAGGCCCGCGAGCCCACTCCCCCGCACACAAACGAGCGCGCGCGCAGACATGCGCGCGGGCGCGCGCGCACAGGCGGTTGCTATGGAGAGGCCGGTTCCCAGCCAGGCTGAGGGCCGCAGGTCCCCTCCCGCAGGCCTCCCCGGCTCTCTGGGGCCCTCCCGCCTCCTCCCTTTCCCCTCCTCTTTCCAGGAGGTACCTGGGCCCCGCGGAGGGCGGCCGGACGGGGGCCTGCACCCTGTACCCCCGCGCGGGGACGCGAGGTTCGGGGTGGCCCCCTCCTTTCCTGCCGGCTGTCTGGGGCTGGGGTACGCAGCTGGAGAGGAGCCTGGTTCCCCTTGGCCCCCCACCCCGGAACCGAGTTTCCGCTCGCGCTTCTGGCAGCCGGGCGAAGCGGCCCACAGACCTCCAGCCCCCACGAGCTCGGGCCCTCCCAGGCCTAGCGAGCCCGGGTTCGCTGAAGCGCTCCACTCTCGGCTCCTCAAGTGTTGGTCGCTCATTCCTGTCCGATGCTTTGCGACCCCATGGGCTGTAGCCCACCAGGCTCCCCTGTCCACAAAACTCTCCAGGCGGGAATACTGGAGCGGGTTGCTATTCCGGTTCTCCAGGGGATCTTCCCGACCCAGGGATCGAACCCGGGTCTCCTGCACTGCGGGCAGACTTTTTACCATCTAAGCCATCAGGGAAGCACCAAACGCAAGTAGTTCTCTGCTTAGGTCAGAGGAAGGAGTCCTTGGGACACTTTAGCCGGAGACGAGCCCTTCGCAGGCCCTCGTGCCCTGAGCCCCGGGTGGAGGGTTTAGGCATTTCTGGGGCCCTGAGGGGGCCTCGGCGCGCGGCTAGTCTGGGGGCAGCGCTCCAGGGGCCTGGGGTGGGCTGGGGGCGGGGCTGGCCACCGAGGAGCTTGGGGGCTTCGGCCGGGCGGCCGCGAGCGAGCGGGCAGGAGGGGCGTCGGTGAGGAGGGGCCGCCCTGCTGGCGCGGGCCGCCGTCTCCAGCTGTCCTGAGCGCGGGAACAATGGGGAGGAGGCGGGAGAGGGGGCCAGGGAGGAGGGCGCCGGGGTCTCCAGAAAAGGAGACACGAAAGAGCCCTCCGCAGACTGTCATCGCCTGACAGGGTCCCCCCCTCCTCCCTGCCTTTCTTCCCCCTGTGCCTGCAGCTGTGGGCCCGAGAGCGCATTGTACACACAGATGTTGGGTTTCTTCTCTCCCTCCCGGCTGCTCGGCGGGGGCGCCGCGCACCAGGCGGCCCCGACCCGTGGCTGCGACCAGGCGTCCACGGTGCGGAGGCGGAGAATGTGGGAGAGGGGCCTGGGGAGCCCTGGAGAGGCCGCTCGCGGGCCGCAGCGGGCCTGGCCGCCCCCCGTTTGACCTGGGGCGCCGCCGGCCTGGCTGACTCGCGCCCTGGGCCCTGTGAGCGCTCTGCCCTTCCCGCCGGCTGGCGGGCCAGGCCGAGCCTGCGACCTGGGCGGCTCAACGCCTTCGTTTCCCCGTCATCTCGGTCCGACGTCTTGGGCAGACGGCCCCGCGGCCGTCCTGGACCAAACGATGGCAAAAGTTCTCGGTAGTTCCGGCGTCCGCCCAGGCGAAGGCGGGAGTCGGGGGTGGGGGCGGGGCGGTATTTACGCGCCGATTGGCAGGTGGTCCTGAGCCGGCTTCTATTCGGAAAGGGAGTGGAAGGCCCCCAGGGCCAAAGTGTTCAAACTACCTCGGAAGAAGGATTTGTCCTGAGGTTTTTCTTCTGCCAAGAGTTTGGACGCCCGCCCCCTCCCCCCAGCCCCCACCGCAGAGGTCACAGTAGAGCCGCGCAGGTTATTTCTTGCCGAGTGCCCTCTCCCCCGGGTGCCACCCTGAACTTGCCCAGTCTGAAGTGCGACTCGGCCGATGAAAGGGAGAAAGGCTGAAAAGAAAGAAAAGGCGAGGGCCCGGGCTGCCGCGCTGTACAAATGACTGACAAAGCCGATGTCCATTCATCGTCTCGGGCGGGAGAGGGTGCGCGGAGAGCCGCGGCCCCTTAGCCAATTGCTGTCAGCAACATGTGGGGGGTGGGGGGGACATCGCTATAGCAACCGGTGGCTGGGCCGCGAGCCGCGCCGCCGCCGGCCGGGTGCGCGCCGGGCCGGATATAAAGCGGGGCGCGGCGGCCGCGCTGGATGGAGCTGCGCGCGCGGCCGGGGCCCCTGCGGGGACTGTCCCGCGCCCAGCCGGGCGCCTGCCCTCGCCGCACCCTAACCCGAGCGCCTTGCCCCGGGCCCGGGCCCCGGCGGAGCCCACAGAGCCCGGCTGAGCGACCGAGCGGAGCGGCGGGCTCCCGCGGGCTCCGCGCTGGTACCGCCGCCGCCGCGGCCGGGTGAGCTGCGGCGCGCGGCACCTTTGTCTCCGCCGGCTGCCCAAGAAGTTTGTGGTCAGGAGCAGGATGGCCCCGCTTGTCTGTGGCTCCGGCGCCGGGAAAAGGCTGGCAATGGTGATGGCGCCGCCGCTGTCCGCGGCCGCCGCACCCCGAGGCCATTTGGCCGGGCACACGTCCCCCTTCTCCTCCAGCTTGGGCGCCCGCGCCCGCCCCGCTGCAGGTAACCAGGGACGCCGGGCCGGGGTGTGGGCACTGGTGGGGCCATCGGAGAAGGGACAGGGACAGGGGCTGGGTCGGGGACGGCAGGGAGCGGTCGAGTCCCACTGAAGGCGGCGCCTGCCAGGCATGTCGGTGGCGCGGAGAGGAGCCCAAGCCGGGGAAGGACGGAGACGGCACGCGGCGGGGGAGGAGGGGGTCGGGCGGGCGCCCCGGGCTTTGGAGAGAGCCCAGTCCAGGGGCTGACTCGCAGCAGGCTGCCTGCCAAAGGCTCTGTTTAGCTGAGGAGGTCTGCGTCTGAGGTCATCCCCCGAGTGGGTCAGGGGTGGGCATGCCCTGGTGACCCGGCTGGTGGCAGCTCGTCCTGAGCGCGAAGACTGAGACGGGGTGGCCGCCGTCCCGCCACACAGCGCTGGCGGAGACCCCTGGGCCGGGCTGTAGCCACTGCCTCTCGGACTCTCCCTTCGCAACGCCAGCCCCTCCGGGCAGTTCTGACCCGCAGCAGAGCGGGGGGCGCGGGGCGCAGACAGGCAGGGTAGTGGGAAAAGGTGAAGGACATGACGCGCAGCCAGGGTGGGAGGAACCAGCGTGCGGGCATTTTCCTCCCAGCCCATTTTGGGGGCGCTCTTCGCCCTCCTCATTGGGTCCGGAGCGCGCCCCTGAGCCGTCCAGAGCCAGAGAGGAGAGCACGGGGGCCAGGGGGCGGCCTGAGAGAGGGCAGGGGTCCCTGGACCTCCCGGCCCGGTGGAGAAACGCCTCAGCGCGGCCGCCGCCCCTCCCCCGAAAGGAACCTGAGCCTTCTCGACCCCCTCCCCGGCGGGGCGGGCGCGCGCTTGCCGGAGAAACTTCTGACGCGGAGCTGTTTGAATGAGGGACTCGATTTCCTTCCTTCAGCAGTCCCTGCGTGGTTCTGGACGGAGACTTGCTTCGGGTTTTCCAGCAGCCTCGCTCGAGGCAGTCGGGCAGACCCCGACCTAGGGGTGGGAACCTCAGCCGAAGAGGCCTTTTTGAGCCGGAGATGGACTCCCGCCCTTTGGCGTTATCAGTGCTCGGAGGTTGCTCCACGTTGGCGGCTGTGGCTGTCGTCACCGTCACCTCTGCCCAGGCACCCCCCAAACACACAGCCGGGGGGTGAGGGGCCGGGAGCCGCCGCCGCTTGGGCCGCAGCGCTCACCGCGCTCCGGCCGGCTGCCCAGCGTCACGGGCCGGCCCTGCCCCGGCCCTGGCCGTGCGCGCTCCGGCCCGGCGGCCCGGTGGCTGAGCGAAGTGCGCAGACAGCTGCCCCAGGCCTGCACCGGGGAGCCTCCCCGCCTGGGGTCAAGCGCGCTGTAGGGCAAACCCACCTTCTCTGAATTTAACTCGAACCGAAGTGTGAGAAGGTGGAGGTCTGTGTGCAGAAGGCATCGGAACCCCAGTCTCTTTTATCACCCCCTCACACCCCACGAGCCCCATGCTTGGCTTTCTCGAGAAGGGTGGCGAGGTGAGGCGGGGGCCCTGCCGGGCTCCCCCCTCCCCGGGCCCTGGGGTGGGCATCTATCCGAGCTCCGCGGCCCCGCGCGCTTTGTGGCGGGGGAGGTTAGGCCCCCCATTGTCCCCGGGAAACGAGCTGAGGCCGCCTGGGGACCCCTCGGTGCCGTGAATACCGGCGGCGTCCAGGAACCCTGAACCCTTTGTGTCCAGCGCTGCGGTCTGATCTCTCTGACCTCGGTGCGGATCGCGTAAATAGGAAGGGGGTAGGGACTGGGAAGAAGGAGGAGAAAGCCCGGGCCTGTCGAAAGGGGAGGGGCCGAAAACGGCCGTGCGCCCCCGGGAACCCCGCTCCGAGCGGCGCCGCAGCCGGGGCCTGACCCGCGCGATTCCAGGCAGCGGCTTCTCAGGCTCCGCGAAGGAGACGAAGCGGAAAGTTCAGTGCTAAGAAGGGCTGGGTCCTTGTCGAGGGAAAGCTCCTTAGAGAGCTGGGGCGAGCCAGCGGATCGCTGACCCTGGGGGCGCGCCCGGGTCCAGGCCGGCCGCGGACAGACGGTCCGCGCCGGCCGCGCTCCGAGTCGATTGGCGGAGCCGAGTTCGGGTGCAGTGAACCTGCCGCGGAGTCTGAGCGATGGCCCGGCCGAGGCGCGCCCGCCCCTTCGCGGAGCGCCGCCGTCCATGCCCCTCTCCCCGGACCCCACTCTGCCCCCCGCCACCACCAGACAATTTGGTGCTTATGAAGCTCTGCTAAAAATTAGTTCACAGGGGAGTGTTTTCCCACTTTAAACATAAATGTCGTAAATCTTCCCTGACACCCGAAAACAGAGTCTCCCCAAAACTGATCTTCCAGGAGTGCTTAAAGATGCAAATAGTTTATCACTTTTTATGTATTTATTTTTATGCCTATGTCTGAAAAACACCTCACAAATAGCCGATTTTAAAACAGCGTATCCCCACTTTATTTTCATTAAAGTTTATATTTAACAATAATTGTTTCTTGGAGATTGTTTTCTTTTGCCCTTATAGGCCTTTTTTTTTTTTTTTGGCTACTTGAATGGCAGATTTGCAAGTACAATTTCATCTGCACAGACGAACAATAGCCTTCAGCTGCACAAAGGATTTCTCCCACCCTGAATTCAGACCGCAATGCCTCTTGCTCTGATAATAGCTTCTGAAAAGATTTTGTAATGCAGAGAATTAATACATGATTATTTCCGCCTGACTTCTCTCATTTATTAGAATTCTGTGGCAGGGTCCAAATTAAAAATAGTTCAGTTAACAGCTTTTAAAAATACTTTTAAAATATTTTAAGACACCTCCTCCCCCCCCCCTATATTTTTAAGTTTGGTCATTCCCATGGCCTGAAAAATGTTTAAAAAATTTTTTATCAGCTTTAAAGTGATAGTTACTGTATCTTAGCAAATATGTTTTAGTAAATTTAGCATGAAATTCCCAAGTAATTCTCAGATGATTCATCTGGGAAACCAAAGACAGACTTGTTTTAGCAGCTCATTAGTAGTCCCTAAAATTAATTTCTAAATTTTACAGAGAAAAATATCTTTACCATTATAGTAACATAAAAGTGCAGAGGAACATAGGATAAGGCTGGGTTTGCAAATCAAATTCTTTAGAAATTATGCAAATGAAAACATCCACAGTATTAGAACTTTAGTATCAATGAAATTGCTACATGCCAGTGCCCATAAGTTTTTGGGTACAACTGTGTTTTAAAACTGAAGTCAATGACTTAGGTAATGAATTACTCTTGCTAACTGGTTACATAGCACAGTCTTAGAAAAATACTAACATTTTCTACCTGTCAACAAATATTTTTACCATAGTTTTATATTTGTGTGGCTGCCTCAATTCTCAATCAAGTTTGGGTATAGAGTGTTCTTTTTTCTCTGCTCTTCTTTTATTTTAAGATTACCACATGGACTGCTAAAAAAAACGTTCTGAAGATATTTTGCCAGAAATGGCTCAGAAGATAACATAAAGGAAGCCCCATGCACCTTCACTTGTAAGCACAGATCAAAATAGTCTAACTAGGTCAGGACAATGTCTGTGGGTGCTAAGGGCAGTTCCACTGATTGCCTCTGTGGTCACATGTGTATTTCAAATCACAGCTTCTGAAATATTTTACATTATAAATTCAAGGAACTGCAGGTGGAGATGGTTGAGTGGGGAAAATATGAACTACCATACTTCAGTTTACTCTCAAGATGCATCTAACCTGATAAAAAGTTGACTTCACTCTTCCTGAACTATTTTTAAAAAGCACACTTTTCCTACTTCTGAAACTCAGTAATGGGTGCCAGTTGTATATGTGTCCCCTACATCCTAGGGTAGACGACACCCCACGCCCCTTGTGTGCCCAGGCTGCTGGGGACTGCTTCCGCCAACCCCCCTCCCTCCAGCTCCAAACTTTCCGGGAGGGAAGCGAGCTGCCACTGTACAGAAGGAGGCGGTCCGCTTTTAAAAGACGCCTGACTGTAAATGTCAAAGTCATAAATATTTAAACATTATTTTCTTTCAATTCCAAGTCAAGACTGACAAGACGCCTCTGATTAGTGGAGGGCTCTCTGCAGGGCTCAGCCCCAGGTCGCGACGGCAGAGAAGCACCGGTAGTGCAGGCGCTCGGCACGGGGCCCCGGGCCCGGTTACTCCCGGAAGGACGGAGGGCCAGACTGCCTTTAAGCGGAAGCACACGTGTCCTTCTCTCACCTCCTGGTTAGCAGGGATCCTGAGATTTTTTTTAACTCTACAAAAAGAAAGGAGATAAAATAATCCTAAATTATTTCAGCACAATCACTGTGACAAGGAGGGAGTTTATGCTCTTTAATTTTAAAAAAATGAATATAAATTTTTGTTTTTTCCAAGATTCCTAAGACCGGACTTGCAGTCGACAGTCGCAGCCTCTGCACCCTTCCGGCGGCACTCTGTAGCCGTGGAGTCGCAGAGGGGCCCGCCAGGAGCGGACTTGTCAGGTTCCAGCCGAGGTGCCCCGGCGCCAGCGGGAGGCAGGCTGCCCAGCCGGCCGCTAAGCTCCTGCGGCCTCACAGCGCAGGGGTCGGAACCGGGTCTCCGGCCTCTCCGAGCCCCACATCCCTGCAGCCGCGTCAGATCCTTCCTCTCCCCTACCTGCTCCGGCCGCCCCGCCCGCCATCCTCAGCCTCACCACACTTCTCTCGGTCCGCCCAGCCTGCCGACCCCGGCCATCCATTCCCTGGGGGGCAGGTCCGGCCCGGGGAAGCGGGGAGCCGGGCAGGAGCGTAGAAGAGGGGACTCCGTGGGCGTGGGTCCAGTCCTACACCCTCCGGAGGTACCTGTGGCCCTGCGGGGACTGGGCAGCGGGCCCGGGAGGAGGGACCCGCAGTCCCGCTCCTGGACGCTCTTCTTTGACTTCTGAGCCAATTCCTGAGCAGGCAGGCTCCTTTCCGCTCCCCAGGCCAAGCGCACTGCTGGTCACTGGCAACCGTCGGGTTCTGGCATCAAGGACGCGGAGGTCGCCTGGCCTCCCCAGGAAGAGCCTCCGGGGGTTGCGAGCCCCGCCGGGACCTCTCCTGCCGCCCCAGGCCTGGGCCAGGGTAACGTGTAGGCCGCTGCCGGCCTCCTCCGGGGGCTCCTGCGCGCTCACGGCCTCCCGCCTGGAACCGAGGGGCCAGCGGGCGGCGTTTGTGCCCCTTATGCCCGGCCGCCAGGCGTGCACCGCCCGGGAGGAGTCCCGCGCAGGCCTCTGTCCCCAGCGCGCTGCGACCGCCCGTCGGTGCGCACTGAGCTGTGGGCCACCCACCGAGGCGCCGCGCGTCCCCTCAGAGCCAGGCTGGTCACTGCGCGCGTGTGCGCGTCCTGTCGCGGGCCGAGAAGCTTCGCGAAGCCTCCGTTCCGGGGCGCGTTCAGGCACGTGGGCGGGACCCCCTAGGTAGGGCGCGGGGACCGCCTGTCGTCTGCCTGGGCGGAGTGGGGGTACCGCAATGGCCGGGAGGGCCGAGGTGGGGGGCAGCGGGACGCCCCCTCCGCCCTCCCCGCCCCTCCTTTGTTGCGGTCCCGGCTGGTCTGCGAAGACGGCGCGGGGGTGGAGGACCCGGGTCTCTCCCGGAGCAGGGCGGCGGCACTTGCGGAGCAGGGCGCAGCGGGGGAGCGGGAACCCGCGCGGCCGAGCCCCGCCGGCCTCTCGGAGGAGCGTCCCAGGCCGGAGCGCGTGGAGAGGGGCGCGCCTCCCAGTTAACAGGCCGCGCGCGGCCCGACGGGCGCCAACCACGGGCACCGCGCGAGGGCGAGGAACTGCGCGCAGGGTGGGAGGCGCAGGGGTGTCGGACGCCCTCCAGGCCAGCCCGGGGGTCCGGCACCGCGGATGGGACTTCCCCCCCACTCCCCGTCTGTTTCTGGGCGCGGGGCGGGGGGAGCGGGGGAGGCAGCCGGCGGCCTCAGGGGTGACTGTTCTGGAAGCAGCAGGGTGGGCCGGGCGCGGGGCGGGAGGGGCGGGGAGGGTCTCCCGCCCGGCGCTCGGCCCACCTGGAGGGCCTGGCTGGCCTGCCGCCCCGGCCGGGGGGCCCGCGCCCGCTCCCCGCGCCGCCCGGCGCCCGCGTCCCTCCCCCGACCCCTCCCCCCGCGTCCCCGCGCCTGCGTCCCTCCCGCCGCGGGCGGACCTGCCGTCCTCCTCGGAGCCGAGCATCCAGGCAAGAAAATCCCGGCGTCTTTTCTCATTTCGCCCGCTTTTCCATTAACCCAGTCCTGGCATCAGCTAATCCGCCGCACGGAAGGCAAAGGAGGCTAATTAATGACCAGCTTTTCCAGTCAAGACCGGCGATAATTGCTTTGGTGGCCTTTATGATTACAAGATAAAAACGGCCCGGCCTGACATAAGAGGCCCTGTGTACACTGGGAGCCGGAGGAAGTGAGGAGCTGGAGGCCGAACGCGGCGCAGAAAATCACTAATAGAAGGGAGATAATGAATAGGCCGGCCAGGCATTCATGGGGAAAAATCCATTTTGTTACCACGCGAAATTAGGTGGTGGAAAGGAGTTTGCTAATTGTGCTCATCCCGTAGCGACCCGCACTGAGGCGGGCGCGTCTCTATTCATTTCCCGGGTAATTGTGGACGGCGTGCTGGCCGGAGCCGGTGCATCGTACCCCTGGCGTTTTTTAATTGTTGCTAATATTCCTCATAATGAAGCTAATGAGGGCGAGCACTGTGCAGCTTTGGGCGCACGGAGACAGTGAGACGCGCCGAAAGGGTGTTCTGACCCCCGCCCCCAACCCCGTCAAGCCTGAGAAGCTGATGGACCTGGGCTCCTTACTCTCACCCCCCGAGAAGTGAACTGGACCATCGTCAGCCCCTGTCTTGCAGCTGCTCTCAAGGAAAAGTGCCCAAGTGTGTGATGTGGGGGTCTGCGTGGGTGCAAGCGCCCCCCTACCCGGCCGGAGCTCTGTGGCGGGTGGGGTGCGCCTCTGAAGGAGAGCAGAAGGGCTTCTGAACTGGCCGCCCCCTGCAGTGTAGCCAGGAGTAGTGGCCTGCCTTCGCAGCCCAGCCACTGGTCCGACCTGTGCTGAGGCTTCTAGCCCCGGGCCACCGGTCTCTCCATCCCAGTTACCTCGGTGGTGGCCCTGAATGCCCCCTCTTACCGTTGAGAAGGGAGAAAGGCTCTGTTTTACTTAAGGCAGTGAGTTAGGTCCCAGATACTTCCTGGCATTGAGTTGAGCGATGCTGCTGCTGACCTTCCTGGTGAAAGCCCTGCTGACCCAGGCGCGCTGTGTCCAGAGGACCCTGGCCGCTGGGCTGAGGTCTGCGCTGCTGGACGCCCTCAGGTCGGTCTAGTGCCAGCCCAGAGCTTTACACTTGTGGGTGTCTTTGGAAAGGACGGTCTTCAGGAGCTGGGTACTCACCTGCCCCTTCTCCTGTTTGCAGAGAAGCAGAATCAAGCTTCTGCCTCACCAAGCAGCACGGGAGGACTCCACCAAGTTCGTGGTGCTCACCCTGGTCTCCATCATGGCCATCGTGGGGGTCTTGCTGGCGTCCGGTGTCGTCTACTGCCTGCGACACAACTCTCACTACAGGCTGAAGGAGAAGCTCTCCGGGCTGGTGGGTGACCCGGGCCCAGATGCCACCAACGCCTATCAGGTAAAGAGACATTTTTCTCGGTGCGTGGCCATTCTGTCCACCCTTAGAACAGGCCTCCCGCGCGCCCGGCAGTTGTTCGTAGTTTGGGTTCTTGTGTGATGACGATTTGAAACTTCTCATTAGCATTCATGTAAATACCTTGCAACCCCGGTTTTGCTGCTCTAAATTAATCTTACGCTGTTCTGGGATGGTCTCATGTTAGCTGTGAGAGCAGGCTGCTAATTAGAAATGTGGAGACTGTACAATACATGAATTATGTATTATCTGTTATCTTTCTTAGTTTGGCCACTAGTAATAAAACAAAAAAAACAGAGTTGCAAGATAAATTGGTTGTATAGATGTATGAAGATGTCCCTTAAATCGTTGACTTCCTCGGGGTCTTAGGTGAAAAGACCCTCTGACCCTGTCTGTTGCCACCTTCGCTGTGTCTTGGATGACGTGAAATCTCCCGCTGATGGCTGGAAAGCAAACCAAGGTGTCTTTAGGAGAGCCATGGGAGGGGGAATGTCTGTGGGGAGGGGGTTACAGGAACAGTCCCAACATACCTGGAAACAAACGGGGACCAACGAGAGTGAGGGGAGGCAAGTTCAGACCAAATTGGACAGGAAACAAATTCACAGAATGCTTGGGGGTTCTGGAGCGCACACTCCAGATTTAATGGTGCTCTGTAAGGAAAACACACCTCCAGTTTTAACAGCCGTGCAAGCCCGGAATATGTGCCAGTCAGGGCATTTGATTGCTTTTAACAGAAAATATGATGTAACTCTAAGCACGTTTTCCACCTGGGAAAGTCGTTTACTCAGTCATCTTCTTAGAATTCGGGCGTCTGTTTTGTAAGGGCCCTCTCCCATTGGATTGGAGGGAGTCTGTTTCCTCAGGTCACGCGACTGTGGTGTGGAGTATGTCGTGTGAATAGTGTGTCCTGCTGTACAGTCACGTCTATAAACATTACCATTCTGCAATCACAGTTGCGCTGTTGGAGGCTGCTCAAGCTCTTTCCAGAACCACCCGCCCCCGGGAGCTTGTCTGAGAGACACCCTGACCCTATCTCACATAAGGCACTGGGATGAGTTTATAAAATCACTCCACTTAAAAGAGACCAGAAGACAGCCTTCTTCCCCGTTTCAAAACTCTTGGTGGTGTTGTTGAATGAAGAAAACCTCTGGTTTTCTGGAGGGGGTCAGAAGCCTGGTCGGTGCAGTCTTTTCTTATTAAAGACACAGCAACTTCAGATGTGTGGGAGATGGCATTTCAAGAGCAGAGCTAGCTTTGCTTCAAAGCAAAAGAAAAAGCACGTTTGAAGGAGAAGCTTGGGGAAAAATGTCACACCAACTAGTAAGACTTTATCCAGAAATTCTATTGAGCCAGGCCAGTATAGGCAGCCGGGTCTGCTGGGCCAGGCCTGTGCCAGGACATAAATAAATTATCACACCGGTTCTGTTCCGTGTGTGAGAGACGGTAGATCATACGGGAGGAGGGTTTTAGAAAGCATGGCATCCTTTGATACGCTTTGAAATTCGAATATGAAATATTGATAGAATGGAAAGGTTGGGCTTGCATGCAGAAGTGACTCTTTCTGACAAAAGTGCGGGTTGCAAATGCATATTTAGGGCCGAGTTTGTGATAATTAACAGGAAAAAAAAGCATCCCAGTGACAGCTCTAATTAATAGTATCTGTAATTAAAATCATGCCCTTCCAGCAGGAAAATTGTTTGAATTTCTTGGAGTGACCTTTATGTGGTTCCTCCTGGGGGCATGGTGGTTAAGTTGATATTGATTTTATAATGAGCTCTGGTTTGTTTAATAAGAATCTGTAATCCAGACAATAAATGAAATGTGTGCTTTCCTTCAATCCAGATTAATAAAAAAAAAAAAAAGGAAAGAACACAGAAAAAAACTTTAAAAATAGGGTCTAGGAAAATTTGGAAATGAAAGTATTGTAGAGATTTTCTGGTGGGCTTGGTTTTGAGGTTACTACAGAACACCCTTGTGGGAGCTACTTTGATTAAATGTGGAGGTTTGCTCCCCTTAAGTGGACTGTTCACTGCTCAGAACTTGCTGGCACTGGGCTGTCGTCTTGTTTGGGCATGTTTTTAGCAGAGTGCACTCAGCAGATGGGGTGAGGCTGTCCTGATTCTTAGCTCTGCGTTTGCTGAGTCATGTATTAAGGGCTGGCGGGGAAGCGGTTGCATACAGAGGAGTTTGCAACTGTAAACGGCAGGTTTTCATCCATTCATGGATCCATACTTCATTAGGATTTTCTATAACTGCCGTGGAGACCCCTTCGAGTTTAAAAGTCTGCCTGAAAAAGTTTTTTAAAGTATTTCGAAGGCCAAACAGACATTTTCAGACAGTACCTTGCTGGCTTCGTTTTCAAATCGTTGGACTTCCGCGCTTTGCCAATTCTCCCCACGCTTAGGGGTGCCGCCCAGGTAACCCTCATCCCGGGGTTACAAGGAAGACGAAATGACTTAACATGGACCTTTCTTTCATGGGGCATCTGGGAGTGTCCCACTGATTTCATGAAGTTTCTGAAGAAGAGAGATGAGCACTCTACACGTTCGGGGAGGAGGGAGTGGCCCGGGAGCGATGGGGTGGTAGGTGGCAGTGTCGTAAGCTTTACTGACCTCAGAGTAGGAGGAGGTCAGCTTTTAAAGGAGAGAGGCCTTGAGGGACGGGCAGTGGAAGCTCGAGGCTGGTGGTCTGCAGGCGGGCCTGGTGCCCCTGGGCGTCTGCCTCCTTCCCAAGCGGAGAGGCGACGCAGAGCAGTGGCCCTGCCGTCGGCCTCTTCCAGCGGGGCGGCCCTCGGGTGGTCAACTCTTCATGCAGCCCTGGTCTTCCTCTGCTAAAATCCATCCCTGTACGTCCCTGGTGCTCTGGGCCAGCCCCTGCCTGCTCGTCATAATCCATGGTTTAGTGTTCGGGGTTCCTGTGGGCTTGCGGAGTGTCCCTGAGTTCTCAGCGGGTTTTATTTTTTAAACTTGTTTCCAAACAGCGAGTAATTTGCATTATTAGCTTCCAGTGCAAATACATTTAAACATTTTTTCATCTTGTTCCTTAAAATAGACCTATTTTATAGACAAGAGTCAGCATTTTAAAGGCTCTTACGCATGTGTGAGAGGGTGGTGTTTCATTTGCTTTTCCTGTTGGAAAAATCACATCTTTCTCAATAGACTCATATTTTAACACGTAACAAGATATCAATTTTACCAGGTAATCTATTGAAGTTTAATTTGCTTGGACTTGAAAGAATTGGGTGTATTAACTTTTAGAAGAACTGAAATCCATCTTTAAAGGTCATGTTTTAATGGGATTCTGCAATTAAACTTTCTCCATTGTTTTAGTAAATGTTATTTTTGTTCTCTAAGTAGGTAAGCATAAGATACTTCGATTAAATCTGTATTTTTGGTCTAAAAGGCCAGTTTCTTTGCCTTTATTCCTATTTTCTCCCCAACTGGCCACCTCACGTGACACGCACTTTGGGTGCATATGCGAGCCTGTATTTACACACAAGTGCTCACTGAGGGCAACCCTGGGGCTGCAGGACGAAGTCACAGCCCATCAGTGAGTTTTGTCACGTCAGTGTCCTACTTCCGTGGAAGGGGATTGGGCAAGACTGGGCAGAAACAAGCCCCTGGATGATCAGAGGTGTCCCCGCCTTCCCCCCCAGTCTCTTTGAACGGTGCTGTTTGCAGGCTTTGATCATCTCCAAGCAGCAGCCGCTCCACTTCCCCTTGCCAGGGTGCAGCTCTGCAGAATCTCCGGCGAGGAGGCCTCCTCTGATGGTCTGTCTCCTGGTGCCCACAGGCCTCAGGGTATTTGGGGCCTTTAGAGCCAGACCCAGAGGAGAGGGCGGGGGCGGGGTGGGGGTGCCCATGGACAGCGGTCCTAGGAGCCCAGAGGCCCTCTCCCGGCTGGGGCGAGGAGAGCCTGGCTCAGGGAGAGGGAGGCCCCAGGCTGGCTCTGCTCCTGGCCTTTGACTCAGGGGCCTCCTCCTCGTGGGTCTCTCCTCACTCGGTGTCGCTCTCAACACAGACACCGTCCCCCCTCGAGGTGGAAAGCAGGGAACTCCTGGGGTTTACCTGATCCGGGCTCTAAACCAGCCCTTCCCACTTCAGTCCACTGCACATCTTTTAGCAGCTTGGTGTGGCTTTATGTTTAAATCCTCAGGTTGAAATAATTCTATGTGCAAAATTCCAATAAGCAAAATCTATCCTGCTTCAAAACTGGAAGGGTGCCCTGAAATACTATTAAAGATCATTTCTTTCTATGATGACCTAGTCAGGCCTGAGGACTGGAGTCTTTCGGGTTTTGCGTCTGCAGAAGTGGCTGTCAGTACCAACCACTGCAGGCAGAATTCCCTTGAAACGTCCCGAATTCTGGTCATGTGGCAGGGGTGTGGGCTGCCGGGCAGCAGCCAAGCTGCTGAGGGCATGGCCCGGTGACCCCCGGACAGGCCTGGGCCCCTTGGTGAGTCAGTTGAGCTTCCCTGCCTGCAGCCTTGCGAGAACCCCAGGAAAACGTGCTCACTTTCCTGGTGGTGAGAGCAAAGGGGCTCGTTTGAGGGACCTGCCTTTTGCCTGTGTTTTCCATGTCAGGGGGCCCAGCTCAGGGCCGATAGGCTCTGACCTGCACGCTCAGACCTTCCTGATACCTCTCCACTCCGGGTCTGAACATGTCTCTGGAAGACCTGAATTGGTAGCGTGTTTTTCTCATAAATCTTAAATTTTCAAACGTGCTGTTTCCAAAAGCAGTGGCTGCACACGTGCTCCCTGGTTCCTGTGCAGTGCGTTCCCTCGGAAATAGCCCCTGAGATCCGGAAACGTCTTCTAGGGGAGGCTGGAGTCTAGAAAGATGGCCAAAGAGACATCCACACATGCCCGGAAAACATGCTGCCTTCCCGACGTAGCAGCCGCTGCCCCAATCAGACAGTGACAGTCAGACCAGACTCACTAAACACCGAAGACCCCTCAGTGAGGTGTCTGGGAAGTGAACAGTCAGGACGTCTAACACAAAGGACGCTGGGGCCTGGCCTCTGCAGCTCCCCCGGGGATCCCGTGTTTCGTCCGTGGTCAGCTCTCCTCTTGGCGATGTGTCCGCGGATCTGGGCTTTGCCCCAGGCGGGCCCGGGCCAGGTGGCCCTAAGGGGGCTCACCTGCCTCCTCGGGGTCAGGCCACTTTCCCGGGCCTCGTGTCAGGCCAGCCGAGGGCAGAAAGTGTACCCAAGAGGGAGGTCGAGGAGGCACGCTGTGGGGTGGGCGGGGAGGGAAGGTGTGTCACTTGAACTGGTTGATTCTGGTGGGAGTGGGTGGAATGTTCGCGCGTCTGCCTGCCCCTCTCTTAGCATGGGCGCCCACTTCCACCTCCCCGAGGCCCGAGCAGCACACCCTAGGAGCCCGGGGCCTGGAAGACCCTCCGAGAGCCCCGCCTCTGCCCCCAGCCTCCGGCTCCCATGAGCGGTGCCCGTAGACACGCTGGGAAAGCCCGCTCCGGCCCTGGCCCGTGCCGCGGGGCCGCTCCAGGCGGCAGGCCTGTCGTGCGCGTGCGGGAAGCAGGTGTGGGGTGGGCATGACTGGTCCCGGGCCCCAGGTGGCAGGCGGCAGAGCTGAACTGGCCACGGGACAGGCAGGAGGCAGGGACGCTCGCTGGACAGGCTTCCCCTCGCCAGGCCTGACGGCCCCTGTGCCATCTTCCTCCTTGAGGTGAGGGGCACCGGGGAGACGCCGGAGAGGTGGGCGTCGTGCCCTGCCAACGCGGCGTCGGCTGTAAACCCACCCCAGGCCTGGGCACTGCTCCGCCCAGATGACCAAGGGGTCGCTGGCCCGATGGGGGCCTCCGGCACGGGGCCGCAGGAGGGGCACAGACCCCGCTGGAGGGCGGGGCGGCATGCTGGAGCCTCAGTGTGGACCCTCGGGTGGACGTGCTGGCAGGAGGACGCGCCGAGGTCCAGGGCCACGGGGCCAGTGACCCTCCCCACCTTCGAGCGAGGGCCGTGCGGCCCCTGCGGGCGGCCAGCTTCTCCTGCGTGAGGGCGCTGTGGGCCGGGCTTGTCGCCCCGTCCAGCTGGGCTTCTTGCCCTCTTGTCTTCCCACCGCACTTTCCAGTCTCTCCGCTCCTTCCCCACCCCCGTGCTTGATCTCGCAGAGGGCCCTGTCCTACTTCCGGGCGGCAGCAGCAGGCCTGTCCCTGGACCCCACGATCCTCACCCGCAGGACAGGAAGGGAGGCGCATCAGGCTCGTCCCTGGGCTCTAGGAGGTCCGAGAAGGTCACGGAGGCACCCGGGCACCTCACCTCTGTGTTCCGTTCAGGGAGCAGCTGTGTGTGCTGACCATGGCACGCGTGTGTGCTGACCGTGGCGTGTGTGCTGACCGTGGCGTG
>NW_024070202.1:118610668-118619382 GCF_014754425.2 Oryx dammah | reverse complement strand
GTGTGTGCTGACCGTGGCACGCGTGTGTGCTGACCGTGGCGTGTGTGCTGACCGTGGCGTGTGTGCTGACCGTGGCACGCGTGTGTGCTGTGGTGTGTGTGTGCTGACCGTGGCACGCGTGTGTGCTGACCGTGGCACGCGTGTGTGCTGACCGTGGCGTGTGTATGCTGACCGTGGCGTGTGTGTGCTGACCGTGGCATGCGTGTGTGCTGACTGTGGTGTGTGTGTGCTGACCGTGGCACACGTGTGTGCTGACCGTGGCGTGTGTGCTGACCGTGGCGTGTGTGCTGACCGTGGCACGCGTGTGTGCTGACCGTGGCGTGTGTATGCTGACCGTGGCGTGTGTGTGCTGACCGTGGCATGCGTGTGTGCTGACTGTGGTGTGTGTGTGCTGACCGTGGCACACGTGTGTGCTGACCGTGGCATGTGTGTGCTGACCGTGGCACGCGTGTGTGCTGACTGTGGTGTGTGTGTGCTGACCATGGCATGCGTGTGTGCTGACCGTGGCGTGCGTGTGCTGACCGTGGCGTGTGTGTGTGCTGACCGTGGCGTGTGTGTGTGCTGACTGTGGCATGCGTGTGTGCTGACTGTGGCGTGTGTGCTGACCGTGGCGTGCGTGCTGACCGTGGCGTGTGTGTGCTGACCGTGGTGTGTGTGTGTGCTGACCGTGGCACGCGTGTGTTGGTGGGTGTGGGTTCCTCTGGAGGCGCGGCTCGGGGCCCCCCAGCCCAGGTGAACGTCTCTGACTTCTCGCCCTGAGAGGGCTGTTCTCTCTGCTTTCGACCCTGATCCAGAGATAGAAGCACATTTCCTGGACCACAGTTTAGCACATACATGCTGCAAGGATAGCAGTGTGCTTCTGGGGAAAGCCAGAGAGAAACCTGAGGCCTGACTGTCCTGGGGAGTCCAGGACGTCATCGGGAGGGCACTGCTCAGCACGGGCTGTGGGGACAGTGGCCGTGGTGTCCGTGGGGCGCTGCTCCCCGTCCGTCTGGGACCAGAGGTCGGTCCCGCCGTCCTCCAGCGTCTGGAACAAGGTGCATGCGTGCGCCCGCGCCCAGGGCCTCCTGAGTCCAGCAGGTCTGCTGCCCCTGCCCGGCCGCGGGCGCCCCTCAGCGGGCGGCGGAGCCCGTGTGTGGCCCGGTGTCCTGGGAGACCCCCTGTGGGCTTCTCAGGCGATGCCGAGCTCTGCTGAAAGGTGGGCGCTGGGAGGGGAAGCCTCCGACAGCGCAGCGAAGTGTGAAAATGGATTCAACGGGGATTTGGACCCAGACGACAGGAGGGCGGGAGGGAGTGCTGAAAGGCAGGTAATCAGAGGCCGAGGTCCTCGTGGGTGAGCAGGGCGGTCCCGCGAAGCCCAGCGGCGGGCCCACGACCCGCCTCCCCTTGCAGGATCTGCCTCCTGCTCCGCGGCTCCTGCCGGCCCGGCCCTGGGGGGAGCACGTCCCCGTGAAGGCGCGGGGGCTCCACAGAGGCCTGTGCCCGCAGAGCCCACTGTCTGTCCGCCGGGCCTGTGGGGATGGCCTGGCGTGGGCAGCTGTGGGCAGAGCCCCGCAGCGCCACCTGGCCCGCTCCTGAGTCCCTGCTGGCCCGACGGCACCTGTGGACCCAGGGACCCCCTGTGCCACGAGTGGTGATGTCCACCCTCCCATCAAAGGTGGCCAAACCCAGCTCTTAACTCAACACAGGCCTGGCACGACAGAGGGCAGAGCTCACAGAGGGGAAAGCCGAGGGCTGTCGGCTCCGACCGTTGGGGGCCACAGAAATGTGTGTTTACGAGGGGAGAACGCTTCAGAAAGAGCAGCTACACAGCCCAACCCAGGGGAGCCAGGCAGGGCACAGCGGTTTCCAAACATCAGAGGTGACTGTGTGGGCACACAGCGAAGGACGGCCCCCTGCGAGCCCCCGACGCAGGGCGGTGCGCTGACCCACCCGGGCAAGCTCAACATCCACACCACTGTCTCCTGAGGCCCCTTTGGCGTGGAGTCTGTGTGCCTCGGCGCTGAGACCCTGTCCCCACCCCTGGGAGCAGCTGCAGGGCCTGTGTCTCTGGGTCCCTGCTGGCCTGCAGGTCACCCTGGGGGAGGGACACCTCGGGAGGACCACGTGCCTCAAGCGAAGTAGGCCTCTTCCAGAAAGTCTTTTCCAGAATCCACTTCTCCCACTGAGGAGAGAGAGGCCTTTGGAGGCGGCCGAGCCCAGATCCGAGAGCGTCTTGGACAGACGGAGGTGGGAGTTCCAGGAGCCGGGAGGCGTGTCTGTGCTGCACGCGAGTCACTTCTCTGGGAGACGTCACCAGAGGGATGCCCGTGACGGTGGAGAAGCTCCGTAACAGTGTTTCTCTTCTCCATCAACTGCTCTTAAACTTTGTGGCTCAAAATATTTGAGTCTCCGGTTGGGGTTTTCTGTTTTGGAAATGAAAGTTGCTCAGTTGTATCTGATTCTTTGCAACCCCATGAATGGAATTCTCCAGGCCAGAATACTGGAGTGGGTAGCCTTTCCCTTTTCCAGGGGATCTTCCCGACCCAGGGATGGAACCCAGGTCTCCTGCATTGCAGGCAGATTCTTTACCAGCTGAGCTACGAGCGAAGCTCTCCAAAGCATGCCTGCTTTGAAAGACTTGCTGATAATTAAGAATGGAATTGTGGTGGGTTATTTTTTAGCAAGGGCAAGGTATTCATACAGGTGACTTCCGATTAGGAAGGTGACAGTCGTGAAAAAGTATTGTTTTAAGGTTCTTTAATGTAAAAAATAATGCAACCAGCAAAGTTAGGTATCTAGGTGTGTGTTTGTATGCGTCTGTGACTATTTGGAGAATGAAAAAAGGAAGACTCGCAAATGATCGTATCAGCAAGGAAGGCCACATGCTTTAAGATGCTCAGTTGTGTAAGGTGTGTGAGGATCACGGACAGGAAGCACAGGTTAGTTATGTTTCATCGCAAATGAGCTAGAAGAGTCTGTGTAGCAGACGCTGGGGTTTTACCACCACCCAGGGTGTCAGTAAGGGACTAGACGTATATCCTCTAAAGTTAAAATTTTGGGATTTGTTTTATACGTAAGCATTTTATCATTTTCATGTTTTATAGACAGTGAAGCAGAAGAATAACAAGTGAACAATGTTCTTTAGATTACGTCCTTCATAATCCTGAACACCGTGCTCTTCAAGTAGAGCCCACGGTGGTCTTGGGTGAGAGGAAAGCGTTGTCTGTGCAGCAGCCGTCAGCTGGGAGGGCGGTTCCAGCTGGTTTACCTGCCCCCGTTCATCCCCAGCCCGGCTTCCCCTTCCTCTCCCACATCCAAGGAGAAGGGAAGCACTGAGTTCAGCGACCACTGAATCTGACATTGAAACGCGAAGGGGAAAACCAAAGGGAAAAAAAATCCCAGTTCTCCTGTCGTTTGCTTTCGAGCTTTCTTTTCTGACTTCAGACAGTGTGTTTCCCAAATGATGGCCATGAAGTGGTGCGTTTTAACTCTGACCCCCGTCCTGTGGCCCCCGCTTCCTGAGACAGATTCCTGGGGCGCGTCTCGGGTGCACAGACCTTACTGCTGGCTCCAGCAACCGCGGCTCACGGCCCCGTGCCCTGGCCAGCAGTGCCGCACGTGTCTCGTTGCTCTCGGGTCCTCTCCCAGCCCCCTCCTGAGCCGCGGGACGCCCCTTCTGGGGCTTTCCTCCAGGGCCGCAGCCAGCTCGGACCTGCTGTGGAAGCTAGGCACCTGTGCCTTCCTGGCGGTGACAACCTGAGATGTTCCTGCTGGCCTCAGAGGTCAGCGCCCTCGTCTCACAGCTGGGAGAACCAAGATCAAACAGACTGACGGTGACTTGCCCCCATCGCCCTGCCCGTCAGCTTTGGGGGGCCACATCGCCATTCACAGCAGCTTCGGAGGCGTAACTGGGTCCCCGAAGGGTGCTGTGGGTTTGTCTCTGAGGCGGAGGCAGCTGCCTGTCCCCGGCCACGCCCCCGCGGCCCTGCCCTCTGCCTTAATGAGGCTGCAGGCGGGAGGGGGCGCTGTGAAGCCCTTTTGTGCCCCTGCCTGGATCCGTGCTGGCCTTGGACCCTCCCTTGCGCTCCTCTGTCCTGGAACCTTTGTGTGGGCTGCGGCCCTCACTCTGAAAGCCCTCCCCCAGCTCTACCCCCCCACCAGCGTCCCATCTGTCCCCCGCCGGAGCCCACACCCCCCGCCTGCCCAGCACGGCCCCTCCTGAGGGACCCCTCCAGGCACCTTGGAACACCCCTCACTGCTGGAGGGGCTTTCGCCACAGGCTGAGCCAGACCAGAACTCGGCTTGTTGCTTCCCCGGCATGTCCTCTGAAAAGAAGGCGAGGATCCGGGGAATGGACGCTCAGCCCCAGCAGGGATCTCTCAGAGCCCGGTGAAGCCTGGTCGGCAGGTGGGTCTAAGGTATCGTCGTGAGAGGAACTGGTCGGGGGCATGTTTAGAACTCTCATGAAGACGTCACCCTTGGCCTCCAGCGTCCAGAGCAGCGCCCCGCACACGGCCCCAGGTGCGTGTTGAGCTCCATGTGTGGATGGACGTGACGAGGGTGATGGCAGGCCTTTGGGATTCAGTATCTGCTGAGCAAGGAGAAAATTAGGATGGTGCAAAAGCTTTTGGCAGGAGATGGCTGCTCGTCCACGTCCACGTCCGGACCAGGGCTCCCTGAAGAGGTGCGCAGTCGTTCCCACTTGACGTGGCTGCTTTCTATTGTCTGAATATGAAATATGAACCTGAAACGCCCATGCACACAGATGGAGCCACTCCAGACCACCTTGGCTCGCAGAGGCCGAGTTGAATGTGAGCTGTGAGGTGTCTCTGACATTCAGGACCCAGTCAGCTGTCAGCTGCAGGAGTCCAGGGAGTTCGGGGTTTGTGTTTACTGTTTTATTTGTCTTAACGATGGTGGCCCCGCTGGGGGCCTTCTAGCTGGACTGGAACCCTCCTGTGAGGGCTTCTGGGTCTTGCCGGGATTGTGGGTCAGACACACTCTCTCCTGCATCTCCATGGATTCCAGCTTTCAGTCCAAGCATCAGAGATCGTTGCGGAAACCATGGTAACTGGGTTAGGAGAGAAGATGCTCGTGGAGTTACGTGTTTCCTTCCTGTGTTTTCCTTGTCGCAGCTCTTCCCCGATTTCACCCTGATGGTGATCAGAAATAGAGCAGACGGAGTGTGTCCCAGGCCTGAAAGGACACTCAGGCTTGGGGCAGGACCTGGTAGACAGTGGGCGAGTCAGACACACTGGGGAAGAACTGAGTAGCGTGTCTTCTGGGCCCATCGTTAGGCAGCAGACCAGCTGTAATTTGGTGGTTTCATCCCCTGCACTAGAGAGCTATGGAAAATGAGACCGGACACGAACTGTCACCTGCGGCTCACCAGTGACGGCCCAGCCCCACCCGAGGACCCGAGTCCAGCTCCCAGGCAGCCCCGCCCCCACCGCAGCCTTTCGTGGGGGCAGCCCTTCCCCAGCGTCTCGGCCACTGCCCAGCGTAGGCGGCCTGGGCCCTAAGAGCTGCTGGCTGCAGGCAGTACCCACTGATAAGCAGGCATCGGGAGAGCCTCGCTGATCTGTGCTGGACACCGAGGGGGACAGAGAAGGGGAAAGTGACCGCCGCCCTCGGTCTGGCAGGCAAGGACCGTCCGCGTGGCGGTGACCGGACAGCAGGCAGGGCCACTGCCACGGCCGCGCGTCTCTGACTGTGGGCTGCTCCAGACGCAGAAGCGAGCGGGATGCCCTCCTCACCTCTGCCAGCAGAGATGTGTCTGTGTCTTTACCCCTCATTTAGAGAAAGTGTTTACAAAATGGGAGCCGTGACTCAGTGTTGCTCCGTAAACACTGCTGACCGGGGGCTGTCCTGGACAGTTGACTGACGCCATGGGAGCCAGCACTGAAGGCGGCTGCAGTCTGGCCAGAGGAGCCCGGGTCTGCAGCCACAGCTGTTCTCAGGGCATTGGGGTGCTGGTGGGGCACAGGTTAAAGGTCAGAATGAGCACCGCCTTGTGGAGACTCTCAGGCCAGCTCAGGATTCACTCTGGAGACATGCTTCTCCCCTGCATGGGCACGCGCATGGATGTGTGAGCATGTGCATGTGTGTGCATCCATGTGTGTACACACAATGCATCCATGTGTACATGCACATGTGTGTACATGTGTGTGCATGGTGTGTGTTCATGTGCACACGTGTGTGTGCATGGAGTGCATGTGTGCATGTGTGTGTGTGCATGGAGTGCACGTGAGTGTGTGCATGGTGTTTGGAGTGTGCATGTGTGCACGAGTGTGTGCATGGTGTGTGCACTGTGTACGTGTGTGTGTGCGCGTGTGTGCACACACACATGCACATGGCCTGTGCACGTGTGAGCATGCTGTTCCACCAAGGGAATGTAAACGTGATCTGGGCATCACTGAGCAGCTGCTGGATGTAGTGAAGAGGGTCCAGGATGAGTGGTGGGGACCCCGTGACACACGCCAGGGCTGGAGAGACAGGCTGAGCACCAGCTCTCATCCAGAGAGCAGGAGGTGGCCTGGATCGGGGACCCCACCCACTGCACCTGCTGCGCCTCTAACCCCACCCGGGGTTCTCTGCTTCCTACCCAGAAACAGCCAGGGCACCCAATGGCTTACAAGGCTGCTGGGGAGAGCCGTCCTGGTGTGCACAGAGCACACACCTGTGTCCACTTCCCAGGGCAACGCTGAGCAGATGAGCTGCTTTCAGTGGGAGGGGTCCCTTGAAACCCCACCCTCACCCAGCATGAGTCTGTGCTCACAGGCCTGGAGGCCGTTCCTCCCGGTCACACTTGTCACGCGTCACAGCTGCTGGGGGAGAGCCCGGCTCACCAGGCTAGGCTTCACTTTTCTTCCTGTGCTGCTTCTTGATGGGACATTCCTGGACCCGGAGTGTCCAGGTCAGACATTTCACTCGTTTACTCATTGTGAATGTAGAAGTTGCCGTGTGTTAGACATACCCTGTGTGGGGTTTTATTGGGAAAGTGAAGCCTGACCAGGCAACTACAAACCAGCAAACGTGCCCGGGCCTCACCCTGAGTGCCCGCCCCAGGGCTCCCCTGCTGCCTGCGGGCCACGCTTGTGGTCACGCCACCTCCGAGCATGTTCGTGGCACCCTCCGTCACTGCGTCTCCGTGGCCTCCTGCACGCAACCCCCCAAATGCCACTCTGGGTCCCCTGTGCCCCTTGCCTCACCGTGTTGTGGGGTCCGCAGTGCCTCCGAGCTGGGCTGAGGCCTCTCAGGGCAGCCGCTCCTTTTCAGCGTTTTTATCCGCCAGGAGAGTAATTGTGCCCCCCCCCCGCCCCATCACCGGGCACCTCATGAAACTCTTTCGCTTTCTCTCAGCTTTGCGTGTCCCTCCCCAGCTTTGCCCTGCTACACTAATTATGATCCCAAACAGCCCCACAAACCCGGTGCCTTTGTGTGCACACTTGGCGTCCGCTGCTTTGTTCTTGCTGCTCCGTGAAAGGTACAAAGAGGCTGTTCTCAAGCCGGGGGAGTCCTGTCTTGCCTCGGGCGCAGTCTGGGGACGGCTGCCTTTTCTCTCAGAACAAGCGGCACTCGGTCCAGGCTCCCCGTCGGACGAGATTCCGCGTGTGAGGGTGGCCTTCTGCCGCCAGAGTCCCGTTCGGCTCACTTTGCAGATTGTGCTGCAGCACAGGGATGGTGGACACTCTGCAGACGCATCCCAGGGCCGCGGCCGCAGGTAGCGGGGGAAGCAGGCGGCTTCAGAGACAGCGATCCGCACGCACCGTGCGCGCCTGGCGTCTGAGCCCGCATCCCTGCACCCCCTCCTGCACCCCACACCCCCGCGTGCCCGCACTCCCGCACGCCCACACCCTGAGGACCCCTGGAGTGGGAGGCTTCAGAGCTTCAGCGGACGCTGCGCTGACTGTTCTCTGGACCTGCCCGCTTGGGTGGCTGGCGGGGCTGGATGGACTGAGGGGGCACCCTGCATGGTGCCAGGAGGGGGGACCCGCGTTGGCTTGATGGGAAGTTCACGCCCCGTCTCACGTCTCTTGACCGGCGAGGACGCGTTCAGATGTAAAGTATCAGGACACGTGTGTCACATGTTTGATGATTCTGTGATGGAGTACTGGATTTCAGGGGGACTGAAAACGCTGTTCTTTTCTCTTTAGACTTCTGGACTCTGATTTCCCCAAGAAGGGAGGGGAGAGATCCTTCCCAGTGCAGACAGTGGTCGGTTGGCAGACTGGGTTCCGCGTGGCCTGTGCCCTCCCCAGCAGGGGGACAGTGTGCGTGGAACCCCGCCTTTCAGTTGCACTGTCCTGGGAGCAGGACCTAGTGGAGTGTCCTGACTGCTTCTGCACACCCACGCACGATCCAGGAAGCTGGTCGGGGAGCCCGTGTCCGGCAGAAGGAAGGCGTGGACGGCGGCTGCACACTCGCCTCACGCCCCAGCCCTGTGTTAGCTCCTTGCCCTTTCACTGTTGGGATGCCCCCTGTGGCCCTGTGCAGCCCTGCTACCACCATCCCCACCTCCACAGGTCAGGAGGCTGACGTCCAGACACAGGTGGCTTGTCCAAAGCCTCACAGCTGCTGAGCGGCCAAGCTAGGACTCAGGCCTGGGGCTTCTGGGTGGGACTCGTTGCCTGGACACCCTCGACCCGAAATGCCTGGCATGGACAGGGTCTGCCTCCAGCCAATCTCTGTCCCCCGACCCCCTTAACCCAAGGACAGGGTCTGTCTCCAGC
>NW_024070202.1:118610478-118610658 GCF_014754425.2 Oryx dammah | reverse complement strand
TCTGTCCCCCGACCCCCTTAACCCAAGGACAGGGTCTGTCTCCAGCCAAGCTCTGTCCCCTGACCCCCTTGACCCAGGGACGGGGTCTGTCTCCAGCCGAGCTCTGTCTCCCGACCCCCTTGACCCAGGGACGGGGTCTGTCTCCAGCCGAGCTCTGTCTCCCGACCCCCTTAACCCAAG
>NW_024070202.1:118603644-118610468 GCF_014754425.2 Oryx dammah | reverse complement strand
AACCCCCTTAACCCAAGGACAGGGTCTGTCTCCAGCCGAGCTCTGTCCCCCGACCTCCTTGACCCAGGGACGGGCTCTGTCTTGGGCTGAGCTCTGTCTCCCGACCCCCTTGACCCAGGGACAGGGTCTGTCTCCAGCCGAGCTCTGTCCCCCAACCCCCTTAACCCAAGGACAGGGTCTGTCTCCAGCCAAGCTCTGTCCCCCAACCCCCTTGACCCAGGGACGGGGTCTGCCTCCAGCCGAGCTCTGTCCCCCGACCCCCTTGACCCAGGGACGGGCTCTGTCTTGGGCTGAGCTCTCTGCCCTGCTGGGTCCATCTCCCTAGGCTGGCTCCTGAGATTCTCATGGCTCAGGAACCCCTGCTTCCCAAGAGAGGCCCCGTTGATGCTGCTGTGGTCTCGCCAGCCAAAGGGCCCCATCTCTGCGTGAGTGCGTGCGCCGCCCCCCCGCCAGGAGCTTGGGACACTGCCTCTGGCCTCTCCGTGACTGTCCCCAGGCCTGAGAGAGTCCGGAAGCTGAAGACACACAGCCGCGCAGAGAAGCATCAGCTCCCCAGAGACTGGTGTCCTGGAAACCGCAGTAGCGTGGCCCCAAACAGGCGGTTTCCTCTTCGCTGTCAGAAAAGTACTTCTTTTGCTTCACATGTGCCGTCTTCTCTCCTGCTAAAGCGCAGGCACTGTGAGGAGAAACAGATCCGGCCAGAATCCTAGTGGGAGTGATCCCTGGGCCAGGGCTCCGGTCACAGCTGCAGAGAGCACTTAGGGGGAAGCGAGCCCCGTGTCTGTGGGTGCAGCCCCAGGGCTCCAGCTCTGTGCGGGCGCCCACTCTGCAGGGATGGACGAAGGGCACCCCGAGCCAAGAGCCATTTGAAGGGAACCCACGGACGGCTGGTCGACCCCGCGTGTAGGTCTGCAAGCAAAAGGCGCTTGTGGCTGAATCTGCCCATCTTTCTCTTTGTAGTGGATTGCTCTTGGTTGTTGAGTCACGTGAATCGGGACCCGAGGATGGTAATTGCCTTTATCTACTCAGGGCATCGTGCTGAAGGCTCAGGATTGTTCTTATGAGAGCAGCATGTCCTAGATCATGAGCAGAGTCCGTTTTTAATCAAAAGAGAGTGAGTCTGGATCTTAAACTCCTTAAAGATTTTTTGTCCAGTGGAGGGGCTGGAAGGTGCCGTCCAGCCGAGCAAAGGCTATTTGCCAGACTCTCGTCTGTGCTCGGGATGTGGCCACATCTGCAAAGCTGAAGGGGACTGTGATTTCAGGGAGGCTGCGCTGTAGTCCGCAGGCTTCACTGTGGCTCAGTGGTGAAGAACGCCAGCGCAGGAGATGCAAGTTCCCTGGGTCGGGAAGATCCCCTGGAGAAGAAAACGGAGCCCACTGCAGTATTCCTGCCTGGGAAATCCCATGGGCAGAGGAGCCTGGCGGGCTACAGTCCATGGGGTCACAAAGAGCTGGGTGCGACCGAGTGACACACACGCATGCACGCACACACACACACACACATGCACGCATGTACATGCATGCACGCACACGCACACACGTTCACACCTCGACGGGCTGTGTCCCACAGTTTTCATTCTGGGGTTCCATGGCCTCACCCGGGGGTCAGTGCTCGGTGTGGACTCTGCCCCGCCTGCTGGCTGCCAGGGTGATGAGTGAAGAAAAGTCCCGAGCGTGAGCGGGCTCGTCTCTGGGTTTCTTTCAGAGCCGGCTGTGGAGTTCGTTCAGCATGGCCAGTTTCCTTTCACTCAAGCGGGCCGCCTTCCCCGGACGATCCTAGCTCGTAGCTCTGCACTCTAACCCCTGTCACAGACTGCAGTATTTATCACTCAATGGTACGCGTGTCCTGGACGATGCCGCATGGCCCTTCCTGGTCGTAAACGCAGGCAGTGAACTCAGGGAAGCGCGTTGGCCTGGTCGCAGCTCCGTGTGATAGGAACTCACGTTATGAACTACACATTACATTTAAAATGAGTGGTTAAGCCTAGCTGGTGCGCTCTGCTGTTGCCTGAGGGGTCAGCGGGTTCATGCCTTCACTGTCACCGTGTGGACTGTGGATGCCTCTTTAGGGAGACGTGGTCCCTTTAAATGAAGAATGAGGCTCTGTCTGCAGGGTCCCCGTCTGGTTGAAGGGCGGGCAGCCTGGTGAACCCACCACACACCACACTAGGCAGCCTTGCTGCAAGACCCACAGAGCACAGACTGGGCTCTTCCTACAAAACCATACACCTGGGCGATGAAACTCCACCATTAGTACCCTGGCCAGACCATTGCTAAGGCAGGTAGTAATGTTCTAAAAGGTTCATTTTTCCTTAGAAATTTTAAATTTTCAAGCAATAGCTCAAGAGCGTGGACAAACATAGAATTTCTGTTATTTACTTACAAGCTATGAGCAACGTAAAGGACTAACTTAAAAGGCTGCACGGTGACCCTCGGGATTTCCCCATCTTTCTGTGGCCGTCTGCCTCTCTGGGTTCACCCAGAGCGTCCTGCGACCGTGTGGGGGTGATGTGGCTGCAGTGACCGTGAGGGACTCTGCCTGGTACTGGGTGGAAGGAGCCAGGACCGAAGGTTCACTTGAGCCCTTTCCTCAGACACTGGGACCCACATGTCCCCTCCAGGGGGGTATGGTCATCGTCAGACTGGGGCAGGTCAGACTGAACCACTTCGGGGTGAGCCCTGTTTTTGCTGTGGACAGACCGGCCTGGCCCTCTTGGGTTAGGTCAGGAGCCGCTCCGGGGGTGGGACTTGCCTGCGTGCAGGCCTGGCGTGTGTGCGGCGTGGCGCTCAGCTCTGTCGTCCTGCAGCAAGCACAGACAAGCCCCACAGCTTCTGACGGTGCCACAGCCTGCTAATCCGAGCCGGACACAACTCATCGCCACGTCTCGGGTCCAGAGGGCGAGGCTGGCCCAGCCCCGAGGACTGCAGCAGTCAGACCCCCAGGGGAGCCGAGCTGCAGGTTGGGGGGAGCAGGGAGCTCGGCCCTGACCTTCACTGCCCACTTCTTGCTTCTGGACCCGGGTCCCTCAATGGGGGCCAAGCGAGGGTGTATGATGGGAGCCCAGCATTGCTCCCCAAGGGGTGACACGGCAGTCCTGGCCCCCTGCCCCGTCCCTCACCTGCAGCCCCCCTCCTGGGGGGTTCTTCCAGCCACGTGGGCCTCCTGCCCTCTCGCCCTCGCTGCCCACCTCCTGGCCTCCACATCCGCCTTCGTCCACCCATAGGGCTCCCGACGGACGGACCTCTCGAGGCCCCTTGTCACCACTCAGCTCCACCGGCCTGCCAGCCAGAACGTGGGGCCTGGCTGCACCCCCACCAGGGCCCCTGGCGTCCAGTGTCCGGTGGGCGGCTTGCTGAGAAAGTTCCTGACAATGCTGATGGCCACCTGGGAGCTCAGGCCTGTTCCCGAACGCTCCACCTGAGCCTGGTCTCCACTCGGGCCTCCGGAGAGCTTTGCCCGTGTCCCCATTTCAGAGGAGGAGGTGGGGGCGCAGAGAGGCTCACCGGTTTGCTCAAGGTCACACAGCTGGCGACTGCTGCCCCCAGGACTCAGCGTCAGCATCACAACTCCGGATGTGAGTGGATGGATGCTTCCCAGAGCCAGGAGGGAACCAGCGTGGGGGGTGCCGCTGCTCCCACCGCAGCCTCTGGAGCAGCAGGTGCAGGCACTGGGCTCCAGGGGGCCTGTGCTCAGCCAGAGCAGCCTGGCGTGCTGTCTGGAGGGGCGGCTTTGCGGAGGCAGGGCTGCCCAGTGTCTGCTCGGGGCCCTCGGAACTCGCCTCCGCTGGTGACTTGCGGGAGCTGGGGCGAGGCGGCTGCTGGGCCCCGGGCATATCACCTCCCCCCTGACTCATCCACTGGCGCCAAGCCGGGCCCTTCCAGGTCTCCAGGAGCAGTGGCTCCAGCCCCCAGATGTCTCATCTCTGCCTGACCCTCCCCTGGCTCCACCACCTCTCAGGTCGTCCCGCTTCCTCATTTATCACATAGAAGCTGGACTGTGGTCAGTTTGAGGTCAGGCATCCTCCCTTAGCGGCTGCACCCACTTTGATCTGCAGGTGAAAGAGGCCTGACCCCGCGTGGGCTCCCCCAGCAGTGGGCCTGAGCGGCCTGGAGCCCCGCTCTGGGCAGGCGAGGGGCCTCCTCTGCAGCCTGGGGGCCCTGTGGTCAGTGTTGGTGCTCTTGGATGGAGCAGTGACGGCTTTTCTTGGATCGTTGCACAGCTTTTATTTAAAACCCACAAGGAGAGTCCACTCTCAGTAGCAGCCTGGCGAGTGCCGGGCCTGAGTTGCAGGGCCAGTCCTGGGGGGCCGCAGGCACCTGTGTGGGCTTGGCCGGCTCTCCAAGTCGGTCCTAATCACCAGTGACCCGTGAGGAGGCACGGGGTGATGTGGGGCACCCCCACCTCTAAAATTCCTGCTTCCAGAGAAGTGTCTCTGACTCGCCAGGCCACCAAGAGCTGATCTGGTTTAGAGAACGTTTCTGTCTCCATTGCACTAACACCCACTCCCGCACTTAGAGTGACAGGGATGGTGACGGGGTCTGTGATGGACCTCATGGCAGGGCCTCGCTGGCGTTCCGCACACTGGAACCCTTGAGTCTTCTGCGCTCTCCGGTTCCTTCCGTCTCAGGATGAAAGCACTCGGGCCGGGGCCCTGAATGCCTCACCCGAGGTCACACAGGGAGTCTGGCCAGGCAGGGGCCCCGCCAGGGCGCACCCTCTCCGTGGGGACCAAGGAGGGATGGAATCGGGAGTGGCCGTCGCCCTTCATCCCGGCGCCTCCGGGGCAGACAGCAGCTGCCCTGATGTTCTGCTGTTGGCGGGGTGAGCCGCCAGCTTCTCAGATCCTTTTACCCGGAGGAACCGTTCTTGGAGGGCATGTTCTGTTCTTCACGTGAACAATGTGAAACCTCACAAGTTGCTGCAGAAAGTTCCTGGTGTGCTTTTCTCGAAGTCAGGGAACATCCGCTGTGCCTAAGCGGGAAGCGGTGGAACGTGGCTTGGCCCCTGGAGTCGTCTTCCTCCGTATCGGCACAGTCGCCTGCTGTGTGGCTTCCTGGTGGCTCGGGGGTAAAGAGCCCACCTGCAGGGCATGAGGCGCAGCAGGTGCGGGTTCGATCCCTGAGTCGGGGAGACGCCCTGGAGGAGGGCGCGGCAACCCACTCCTGTATTCGAGCCTGGAGACTCCCGCGGACAGAGGAGCCCTGGCCAGCAGTCCCTGGGTGGCCTGTGGATGCAGCTGAGCACGTCCGCCGTGCCTGGGCTCCTCGTTGCTTCTAAGATTCCGTGAAGCCGAGAGGGTGTCTCAAGCAGACTGGCTGTCTGGGAGCCACGGGTAACTCCCGAGCCCTGGGGGAGAGCGGCAGGCCCCCCTCACCACCACCCTTCCTTCCCTTTGGTCTCTTCCACCGGCTTCTGCAGTGCCCACACCGGCCCCCGCAGATGCTCTGACGGGGCTGGGGGCTCTCGACCAGGCGGGCCCCCTCACAGCGCGCCTGAGCCATCCTCTCACCCAGAGAAGGGTTAGCACAACGTCCCCAGGGAGAGCGAGCCCTCAGCGGCCTCAGGACGAGGTTTAGTCCGAGACGGGCGGCCGGGCGAGAGGACACAGAGTGGAGACCTCCTTGCCCGCAGGGCCTTGAGACCGGGACAGCAGCCTGGTGTGCGGAGTGCAGCCCCCGGGGGCGCCGGCGCCAGGGAAGAGGAGGACCCTCGGGTCTCCACACCACCTCTTTGCCCCGAGCAGTCTTCAGCTCGTGGGCCCAGATTCTCTTGTAGACTTTCTCTTCACGTCCTTTTGCTGGACAGCTCTGCTGACAGTGCCCACTGGGCAGGGCTGGGAGTCACTGCAGCGTGACTGATGGGATCCCCCAAAGGCACTTCTGTGGGTCAGAAGCAGGGGAGCGTCCGGCTGGGTCTCCTGGGGGCCGGGTGACCACTGAGCCCTGAGTCTGGTGGCCGCAGGCACGGCTGGGCTTCCCCCTCCAGACTGGCCACACACCCCTGTGCTGGGGCCCTGAGGCCCCGCGGTGGCCCCGCCGAGCTCCGTTGGGCCCAGGGAGCCCATCCGGCAGGCCCGACCCCGTCCACCCTGAGTGTCCCCCGTGCGCGCTTCTGCTGAGTGTCTCCCACGTGGCCTCACCACTGCAAGCGAGGCTTTGGGAACAAGAAGAACCAAAAAGAGGGTTTTTTCTAATGCTGTGACGAAGGTGCAAGTGTCTGTATTTCAGTATAACCCCTGCCCCCACCAGAGCCCACATTCTGAGGAGCGAGGAGGCGCCTGAAGTCTGTCCACACAGCGCACGGGCAGGGCGGCCCCGCCTGAGCCTTGCTCGTCTGTGTGCGTGTCTCTGTGTGTGTCTGTGTCTGTGTTTCTGTGTCTGTGTGTCTGTGTCTGTGTCTGTGTGTGTGTGTATCTGTCTCTGTGTGTGTCTCTGTGTGTGTGTCTCTATGTGTCTGTCTGTGTGTCTGTGCGTGTCTGTATTTGTGTGTCTATGTGTTTGTGTGTCTGTCTGTGTGTGTCTGTGTGTGTGTCTGTATCTGTCTGTGTGTGTGTCTCTATGTGTCTGTGTGTGTCTGTGTCTATCTGTGTGTGTGTCTGTGTTTCTGTGTCTGTGTGTCTATCTGTGTGTGTGTGTCTATGTGTGTCTCTGTGTGTGTGTGTCTCTGTGTGTGTGTGTCTGTGTGCGTGTGTGTGTGTATCTCTGTGTGTGTCTGTGTGTCTCTGTGTGTATGTCTCTGTGTGTGTCTCTGTGTCTCTGTGTGTGTGTCTGTGTGTGTCTCTATGTGTCTGTGTGTGTGTCTATGTGTGTGTCTGTGTGTGT
>NW_024070202.1:118603281-118603544 GCF_014754425.2 Oryx dammah | reverse complement strand
TGTGTCTCTGTGTATCTGTGTGTGTGTATCTGTGTGTGTGTCTGTGTGTGTCTGTGTGTGTCTGTCTGTGTGTCTGTCTCTGTGTGTGTGTCTCTGTGTGTGTCTCTGTGTATCTGTCTGTGTGTATCTGTGTGTGTCTGTGTGTGTGTCTATGTGTCTCTGTGTGTGTCTCTGTGTGTGTGTCTGTGTATCTGTCTCTGTGTGTGTCTCTGTGTGTGTGTCTCTGTGTGTGTCTCTGTGTATCTGTGTGTGTGTCTGTGTGT
>NW_024070202.1:118537865-118603271 GCF_014754425.2 Oryx dammah | reverse complement strand
TGTGTGTGTCTCTGTGTATCTGTGTGTGTGTCTGTGTGTGTGTGTGTCTGTGTGTCTGTGTGCCTGTCTCTCTGTAGCGTGTCTACCCTTGTGCGTGTCTGTGCATATCTGTAGGGTGTGCATGGTCTCGGGTGAGCCCTGTCCCCGCCGCCCCGGCTCTCAGGTGGGAGGCTCTGACCGGCCTGCTGTCTTGCAGGAGCTGTGCCGTCAGCGCATGGCGGTGCGCACGACCGAGCGCCCCGAGGCCACGCACACGTCCCGCGTCAGCAGTGTGTCCTCGCAGTTCAGCGACGGGCCCATGCCCAGCCCCTCCGCGCGGAGCAGCACCTCATCTTGGTCAGAGGAGCCCGTGCAGCCCAACATGGACATCTCCACCGGCCACATGGTCCTGGTAAGGCCCCGGGCCCTGCCACGTAGAGTGGCCGGGAGAGGCTGGGGGGGCTGTCCCTGACTGCCCAGCCACAGTCTGCCCACCAGGGGAGCGGCTGGGAGAGGTGGGGGTGCTGGGAGAGGGTCCCCGACTGCCCAGCACACTGTCGAGGCGGTGAGGGGAGGGCACCCCAACATCCAGCCTCCCCCCGAGGCCTCCCCAAGGGAGGGCTGTCCCCACTGTACACAGAACACTGGCTCCAATGAGCAGCTGTGGGGTTTGCCCTGGGAATGCCCACAGGTGAGCGCCAACTGAATGCACACGGTTGAGTGCCGACTGTGTGCCAGGCTTTCTGAGCAGCAGCGTCTCAGTGAATAAATGTCCCCCCTACCCCGTGCTGCTTCTCGTGGGAAGGGTCAGCTGCTCGCCCAGCACAGAAGCCTCCCCATTGGAAGCCCCCGCCCGTCCTGGAGCATGTGGTCACTGATGCACGGTTACCATCCAGGTTTTATAAGAGGCGCTCATTCATAGCTCAGCCCCTCGCACCGTGTGGACAGGTCCTGACGGCCGTGGCCCCCGCCCTCCGGGTCTCTCCCTGGTCAGTACCGTCTCACTGGCCACAGTCCGTCCTGCTGGGGGCAGGCTGCAGATGACCCTGGGCAGAGCCTGGGCTGCTGCCCTCCGAACAGCTGGGACCCCGTGATCAGGGAGAAGTGTCCGCCATACTTAGCATCCGGAGACCCGCCGTGGGGTGGGTCCTACACACCACCCTTATGTTAAACGTTTGCTCTTTGTGGGGACTTTCCTAGGTGTTTATCTGCTAACAGCACATACCCTGGGGTGCACCCACAGGAAGCCAAGGTCTTGGTCCCCCCGGCACGGAGACCAGCATAGACGGGCGGCTTAGCAGACGCTCGAGTCCCTCAGTCTGGAGGCGGGGGCTGAGACAAGGCCGGCAGACGTGGGGTTCAGTGGGAGCGCACGTCCTGGCTCTCAGATGGCAGCCTCTGGGCATGTCCTCTGTGGGGAGGGGGCAGGGAGCTCTGGGGTCTCGTGAGGGCCTCGACGAGGACCTCTGACCTCGTCACCTTGGGGGCCAGAATTCCAGGGAATGTGGAGGACACAGACATTCACCCCAGAGCAGCTGGGAGACCAAGTGTTCGCTAAAGAGCTTCGGTGGGCAGCTGGAGGTGAGGCCTGGGGTTGCCCATGGTAACCTCGGTGGGCAGAGGCCTCACTCCTGGATGTGCGAGTCCCAGGGCAGGAGATATAGGTGCCTCACAGACTGATGGACGCAGCTGAGACCACAGGACAGCAGGAAGCCGAAGTCCGGGAGCTCAGCTCTGCTCCCGCCCCTGTGGGCAGAGGGCCCGGGGCTCAGGCCGCACGACGTTCCCAGGGCTCCTAGTGGACGTGGGGGCATCCTGAGTCCCGGGTCTGCAGTCTCCTGGGGAGACAGCTCACCCTCAGGCCTCAGACATGCTGCCCTGCTGCGCCCACAGCCAGCAACCCAGGAAGAGCCTCGCCTGTGGATTGTGTCCCAGTCGTATCTGACTCTGCGACCCCACAGGCTGCAGCCCCCAGGCTCCCCTGTCCAGGGGATCCCCCAGGCAAGGACCCTGGAGTGGACTGCCATTCCCTTCTCCAGGGGATCTTCCCCACCCAGGGATCGAACCCGGGTCACCTGCATTGCAGGCAGATTCTTAATAGACCAAGCCACCATCTGTGGATAAATAACTGTGGTTATATTACTTTAGAGCTGATTTTTTAGAGAACATGTCCCTTTTAGAAAAAGAAATTTATCCGAAAGTTCAGTTTTCTAATAGGAGTCCATCCTAGGGCCAACATGTCAGCGAGGGGTGTTTGTCTGGCAAAGTTCCCTCTGGGAGCGCATGTTGAGAGTCTTTGTTCTGTTGTGATGTTTCCATATTTCCAGACCTTCAAGTTGCAACTTGATGTATCTCACCTCCAAACGGGAGGTGAGAGTATTGTTTTCCATAGAAAATCTTGTCTCTCGGTTCCCTGTCTGACGGCAGGTGTGAGAGGGAGCCTGGTGGTAGTCTCTGGGTGAGTCCCTACCCCACAGAGCTGACCCACCATCCCCCGGCCAGCCGCAGCCCCACTAACGTGGGGCAAGCCCTGGTGACGGCAGCGACCCCCGTCCACCACCATCCAACACAGACGCCCGCATGCCCTGGGCCGGCCCATGGACTCAAGGCTCTCTCTCATTAACCGACTTCGTCTGAACGGGAGTCACCAGCTGCTCTTCCCGACTCGGAGTGGGGAGCGAACCCTGTGGAGAGGGGCCAATGGGGCCACGAGGACGCCGCTGCCCCCTGACCCGGGCCGCTGCCCCCGACCTGGGCACAGAGGGGCCTCTCAGCCCTCCGTGGTCGTTGTCCCCCGCACGGGGCACCAAGACCTGGAGACGGGCAGAAGCGAGTCCCCGTGGCCTTCTGACGCCGTCTCACCCACGACGGCAGGTGGCGCGGCTCGCCTCTTGGGCTCGGGAACCGCGGCCCTTTCTCACGGGGCCGCCTCCCCGGGCCGGGCGGTCGTGTCAGGGGTGCGTGGACGCTGGCCTCACGTCCGCATGGGCTGCGGAGCACCTAAGCCTCAGGACCTGACCCCCGACCTGCTGACCCGTCAAGGCTGCCGGGACACGGGCGTCAGGACCACTCCTGGCACAGCCCGCCCGCCCCCGGGACCACTCCCGGCACAGCCCGCCCCCGGGACCGCTTGCTGGCACTGCCGGGGCCACGAGGGCGGCTGTGCCGAAGCCCAGGCAGACCCCAGGAGCCGACCGGGCACCCGCTGGGAGGCGCGCTCGCCCCGGGGTAGAGGACAGAACGTGCCCCTCGGCAGAGCCCGGAGCCTCTGAAGGGCTGGAGCAGACCGCTGCTGAGCCAGGCCGCTGTGGCCGGAGGGCGGCGGGGGCCGACCTGGTGGGGGCCCTCGGCCCTGAGCGCCCCCACCCCACACCCCGGCCACCCCAGCCACGCGGCGTATGGTCGGAGTCTGCTCCGAGGCCCCACGGTGGGAGCTGCCATACAGGGCTCTCGACACACCAGTCCTCCTGGGGGTGAGAGGAGCCGTCAGCCCTCCCCCCAGAGGAGGCAGGCGGCCCCGCGAGGCCTTCACAGGAGAAGTGCACACAGTCACAGGCTGCGGTGCCAACAACGAAGCCACTGACTGCAGCCACCCGACCAGGGCGGTCTCCAAGACGGAGGAGGCCAAACCAGCTCAACAGCAGGGACAGCCTTCCTGCTGCACCGGGGGTCCCGGGCGGAGGGACAAGACCCAGAGAAGTGGGCCAGGGAGGCAGGTGTTGGTGCAGGCCCACAGGCGGTGAGGTCTCAGGGAGCGGGGAACGGGAGGAGAGTCCTGGCGGCTGCAGTGGGCACGTGGGCAGGGCAGGCCGGCCATCAGGAGCCCGCTGTCCCCAGAGCCACTGCCCCCGACAGGGTCCAGCACAGCCTCGGGGCTGCCAAGCCCAGGGCTAGACCTGGAGATAGATGGACGTCTTGCTGGCAGCAAGGGCACCAGGCCCCCACAACTGGCAGAAGCTAGGAAGCATGACCATATCCTGACCCCGAGTCCCTGATGAACCCTCTGACCTTTGCTTTCTCATCCGCAACACAGGCTCAGTGGTAGCATCCTTGCGAGTTCCCTGTGAGGGTTAAACCAGGGAGGTTAAACCAGGAGGTTTAACCCAGGGAGACACCGAGCCTGTGAACCTGCAGCTGTGACGAGTAAACTGGGAAGGATTAGGGCCAAAATCTGAGTAATTTTCCTCCGATGAAGCGGAGGAGACAAGGGCCTGCTCCCTGGGGACACATCCGGTATGCAGGACACCGAAGCCCTGCATGCCAGTGGCGGTGCTTGGGGGGGCAGGTTTCGAGCCCAGGAGGGGGGCCTGGAGGCTGGGCCTGACCACGCAGCACACAGGCCTGGGGCGAGGTGGGGGCCCCAGCGTCACCACGAGGGGAGCTAGGGAGGAAACGCCCTCGGCAGTGAACCGGGCTGGCTTCTGAAGATGCGTTTCCAAGGCAACGTGACCAGGTCTGATGCAGCAAGACAGTGCTCCGGAGACGGAGGCATCGGGCCAGGGGCTGCATGGAGCTGCGGTCAGCATCATCGTTCACGCCCATGACGGGCATGGCTTCTTCAGACCCACATCCACCCTTTGGAAAGCTAAAGGGTCACCTTTGAATTTACCCTTTCAAAAGGCCTGTTTCTAGACCACGCTTGTCTTCAGAGGCCGACTTGTCAGCATGAGGCTTTGGGGTGGTGCTGAGAGCAGGTGGGGTCCCTAGAGCCTGGAGTTGGAGGACCTCATGTGCGGGGCTGTGCAGACGGGGTGGCCACATCTTCAAGTTGAAGGTCTGGGCCTGGACTGGATCTTTGCATCCCCTTCGCTCCTGGAAAACACAGGAGTGAGCACCCTGAGCGTGAGTAGCAGCACTGTCCCGAAAAACCACGACGTAGGACCTGGGTTCAGCGCATTTCACAGATGAAGACGATAAAACTGAGGGTGGTAAAGTTAGCCCCTGGAAACTGGGAAGTTACCACACTGCAAACCGTGACCGAGGCCGCCTCTCAAAGGGAGGACACTTAACGGACGGAGCCGGGGTCTTTGGTGCCGGGCTACACGGGCGGAGGGCGTGCTGTGTCCACGGAGAGGTCGGCCACTCAGCCCTCACGGCCAGCCACGGCGGGGCTCCCCGGAGCTGCCTCCTTTGCACGCTGACCGCTGGGCCTGCGAGTGCTGGCATGGTCTCCTCCCCCTCAGACTCCTCAGCTCAGGTTAATACTTCTGTGCCCCCAACGGCAGAAGTCAGAGGCCCAAGCCGGAAGCCGCGTCTCTTCCCCAAGGCCCGGTCTGTCGGAGGAGGGGGTGGGCATCCCCAGCTTCCTGGTCTTTAAACTCGGCGCCTGTGTTCCTACCCCCGGAGGCGTGAGTGCCCAGCTGCTGTGGGTCGTTGGCCCTCATGTGGCCTGTCTTAGCCCGGCGGTCGGCACCCTAGATAGGGTAGCTCAGACGACAGAATCTGACTGTCTCTAGTCCTGGCGGCTGGAAGCCCGAGGTCGGGGTGTGGGAAGGTTTACCGGGGCCTCCCTCTGCCACATGGCCGCGGTCCTCCCCCGCGTCCTCACACGGCCGACCCTCTGCCTGCGTGTCCTCATCTCGTCTTGTAAGGACCCATCAGGGTGGCCCACGGCCCACCCACCACTTGATCACCTCTTTCGAGGCTCCACCTCCAGGCAAACTTGCACCCGAGGTCTTGGGGGCCAGACTTCCCCTGCGGGTTTGGGGGACACAGCACGTGACGGGGCCTGAGGCCTGAACTGCGCACGTTTGCTGCTCATGTGAAGGCAGGGAGAGGCCCAAGTCCTTTCTGCCCCAGCCCTCCACCACACAGTGTGCTGGAGGCGATGGGCTTACGCTGCTGGGAGGCAGCCAGCACCCCAGGCTCCGGGGGCGTCTGCTCTGCAGCCCCCACCTGCGGCGAGTGGGCTGGAGGGGCAGCTGGTGGACAGAGGCTGTCTCCTCCCCCTCTGGGTGTAGCGACCCCACCCCCCTGGTGCAGTGACCCCAGGGTGCAGTGATCCCACCCCTCCCCCTCTATGCACAGTGACCCTCACCCCTCCCCCTGCGGGTGCAGTGACCCCACCCCTGCCCCTCGGGGTACAGTGACCCCCCCCACCTCTCCCCACTCTGGGTGCAGTGACCCCCCCCATCCTCCCCAGGTACAGTGACCCCCCCCCCCCCTCCCCCTCTGGGTATGGTGACCCCCACCCCTCCCCCTCTGGATGTGGAGACCCCACCCCTCCCCCTCTGGGCACAGTGACCACACCCCTCCCCCTCTAGGCACAGTGACCCCACCCCCACCCCACCCCCACACAGTGACCCCACCCCCCGCTCTGGGCACGGTGACCCCACCCCTCCTCCTCTGGGAGAAGGCGTGTCTCCAGGAGGGTCCTCAGGAAAGGAAGGTGTTAGCACAGGAAACAACAGCACGTGGCAGGAACCACGTCAGGCTGTCAGCTTCTTACCAGGAGCTGGGGCGGGGACACTGCTCAGCGGGGAATAGAAGGTGCGGGGAGGTGGGGCAACACTCAGACACCCGGGCCTGGGCCCCGGGCTTCTGCAGAGCCGACCCGGGGCCTCTGCTGACTGTGCCACCCGCTCAGCTGGCTCTCCACACAGGGCTGCTCTGGCGCTTCGAGGTTAGTGCCTTTTTTTTGGCTGCACCTCAAAGCATGCGGAACCTTAGTTCCCCAAGCAGGAAGTGAAGCTGCACCCCTGCGCTGGAAGCACTGCGTCTTAACCACTGGGCTGCCAGGGAGACCCCGGTGGCATCGGTGGCTCCTCACTGTTTGGTCCTAAGGGACTGCCATCTCCCCTGCCCAGCACTGGGGGCACAGAACCATCGTTACGTTTTTGGTGGGGGGTGTGAGTTGTCTTGTGATCATTAAACCACTGATTTATCGTTTAAAGTGCTAGGATGATGCCGGAATGACTTCCTTGCTTGTCGTGCCTTCTTGTTGAGAATGAGCTATGTAAGATAGCGTGGGATTCAGCACTCAGTCAGGGTTGGCTGAATTAGATTGAACGCTCAAACACAATCTAAGCTTGTGAGTTAACGTTTCCGAGGGGAAAAAATGGAAACTGGCGTCCAGATAGCACTTGGGAAGTGTCCACTCACATGCACAGACACGAAACGCTCCCCGTGTGCCTGACCGCCTCCCTCAGCGAAACCTGACGTGTCACCCAGAAAAGAGGCCACGTTCTTCCAGCCCAAAGGGCTCTTTTGGGGTCTGGCAGATTTAGAAACACTTGGGAAGCGAAGTGACCGCAGCATGAGTCCAGGCCCAGGGCACAACTGTGTATAAAATCAGTAGTATATAACATGTTGTTCTTGTTGAGCCTCCAAGTCGTGTCTGACTCTTTGTGACCCCACGGACTACAGCACACCAGGCTTCCTGTCCACTATCTCCTGGAGCTCGCTCAGACTCACGTCCATCGAGTCAGTGACACCGTCCAACCATCTCATCCTCTGTCGTCCCCTTCTCCTCCTGCCTTCAATCTTTCTCAGCATCAGGGTCTTTTCCAGTCAGCTCTTCACATGAGGTGGCCAAAGTATTGGAGTTTCAGCTTCAGCATCAGTCCTTCCAATGAATACTCAGGACTGATCTCCTTTAGGATGGACTGATTGGATCTCCTTGTAGTCCAAGGGACTCTCAAGAGTCCTTCTTCAACACCACAGTTCAAAAGCATCAATTCTTCTGTGTTCAGCTGTCTTTATAGTCCAACTCTCACATCCATATGTGACTGCTGGGAAAACCACAGCTTTGACTATGCAGACTTTTGTGGGCAAAGTGGTGTCTCTGCCTCTTAATATGCTGTCTAGGCTTGTCGTAGCTTTCCTGTATAACATGTAGCTTCTGAAATCGCACCTCACCGGTAGTTCATCAGTGAGCTACTTTTGCTCATCCTCCGTCCCTGCCACATGGCGCAGCTGCAGGGCACAGCGCGCGCTCCTGAGCCCGAGTGAAGCAGTCAGGCAGTGTGCTGTCCTGAGAAGGTTTCAGTGTTTGCGGTGAGCAGGAGGGTGCGGCTGGAGAAGGGTGGATGCAGCCAAGTGCCGGGCACAGTCCTTTGCTGGGAGACCCGCTGTCCTGGGAGGCTTGGGCAGGGAGGGGCCGCTGTCCGGGTGGGCAGGAAACAGCAGGAAAGGTCACAGCCCCTCCAGGAACCCGATCCTGCTCCCAGGGTGAGAGTGCTCGGGAGAAGCGGGGCGTCCACACAGCCTTGAACGGCTGGGACCCTGCTCAGCGTGAGGGGCTGCTCTCCGTCCGCATGTGGCCCCTGCGGCTCCCTGAGCAGGGAGAGTCCAGCTCTCCCTTTGCTCAGTTGAGCGCGTCTGCCGGAGGTGAGGGCGTGACCCACAAGCGGGACCCCAGGGGTCACGACCTCTGTCCTCTGCCGGCTTCTCTTCCGGAGTCAGAGGGGAGAGGTGCTGACGAAAGGTGGTCCCAAACCCAAAGGCTGCCTCCCAGGGCGACCCCTGGGCCGCTCAAGACCGTCGGCTTGGCCTCCCCACCCGCGGACCAGGGCGGCTCACGAGGCCCCGTGAGGGTGCGCGAGCCGCTCAGCCCGTGCAGGGCCGCCCAGGCCTCCGTGTACCGCGCCCCGCGTGCCGCGGCGTCCCCTCGCCTCCTCTGCGAGGCCTGGCTTCGCCTGAGTCCCTCTCCGCCCCCCACAGGCTCAGCAGTTGCAATTTAATTATTGTCCGGGTGATTTTACCAAGCACATCTCCGCCCCCTCCCAGATGACCTCGGGGTCGCTGACTCTGACCCTGGTACCTCCCAAGTTTCGTCCTTATTTTAGTTTCGCCGTACGTTTATACCCTTAAACTGACGCTTTCTTAATTGCTGATTTTCACACTCAGCCCTTGTACAGGCTGACTCATTTTTTCCACATCAACATCACTTTTCTCAGTTCTTTGTTTTGGGTAAAATTTCCTCTTGTCCTAAAACATATTCTTCTTGCAGCCCTTTAGTAGGAAAGTCTTCCCATTTTTGTCTGAAAATGTCTTTAATCAATCCTCATACTTGCAAGATAGATGAGACAAGGATCCGATTCTAGTCACCTTCTCTCATTGCTGTAAAAGCGCTGTTTTCTTGCGTCTGATGCTGTTGACAGCCTGCTGTTGGTGTGGAGGCTGTACCTTCATGACGTGCCTTACTTTCTTCCCGACGTCTCCAGCTCCGTTGTTGAGGAACTTCCTTGTGCCCTGTCTTCGTGTGGACCTACTTTATGATATATTTTTCTTTTGCTCCAGACTTACTACGATTCCTGAAGTCAGAATTCCTATCTTCCCCCAGTTCTAGAAGATGAAGCACCATTTACAGCTTACCTCTGGCTGTGGGGTGTCATTCTCCCCCTGCGTCTTCTCTCTCTGCCCCTCTGCCTTGCCTTCCAGGCAGTGTCCCCGGCCTGCCGCCCGGCGGGCCTCGCCCCCTTCAGCAGCGTCCCGTTGACCACGTGGCTCGTCCTCTGTGTCTGCAGTCTCCAGGACCGTACTTTGCATGTGCAGTTCTTCTGTTACCTTTTCCAAGTCTGCCTGCTGCCTTGTACTTGTCCTATATTGTTGAACCTCCTTTGACAGTTCTAAATGTAGCCTTTGACTGTTTCCATGTAATATTAATATTTCTATTATCTAGGTTCCTATGAGCTGAAACTCACACTTGGGTATGTTTGCCATCTGTTGGATTCTGGAATTTAAGATTATAAGCTGCTCATTAGTGGGGCTTTGTCTCTCAGAATTTTCTGTAGCCCATGCTGACAGTGTTGACCTCAAAGGAGAAGTTTTAAGATTGATACTCCAGCCGCTCCTTGCTTTCGTGAAACCAGAACCATCTTTATATCAGCTCCCCACCCAGAGAGCCCCAGGTGAAGTACGTATTGTGAATTTGACCCTCCACCCTAGATGAGGCCACAGATCCAAATGTTTCCCCATTTTGAGTCTGTCGGGAGACGGGTAAGCTCCCTGTGGCCTGAGCAAACACTCTCACTGGCAGTGTGGCCTCTCAGCGCCCTGGCTTGGGGAGGAGGTGTCTCACACCCAGCGCCCTGCCTCCTGCGTGCCCAGTTGCCCAAGGTCTCGTGTGGACAGTGGAAGCCCAGCACTCGGGACTTCCCTTTATGTTGTGAAAGGCAGACTGTGCCATCCACCCCGCATCTCCGGGTTCTCACAGAGGAGGCCTTTCGGGTTACTTGTTCTCATCTTCAGGAACGTGAGACTCATCGCAGGTTAGACACAGTGTGGACGGCTGCTGCCAGTTGCCTTCATGCCACCTTCAGAATCACATCTAAGGCCCAGCTTGACCTTCTACATAGTGAATGAGACACCTCAAGGTGCTCCCGTATTCTGAGAGTGACCAGCCGCCTCATCCAGGCCAGGTCCCACACTTCCCTTTTGTACATGGGCAAAGGGGTCACCAGTCCCAAAGAAGGGCAATGCCAAAGAATGTTCAGACTGCCACACAGTTGCACTCATTTCACACAGTAGCAAAGTAATGCTCAAAATTCTCCAAGCCAGGCTTCAACAGCACGTGAACCGTGAACTTCCAGATATTCAAGCTGGATTTAGAAAAGGCAGAGGAACCAGAGATCAAATTGCCAGCATCCACTGGATCATAAAAAAGGCAACAGAATTCCAGAAAAACATCTCCTTCTGCTTTATTGATTATGCCAAAGCCTTTGACTGTATAGATTGCAATAAACTGTGGAAAATTCCTCAAGAGATGGGAATACCAGACCACCTGACCTGCTTCCTGAAAAACATGTATGCAGGTCAAGAAGCAACAGTTAGAACCAGACATGGAACAACAGACTGGTTCCAAATTGGGAAAAGAGTACATCAAGGCTGTATATTGTCGCCCTGCTTATTTAACTTATACGCAGTGTGAAATGCCAGGCTGGATGACACACAAGCTGGACTCAAGATTGCCGGGAGGAATATCAGTAACCTTAGATACAGAGATGACACCACCTTATGGCAGAAAGTGAAGAGGAACTGAAGAGTCTCTTGATGAAAGAGGAGAGTGAAGAAGCTGGCTTAAAACTCAACATTCAAAAAACTAACATCATGGCATCTGGTCCCATCACTTCATGGCAAATAGACGGGGAAACAGTGGAAACAGTGAGAAACTTTATTTTGGGAGGCTCCAAAATCACTGCAGATGGTGACTGCAGCCATGAAGTTAAAAGGTGCTTGCTTCTTGGAAGGAAAGCTATGACCAACCTAGACAAAATTTTAAAAAGCAGAGACATTTCTTTGCCAACAAGGGTCCGTCTAGTCAAAGCTATGATTTTTCCAGTAGTCATGTATGGATGTGAGAGTTGGACTACAAAGAAAGCTGAGTGCCAAAGAATTGATGCTTTTGAACTGTGGTGTTGGAGAAGACTCTTGAGAGTTCCTTGGACTGCAAGGAGATCCAGCCAGTCTTGTCCTAAAGGAAATCAGGCCTGAATATTCATTGGAAGGACTGATGCTGAAGCTGAAGCTCCAATACTTGGGCCACCTGATGCGAAAAACTGACTCCTTGGAAAAGACCCTGATGTTGGGAAAGATGGAAGGCAGGAGGAGAAGGGGATGACAGAGGATGAGGTGGTTGGACGGCATCACCAACTCGACGGACATGAGTCTGAGCAGGCTCCGGGAGTTGGTGATGGACAGGGAGGCCTGGCGTGCTGCAGTCCATGGGGTCACAAAGAATAGAACACGACTGAGGGACTGAACTGAAAGGGATCACCTCGCTTCAGGAAGTGCCTGCACAGCTGTGTGCAGCATAGGCTGTCTGTGGACGTGCGTGGACAGGCGCCTCGGTCAGCAGCAGCTGGGCGGGTGAGTGGACCCTGGATACTCACGTCTGGTGGCCACGGGGAAATGCCAGTGATGTGTGTGTTGCCGTAACGGTCGAGGCAGCTGTTGGGAGAGGCCCTGATGGTTCCCAGTTGGGTTGTGCTGGAGGAGCAGGAATCTGATAATCCTGCTTCACCCACCAAACCTTGAGAGCACGTGGGCGTGCCATTCGGGCAGCACACGGTTTGATCGGCAGCTGAGCTGGGGGGAGGTAAAAAATGCATTTGGTAGTCTTATCTCCAACTTTTCACCCTAAAAAGTGAAAATAATTTTTGATAGATCAACTCTCTTCTCTCTTCCACCTTGAACTCCCCATTTGAAAGCAACTGAACAAAGAACGCTTGTCAGCCAAATCCTGGTTATTGTGGCTGACGATCAAAGCTTCATTTTCCCCTTTTCCTTTGCTGTATTTTAGCAGTTTTGCTGCTGGTTGGAAGATCTTGGGGAGGACAGGAGACAGATGTCTAGGCTTCATTCCCTCTCAGTAAGTTTGGTTGGTGAGAAGATGAGGGTAAATGCTTGTGTCTTATATTAGCTTTTCCTGTCTTGGTGTCACTTCTTTCTGTTCCCCTGCTCTCATATTATTGCCAATGAGTGCGTGGCCTGTTGGTTTCAGAAAATTAAAATCCAGACATTGTACTTCCAAATAGCACTTTTAGATCGTGTGCAAATATCCCCTAATACTATTCTGTAGAGTCCAGCCTTTCCCATCTGGATATGGGAGAGGAAATTCTTGTGTATGCTGTGCTCCTAGCTAACCTTTACTGCACCCGCTGGAATTCTTTCTTCTTCCTAAAAACTCCATCAGAAAATTGTAATGAGTACATCACTGGTACAGAACAGAAAAGACTGCTGCTAAGAAAAGCCCTACTGCTTGGCGACGCGCGAGATGCTGTCTCTGTGTTGCTAGGCAACCATCCCCCCTCCTCCGTCTTCCTGAGAGGTTTCCCTGTTAAGCGGCTGCCGTCATCTTTCGAGTGAAAATTGCCTCCTCTCAGCTTTTTCGTGTCAGCTAGGTGATGGTGAAGGTGTTGGGTCTCAGAATCTGCTCTCACCATTGTGATTTGAGATTGGCCACTTGAATTTTGTAGGTGACCGTCTGGTTGGGGAGGTGTGGGCGGATGGCCCTTTAAACATATGGACCTGCTGGTAGGCACATAGAAACGTTATTCGCAACTGCTTTTCACAATAATCTTAAGGCGGCACTGCCTGAGTCGCCGAATGACAGTGAAAACGCAGTGATTTCTTCATCGCTCACCTTCTTGTCTGACATCACCCGTCAGGCCCCCCCACCCCGTGCTAGAGGTGGCAGGGGTGTTCTTGGGAGAGTGCTGTCTCCCAAAATTCGTTTCTTCATTAGAAGATCTTTGAGAGTTGGTTATCTTAAAACTGCATTGTCATGATTCTGTTTTTCCTCTTATTGCCTGTCAGCTCTGGAATCCAAGGTTGGTTTCCAACTACATTTTGAACATTAATGGGATCTCTGAATAACTCATGGTTGAAAGTATTTTTCAAAAGACATGACTGAGGCTGGAATCAAATGCTTATTATCTTATTTAACAAAGACTTTATTAATCTATATTAACAAAAAAATTATTTAAAACTAATATTTGCAAATGCATTCTTTTCTGTTGTCCAAGTAATTTATAAAAAGTAGACAGAGAGGTAGCTACAGCTAGACATTCCCTTTTCTCATTAAACCATTCTGCTTTCTCTTCCACATCAAAGCCTCAGACATTAACTGTCTTTGTAAAGGCTAACATTGGCTTCTGCACTAAACCGTCTATGGACCAACTCTGAATATCCAAGGAATGAGAGGATTTAATTATTGGAAAACACAGGGGCTTGCAGTGGATGAGAAACGGCTCAGGAGACTGTAGTCTACTCAGAATGACAGGCGTCTGCGCCTCGCCTGCAGTTTCTCCTAGTTTTCCAGGGCTTTCCATTTATCTGTGAAGATGAGTATATCGTTGGTAGAAATAAGACAGCTTAATAGTAATTTTTTGTTTGATAAACAGCTGTTTCAGGCATTTAAAATGCCATGGGTAGACATCTTAAGCTTTTAAAAGACAGAAATTAGTAGAAATATAATGAACTTGAATTAATGTTTCTTTGGACTTGTGTTAATGGAAGTAGCTGCAGCCTGGGAGACCGATGTTCAAAATCACCACATTGTCAATTGTGAGGTCTTTTTTTTTTTTTTTTCACTGTCTGTAGACCAAAAGTACAAAAAGAAGAGAAGCTTACAAAAGATATTTGGTGAAGGCAGGTGGTCCGGATGAATAATGTTTCTTTCATTAACATATTTCCCTTATTAACTGTATAATTAATTGTACATAGCCAAGGGAAGCTATGGAAATTGCATTTTGAGATGTATCAAAGCCGCCTTATGCTTCAGACTTCCATGCAATTTACCATTAATGAATCCAGAGATGGGAGCCTCCAGTCTATAATTATTACTTACTATTTGAATGACAAGCAAAGAATTTTATCAGCAGAGTTTTAAATGAAAGGGGATTAGCTGCTAATGTTGAAATTGTTCATCTTATGAAAATAATTTTGAAGAAAATGTTTTAGTGGAAAGAGAGGTTTGAGGAAAGCATTTGCCATTAAAATAGCCATTTTCTGATACTCTGTATGAGTCTGTCCACATTTGACAGCAGGGTGCAAATACTTTTGAAAGTGAATGAATATTTTATAAGCTGCAGAGCTGCTCATGCATCCCAGGAATAGATTGTGCAATATTCCCAAATATCCCAATGAAGGTGAGAGCGTTGGTAAGCTAGGCAGAGAAAAAAGCGAGGCAGAAAAAATGAAATACGTGAGAATATTCTGCAAGAAATTAAAATTTGTTTCACAGCATAGAAGTCTGTCCTTCCCTCTGCTGAGTGCTCGTTTAAGATAGTAAATATGGTGGAGAAAACTGAAAAATGAAGCGTTGAAACCCATTCTTCCCAACGGCTTTCACTGTCGAGGCCAGCACGGCTCAGTGTCTCTCGGAGTGACCCCCGTGTCCACCAGGGGGTCTGGCCTTGGTGCTGAGGCTGCATCGGAGGCCCCTTCTCCAGGTGGGGCTCGGTGGGCGGGTGCACCCCCCTAGTTCATCAAGTGTTACTAACCACCTAGGCTGTGCTGGGCTCCATGCCAGGCACTGGGGCGGTGAGGAGCACAGCGATCGGCCTGAAAACGCACCTTTCACTTCTCTACGCTGGCTCCTCCCGCTGAATCGATAGCCAGTTTATGGCATCACCTGGCTGGAGCCTGGTGTCCTGTGAATGGGAGAACAGCCATGCTGGGGTTTCCCGAAGCGTTGGTTGGTCTGGGGCTGGGGCGTGGCTTCTAGGGCCTGTGGCAAACCCCACGAGTGTTCTGGGGGTGGTCCTGGAGCCCCACGGGCTGGGCCTGGGCTCTGGGTGTTTCCCTGGGAGCCCTGGACCCCTTCCCACGTGGGGCCCGAAAATGGCCAGCCAGCAAGGACAGCTGGTGCAGGTGTGTGCTCTGGTCCTTTCTTAGAAGTTCTCGTTTTCTCAAAGCCTGGGATCATCCCGGTTTCACTCAAGTGTATTCGAGTGCACTGGGCCTGTTGGCTACTCCAGGGTGTGAATCTCTTAGAGGACGTTTTCGTGTCATCTGAGAACCAATCCACAATCAGCATGGGGACTGAACTCCTGGACCCATGTGACCTGAACAGCTGATCAGTATTTCTGTGCCACCAGGAGAATTTGCTCCCTGGGACAGGGACCGGTTACCACGTGCTTCCTCAGGGCTGTTCTTGTGTTTGGAGATGCACGCATGCTCACACACCCTTGTCTGTATTTCAGGAGTTGCCTTATTTGTTTAAGTATATCGACGTATCCCATGGACAGAGGAGCCTGGCATGCCACAGTTCCTGGGATCGCACAGAGCTGGACCTGACTGAAGCAACTTAGCACAGCTCAGCACATCCAAGGATATCAAGTTGGTTTAGTTGTTAGACTGATTTTATGTATTAAGTTTGGGTTAAGTATTGACTGTTTTCTGTTGGGCAAACTGATCTTCAGTGAGACCTTGTATGCAGCCGCTCAGTTGTGTCCAACTCTTTGCGACCCCGTGGACTGTAGCCCACCAGGCTCCTCCGTCTGTGGGATTTTCCAGGCAAGAATACTGGAGTGGGCTGCCATTTCCTTCTCCAGAGGATCTTCCCAACCCAGGGACTGAACCCAGGCCTCCCGCATTGCAGGCAGATGCTTTACTGTCTGAGCCACCAGGGAGGCCCTAAGATAAAAGTTAGTGTCATCAAATATCTGAAGATTTTGTCTGGGTAACGAAGCATGGAGGCTGCTAGAAGCGTCAGCGTTGTTGAGCATTCAGATTTCTACCCAGGTCTTTACTTTGAGTGGATCTAGACGAAGCTTTGGTTCTGAGACCAGACCTGTCTTCACCGGTCGAGTGAGGGGTCAGGGTCTGCAGACATTTGGGAGGGTGAGGAGGAGCAGGCAGGAGGATGAAATGCGCAGAATCGGTACGAGCTCGACCCACAGCCTCTGCTTGCTTCTGTTCGGGATCCCTGGCAGCTCGGCCTGCACCGTCGCCCCTAGTCCAGCCCCGAGCCCCTCTCGGGGTGCCTGGCTGGTGCCCTCGGTACTGCCCGGGGCTGGCACAGAACGAGGCATCTTTGTCACCCTGTGCCTCTGCGTGAAGCTCCCGCCCGGCCCTCGCCGCTCTCGGACAAGCCTCATCTCCCGCTCCCCACCCCCAGCTTTCAAGCTCCCAGCCCTGGCCCCTGGTGCCCCCTCCTGGGCCCCGCCACCCCGGCCTCCTCTCCGGTTCTGGAACCGCGGGACCCATTCCCGCCCAGAGCGTTCTCCCTCCAGTGATGCCCCGCTGTCCCCTGCAGCCTCACCTCCCCATCTTTCAGGAAGGGCCTGCCTTCCTGGGCTCCTCACCCCCCAGTCGCCTGTTTTAGTCCCCTCACCCCCTGCCGTTGTCTGAAGCTGTCTTCTAAACGGTTCTGACCAACTGTGTGTGGTCTTTCTCCAGCTAAAACCCCAGCACCCTGAGGACAGAGTCTTTGACCTGCTGGGTCCCCGGAACATAGAACACCCCGGCTCCTACGATGCTTTTAATAAAGCTAGTTGATTGAGCAAATAAATGGCTAAATCTACCAACACATGAACAAGATTCTGAAATAATACTGCAATTCTTAGCTTCCTCTTCCACAATTAGAGGTAGAATCCATGTTTCACTCATAATGCCAGGCAAAGCTTTTTTTGCCTTCAGTTTAAATATAAATAGCTGTACATTTATGGAAATATGGTATAATTCTGTTAATTATTTTCCACTGCTTATAAGAAGTCACCTTTGAATTTTGCCTATGTTCATATAACCTTAATTGTTAAGATGTTAAATAAGATAATAAGGTTCATACAATTGTTCATTTAAACTTCTTTGAGCTTCTTGAACATGTCAGCCCTGAAAGGCAGGTGAAGTTACTGCTGCTGTTACTATTACCCGTGGTTCTCGCTCAGCCTCCTGCAGAAGACCTTTGTCACTCTCTCCTATGCACACACCCAAAATTACATGGCACTAAAGTGCCCAGCGTGAAACAAACCCAGCTGTGTAAAGAGACTTTCTCCTGTTTAGTAAGAAGAGGTGGTGAGGACAAAATATTTATTTTTTAAAGTTTACTGATTAGAACGTTTCTGGAACAGAATGTGTCCCTTATTAACATTTTCCACCAGAGTTTCGGTTTAAGTCTTCATAAAATTGTGATTTTCCTTTTCCATAAATCTGTAAAGCAAGGTGAGCGCAGGTCACAGCAGGTTTGATGGGCACATCGGTTGGTGTGAAAGGGTCTCTGAGGGCATCTCCCACCCGCTCAGCCCTCCGTGGGGACGACCCGGCTGTGAAGCTGGAGGCTTCCTGAGCCTGACCCTGCAGAATTCAGGAAATTCTTGTTATCAGTAAGTGAAAGTGAAGGTCGCTCAGTCATGTCCGACTCTTTGCAACCCCATGGACTATACAGTCCATGGAATTCTCCAGGCCAGAATACTGGAGTGGGTAGCCTATCCCTTCTCCAGGGGATCTTCCTGACCCAGGAATCGAACCAGGGTGTCCTGCGTTGCAGGCGGATTCTTTACTAGCTGAGCTATGAGGGAATCCTATGTTATCAGTAAGCCTCCCTGCAATTAAGGACTCTTCTAGAGTTAGAATACCAAAACTCAGAATTATAATAAAAATATATTAGTTGAAGCTTCCAGTCAGTTAAGCTCTACAAAATCGAGATTGAACTAGTTTTGTGTGCTCTCAACGCCCTGCTTTGCGAGCAGTCACCATTTCCTTCTCTCCCAAAAGCACAGCCTTCTCGGCGCCACGCAGGGGCAAAGAACTCAACCTGGGGAGGCTTTCCCAGCAGTACTTTGAAAAAGCACGTGGTTCTCTTCAAAGCTTTTGTTTCTTTGTTTTCCTGGTTCTTCCACGTAGTTTATTTTTTCAAGGACAGAAAGAACTTTAGACCAAACCGATAGCCCAGGGCTCACGGCCCCCAGCCCAGCCCAGCGTCTCCCGTCTGTCCTCTGCTGCCTCTCTGTCCCTTCTCCGCCTGTACAAGCGTCAGTTGGGGACTTCCTCTTAAAGGCTTTGCATTTGGAACCGTGTGAACTTTCCAGCACTGTTTTAACAATTTGGCATCCCTGCCGTCGCACAGTCAGGCTGGTCATCAGAAAGGGGAGCTCGATTCTAACTCTCGCTGAGACAGCCTGAGAACAGCTTTCGGGGTCACTGGGCCTGCTGAGATTCCATTCCATCTTCAAAACAGCTCGGCCTGAGAAACAGAGCTTTCAGGGGAGGACCGGGGAGCCACGGCCTTGACCCACACGTGTTGGTGAGGCCACCTCTGCTGCGCGTGCCCGATGCTTGTGCTGGTCAGTGTCAGGCCCCCGTCCTCTTCCCGGCTCAGCAGGGTAAGGAGGCGCACTGCCCGCCGCGAGCTCCTGTGCGAACGTCCCCTCCTCAAAAACGGGCTTCCCGGCGGCGATACTGAAAGTGTAACAGAAAGAGGCACGGGCTTTCACTCCTCCTTCCTAATTCCTCTCTCCCGATGGGGCTCCCTCAGGCTTTGCACACGCAGCCCAGGGGCTGGATCCCAAGTCACGCTGGCCTTTGCCGAGTGAGCCCCCGCTGCCAGCGCAGGGCTGCACGCTGAGCCGCCTGGTCTGGGTCCCTGCGTGTTCCTTTTCTCTAGTGTGATGCATGTGTAGCTGGGCTGCACTTTAAGTTCCCGGGTTGAAGGAGATAAAACGGCACATGTGTAACTGTCCGGTGAGACCCTTCATCCCTCGGCAGGTGAGACTGGGCGGGCGGGGCAGGGGTGAGAACTTGCTGGGAGGAGGGTGCCGGCCATGTCCGGAGGTTCCAGTGTGGTTATTGTCCCCAGAGTCAGATGGCAGTTTGAATATGCTTGATTGTATGGTTTGTGATTCCCATTTTAAGCAAATCTTCCCTAAGCTAAGAAACAGCAGAACTACCCTCTGATCACCTAACCATATCTGCCCTCCCTTGAGTTTGAACAGACTACTTTGAATTTCTAATTCCAAATGTCTTAGCCTGCCTGATGCATAATATTAACAAAGACCATTTAAAATATGCCAGATGCGGCAACCGATGACAGACAGGACACCCTCCTGATCCAGCAGGTGACTGCCCGCATCTGTGTGCGTGTCGGCTGAGCCCAGGCAGCTGAGCCCACCTCGTTTCTCCTTTTGTCTTTTTTGCTCATAACGTAAATGTCTTACTTTTGGAATTTAGACATTCAGCATACACGTCTTCCTTTAATGCATTAACAAAGACAGGTGACCATGTTTATTTTTAAGGGAGAAAGGTCATCATCTCCCCAAATGGCTGCAGAAGCAGCTCCCTCCTTGCTGTTAAAAGCCTGCATCTGATTCTGTCTGATCTTAAAGCACCAACCTTTAACGGTCTGATTGCTGTCATGGGCACCCATACCAGCTTCCCAGGTGGTCCAATGGTAAAGAGCCCGCCTGCCAGTGCAGGAGATATGGGCTCAATCCCTGGGTCGGGAAGACCCCGTGGAGAAGGACATGGCTACCCACTCCAGTGTCCTTGCCTGGAGAATCCTGTGGACAGAGGAGCCTGGCGGGCTCCAGTCCAGGGGGTCACAGAGTTGGGCGCGACTGCACGCATGCATGCAGAGCAGGATAGGCACCCGTGTAGAGCAGAGAATAGAGACAAAGCTTTCCGAGCAATGACTGGATCTCCCAAAACCCCAGCCTCCCTCATGACACCCTCCTCTGGCAGAAGCTTGTTTCCAGCAGTGTCGCTGTGAAATGGACTTTCACTGGGACATCCTCTACTGGTTTCGTGTCTGAAGACCCACAGAGCCACAGGAGTCTCCAGAGATCTGTGCAGACATGGTTTTGCGCTGACATGAGTGGTTTCCGTGTGTACTGACCATTGTGACATGAAGTCAGCAGGACCTTAGAGTTTGCTAGATTTTAGCAATGGCCCGCCCTCCTTATGAGTTCTAGTTTTTTGTGTTAAAAGCTTTCAAATTTCGTGTTAAAAGCTTATTTTCATCATTATCTTTAGTAAGTCCTCTTGCCCCTCTCAGGATGTTACCCTCCTGTTGCTGGTGGTACAAGCGTGCGGGCTCTGTCGCTCAGTCGTGTCTGACTCTTTGCGACCCCACGGACTGTCACTCGCCAGGCTCCTCCATCCATGGGATTCTCCAGGCAAGAATGCTGGAGTGGGGTGCCACTCCCTTCTCCAGGGGGTCTTCCCCACCCAGGATCAAACCCATGTCTCCTGCAGCCTCTGCTTTGGGAAGTGGATTCTTCACCACTGACCCACCTGGGAAGCCCCACTGGTAGTGGTAGGAAATGCCAAAGGGACATCATTTCTGTGACTTTTAACGGAACTAAAACCGCACTGTTCACCCAGGCTCTCGTGACCACTCCATGTCGGTTTGGTCAAGCACTTTGGCAGCCAGGATCTGCCAGGATCCCAGCTCTGTGGCTGGATCCAGACCAACTCGCACAGGTCTCCAGACCCGTCCCCCCAGCGTTCACAGGTGGGCAGCAACACTCCTGCACCACGGAGGACGGCCTGGGGGCCAGGGAGCCAGAGCCCTCGGCTCTCCTTGGAGCAGTCACAGTCCAAAGCCCTTGGGGCCACAGACGCTGGCTTGTTCTGTTGTTGTTCAGTTGCTAAGTCATGCCCAACTCTTTGCGACCCCATGGACAGAAGCTCACCAGGCTTCTCTATCCTTCACTCTCCCAGAGTTTGCTCAAACTCATGTCCATTGAGTCGGTGATGCCATCCAACCATCTCATCCTCTGTCATCCCCTTCTCCTCCTGCCCTCAAACTTTCCCGGCATCAGGGTCTTTTCCAATGAGTTGGCTCTTCGCATGAGGTGGCCTAAATATTGGAGCTTCAGCATCAGTCCTTCCAGTGGATATTCTGTTTCATGAGGAGAGTGCTGGCTTGTTGCTGTTTGATGAAGACAAATTGAGCTAGTTGTGTTGTGGTGAAGTAGATGATTTTAGCAACTGGGGTTCTGTCCCTGTGACCCTGGAGACTGACCCTTGATGTCAACGCTGGTAGAACAGTGCTGGTGAAACAGTCCAGATCCTGACATGATCTGAGGTGCCAGGTCACAGTCCCACATGGCGTCACCAGCTCTTTCCGCCCAGAAATCGGCAGCTCAGCGTCAGGTCTCTAAACTGGCATTTCCAGTGGCGCCTCAAGACTGGCTCATGACACCCCATCTGAAACCAGTGACGAGAAGCACGTAGTGGGAGGAGCTCGAGGATCCACCCTGGCCCACGCTGGGAGGAGGCAGTGGGTTTGGTAGAAGGACCGCCATCCCTGGTGAATCGGAAGCAGCACGGAAACCATGACCAGCGTGCTTGGGGATGCCACTTCTCGTCTCTTCAGGAGTGGCGGGAGGGCTGACCACAGACAAGGTGGCCTCGTAGCAACAGCTCTACTGTGATCCCCCTCCTGTGCTCAGGCGGCAGCTGGCAGCTGCTATCCATGGAGACTTAACATACTGTATTTCATTAGGTAATGACAGTGTCCCCAGAACACTGTGGTCACAGAATATGGAAGAGATGTTAAGATATTCTCTAATGAGAAACACCATCTTTTCCATCTGTATATAGTTTATAGTCATAAAGTATAATTCATATATTAACTCGGCCAAGCCCCAGAACTACCTTAGAAATATGTACTAGAATTCCCATTTTTGCATGGCAGTATATTAAGGGTAAGTAAAATTAGATGGTTTGCCCAAGAAGTCTCTGTGTGGGGACCAAACCTTTTTGTTTATTACATCATTAAGAAGTTTTTTGAAATCAAGCTCACTGCCTTCTCTGTTTTATTAAAGTTGCCTTCCTATTGGAAAACTCCCTTAGGCATTCACAAAGGCTCTGAGAGTGATGGTAAAATTAACTTCCCAAAGATACAAAAATGTGCCTGTGATTATTTTTTTAATATGTGCCTGTGATTATTAACAAAACTCTTTTTTTATACTCCAGAGTATCCCAAACGCTCCATATTCTTAGGAATCACTTTCTTGACTGGAAGGTGTTGACAATTTGATCAGAAAACCATGCAAAAAATACTGGGGCGATATTAACAAATTGTGGACGCACAGTCTCCACATTATAATGCAGTAACTTTTGTCCCAAAGGTTTGGGATTCTGTGTGAATTGATTCTATTAAATGTGGGAGGCAGTTGGTTTTTCCAACATATGGAGAGCATTTCCTGAAAAGTCATCTCGTGGCTCGTGGTCCTTGTGGTCCAGAAACTGTTGGTCATTTTCCTATCCAAACAGTCTAATTGTGTGGGCCAGAAAAGGGCATGTGAGCTCGGGAACTGGAAGGTTAAAGTCAGAAATACGAGGAAGATTAAAGAGGAACACCTTAGACTGAGTCAATATCTCACGAACTACGTCCTGTGAAAGCCGTCCTCGTGGTAACATCACGTGGTCAAGGCTCAGGAGCTCAGTGTCAGCCAGGTTGACTGCAAATGTAGAAAACCCGTATTCTGAAAGCTCAAGACTTTTTTCCATGAATGGCTTGATCTGGAGATTATCTTCTATGCAAGTGCTTCAAACCTAGGCTCTTGGAAAGTACCACAATTCAAGAAGATTTTAGAAACCTTTACACGTAGGACTTACCTGAACTCAACCCGAATGAAGTTCCCCTGATGGACCGAGGCTTTTGGGAACACAATTCCCGTAAGCCCAGAGCCGGCCAGAACCCACGTCCAGGGGAGCATTGCGTCCGAAGGACCCTTATGAACTGCGGTAGCTGGCTTAACTATCTAAGCTCTTCAAGTTGAGCCAACGGGTGCTGAGCCCTGACTCTGCACTTGACTGGGGTCTTCCAAGTGGTGGGGGGTCTCCCTCACTTGGCCAGCCCCCCTCCAGTGCTGGTGACCCATGCTTTGCTCTGTGTACCCAGAGCTTCCTCTGTGCAGGTGATGGTGTTGGTGTAGGACAGGTCCCTACGCCCCAGGAGCTCACCACCCATGGGGAAGACAGGCTCCTTACACGGACTGCACACAGCACCTCCCTAAGAGGCTGCTCACCCAGGGCACGAGGTCCACAGAAATGACCCACAGGGACACCACAGACCCGGACGCTGAAGGGGGTTAAGATCAAACAGTGGGGGAGACTGGGAGAAGAGCTTTCTGAACTCTGGCCATGCCTCCAAACCTGTGAGACCTTGAGATTGTCCCAGGAGCATTCGACACGAATTGTATGGATGTTCCTTGGGTAACTCAGAAAGGAAAAGGCAGCAGAAAATATTTAATGAAACATTCCAAAGTCCTTATGGTACTTTGGGGGGCAGTTCTTCCAAGTTTTAGATTTGATGGCAAAAATTTTAGATTTCCAGTTATCAATATACAAAATACAATTGAAGTAATACAAATTACTTCAATTTGTGGTGCTGGAGAAGATTCTTGAGAGTCCCTTGCACCAGTCCTTGGATTGGTGCAGAGAGATCAAACCAGTCCACCCTAAAGGAAAGCAACCCTGCATATTCACTGGGAGGACTGATGCTGAAGCTGAAGCTCTAGTACTCTGGCCACCTGATGCAAAGAGCCGACTCACTGGAAGAGACCCTGATGCTGGGAAAGATTGAGGGCAGGAGGAGAAGGGGACGACAGAGGATGAGATGGTCAGATAGTATCACCGACTCAATGGACACAAATGAGCAAACTCTGGGAGGTGGTGAAGCACAAGAAAGCCTGGCGTGCTGCAGTCCGTGGGGTCGCAGAGCTGGATGTGACTTAGCAACTGGGAGACGGCACACAGGTTCCCAGATCGCGACAGCCGTTCCACAGACATTGTGCTAAGTGCATGCAGCACGGGCCCCAGCCTGGGACAGCTGCTCTCACGAGAGGATGGAGGGCCTGGCGCCCACAAAGCAGAACGGGATTCACGTCGCAGAGACGCAGGTTTTACAGCAGTGAGTATCTGATGTGGGGAGTGGGTTGTGGGAAAGGAAGATCCGGGCAGGGACGAGCCTGAGGGAGGAGGTGGCGTCTGCACTGACCTGGACGTCTGGGTGGATTCATGGCAGAATCGGCGTGAAGTGTGGAGGATGACGGTGACGGGACGAGTTCACGCAGAGAAGTGTTCTTGCTGGGCCGGCGTGGCAGGTTGGTGGCATGAAGTCTGGACAGAGCACAGGCTGTCGGGGGCACCAGGGGCGGCGTTTGGGGCAGGTGGCATTGTGACCACGGTCCCGCCTGTGGGGGAACCGGAAGGGGCCTGAGGGAGGAAGCAGAGGAGGCGGCAGGATGGCACCTCTGGAAGACCCTCGTCTCAGCATCGTTTCAGCTCAAGTGAGAAAACCCCATAGCACTGATGTCGTCCAAGGCCTAGGCAGCAGCTGTCAGGACAGAAGAACGATAGCAACAGCAAAAAGCAGCTCACACGTGGGCCAAGGACGGTGGCAGTCACCACAGCCCACGGCTTCACGCGGGGCAGGGGGCTGTCGGTGGCTTCTGCTTTCTCTCTGCTTCCCTTCACTTTCTGTCCTTTCCTGCTTGTGCTGTTTATGGAATAAAAAGGTACCATCTCTTTTAAACCAAGCCCTCCTGCCATACCCACTGTCCCCCCCACACACACACGTACATGCACAAACACGTACACGCACACACATGTACACGTGTGCGTGCGTGTACACGCACACATGCACACATGTACATGTACACATACATGTGCACGCACACACACATGTTAAATGAAAGTATTTAAGTGTCAGCTTTTAGAACACCTACAGTCTGGGGGAGGAGCACACGGAGTGTTTAAATTTCATGTTCACTCACCTAGTTATTCCAGGAGCCGACTGTGTCTGGGGAGGACCCCTCCACCTGTTCTCACATCTTGAAAAGAAGGGGCCTCATGGTATTGAGTCATGGTGGCAGGTCTTGTTTTTGTGTAAAACTCATTCTTTTACGACCAAAGCCTCGCTTCCCCACAGACAACGCGACACCCACTCCCATGTCTCAGCAGAAAAGCATCGAATCCACAAGCGTAGGGAGCCAAGGCTCCTCAGACGTGGATGGGAATTATATCCGTTTATTCCAGTGAACGACGCTTTGTAAAGATACTAACAGAGAAGCTCGGAACAGATCGGCTGAGACGACCAGAGCAGGTCGAGCACGGATGAGTGCAGCAGTGCACGCTGAAAGGAGGAAAGCTTTGTCTTGGTGTTTGCTTTTCTTTTCCTCGTTTTTCCTTCTGGCTGCACTCAGGCTCTCCCAGCTGCGGGAGCCGGGGCCCCTCACCGCAGTCGCTTCTGTGGCGGAGCGGGGGCTCTGGGGCACACCGGTGCAGTAATTGCAGTTCGCGGGCTCGAGCATGAGGCCCCTTTTGCAGACAACAGTTGAGATCGGATTAAACCTTCCAAGGCTCATCATTTTAGAATCCATCATGCTTTATTGAAAGAAGCTCATTTGGGGCTTCCCCGATTGCTCAAGCAGTGAAGAATCTGCCTGCAATGCAGGAGAGCCTGGTTGGACCCCTGGGTCAGGAAGATCCCCCGGAGAAGGAAAGGGCAACCCACTCCACTGTTGTCGCCTGGAGAATCCCATGGACAGAGGAGCCTGGTGGGCTCCATACAGTCCGTGGGGTCACAAAGAGTTGGACACAACCTTGAGTTACTGTGACAGGAGAGAACCAACAACTCCCCACATGGCTTACTTCTAGAAAACAACGGTTCTCAGAAAAAAGCTCATTCTTCCTTGATGGGCTTCGTGAACAGCATTTTCTGAAGAAAAGTGAGGATCCCGAATCATTTTGCCAGAAACCGTTTTCCGCCCATGAGTAAGACTGTACATTAACCAGTCTTGGGAAAAGTAACCCCAGGAGCACAGAGACTATACACTTAGCCAGAACACCCCCCCCTTCCTGGGACCTCCGCACACACCATATTTTAGGCAAGGTAATAAGCTGGTCAGTATTTACACAGATTTAAGTACTGTGTTGTGCAAAAATGTCACCCTTTTTAGAGTAACTTTGGTACAAAAAATATGTATGTGATGTTCCATGATGACTGTCCCCAGAGAAAGCAGTGTGTGGTGTACGTTTTCTGGACTGTGCCCTAAAGTTGCTTCTTTAAAGATGTTTCATTTTGCTGTGTGGTCATATGTGAAAACCCAGAAGCAAGACGTTGGAAGATGAGACTGTTTCCTTTGGGCCCAATCAGACCACCTGGGCCAGTCCTTTGAAATTCTTTTCCTGAAACCCAAGGGCCGTGTCGGGGGGTGGGCTTAGAACTGCTGTGATGCTTCTTTTCCTCACAAGGGCTAGCTACTGAGGTTCACGGTCTGTCCCTGAAAAGGGTTCACAGTCACAGTCCTTGGTCATCTGCACGAAAGGCCATCCGCTGGTCCCCTAAGCGGCTGTAGCAGGGCATCGAGGGACGTGTGATAATCGCCCAGGGCCTCGTCACTGGCCCTCCCGGAGCTACAGCCCAGGGGCACCTCGGCTGGGCCAGGCAACCCGGAGCGTGAGCCCTCCCCTGGAGCAGCGCCCTCGGGTGCCGGGCCTCCACATGCTGGCTCAGCGCACACCAATCGGACCAACATGGGCAGAGTCGGTGTTTGTTAAGTGAGTGATACAAAGCAGTGCAGGTCAGCTGTACTCCGCACTTTACTGAGATCTCAGCCCGACCGTCTGGTGGGCTTCCTTCCTTTTCACGTGCCCGTCTGTCCTCTGGGGTGGGTGCCAATGAGGCAGGGCAGCCAAGGGCAGTGGTGGTCACTGCAGTGGTGGTTGCTGGACTGAGCAGACAAAGGGGCCGACAGAGGGGTCAGGGTGGGCGTGGAAGAAGTGTAAATCTTGGCCGGACATTGGTGTGCCTGCCCAGGGACCTGGCTCTGTGTGTGCATGTGTGCACACGTGTGTGTGTGCACATGTGTGTGCACACGTGTGTGTGTTTCATTTTGCTGTGTGGACATATTTGAAAATCCACAAGCAAGACGGTGGAAGATGAGACTATTTCCTTTGGGCCCAATCAAACCACCTGGGTCAGTCCTTTGAAATTTTTTTTCTTAAAACCACGGTCATCTCTGGACTAAACAGATCAATAAGACGAGTGAACAAGACCAGCTCCGGAGTCTGTGGAGGGAATGTTCCGGAGGCCTGTTTGCCCATCCACCTCTCCTGTGTCCCTGCCCAGGGGCAGGTGCCTGGAAAAAATTAAGATCAGAGCAGATGAGGATCAGATATTTGGTTTGTGTTTGGGGTTTTGTTTTTTAACACTAACGGCCACGTAACACTGCGCCCATCAGAGCAAACTGCATCCCGCTGGTGGGTTCAGAGAAACCAGCCTGTTATAAGGAAAACGACTTCTGTGCAAACAGAGGTGGGAGCGAGGTCAGCAGCCCCAGCGAGGGCTTGGCGCAGGCTCCCTGCCCTGCGACGCGCGGGACACACGCCCCCGCCACGCCTGCTGTCTGCTTCGTGCTCGGGCCCCCTTCCCCGCGGCGCTGCCAGCCCGCCCCGCCCCATCCTCGCAGGTGGAGCGTGGGCTCCGCCTGGGGCCGCCCCCGGGCCCACGCCCCCGCGGGCGGCCCTGCCGACGCTCGCTCTCTGTTCCAGGCCTACATGGAGGATCACCTGAAGAACAAGAACCGCCTGGAGAAGGAGTGGGAGGCGCTGTGTGCCTACCAGGCCGAGCCCGGCAGCTCGCTCGTGGCCCAGAGGGAAGAGAACCTGCCGAAGAACCGCTGCCCGGCGGTGCTCACCTGTACCTACCGCCCGGCTCCGGGGGCGGGGGGCGGGCCCGGCGGTGCTCACCTGTAATCGCTGCCCGGCTCCGGGGGGCAGGGGGCGGGGGGCCGGCCCGCGGTGCTCACCTGCACGTGCCTCCCGCTCCGGCGGGGGGGGGGGCGGGGGGGCGCGACGGGGAGGGGCTGCGCCCGCCCCATCCAAGGTCTCCTCCAGGGCTCATCGGGCTACAGAGCCCTCCCTCCTCCTACCTACCCGCTCGGCCCACAAACGGTCCTTTCACTTTTTTTTTTGGCGCAGAGTTGATTTACTGTTGCGTTAGTCTCGGGTGTACAGTAGAGTGATTCAGTGGCGCACACGCCCATGTCCTTTTCCAGGTTCTTCTCACCTAGCTTATTACCGACTATAGAGTATAGCTCCCCGTGCTGCCCAGTAGGGGCTTGTTGTGTGCTGTTTTATATATAGAAGTGAGTGTGTGCTGATCCCAGACTCCTGTCACCCCTTCCCCGCCTCCCCTTTGGCAGCCAACCATCAGTTTGTTTTCTGCATCTCTGTGTCCTTTACTGTTTTGTAAGTAAGTTCGTTTGTGTTGTATTTTGGATACCTTGCCCGGCGCCCTTCGAGCCCCACTCGGTCCTCGAGGCGCAGCGGTGGGGGTGGGCACAGGCAGATGCCAGCAAGCTCAGGCTCTGCTGCTGCTGTCGCTCTGGACTCGGGCTCGGTTCCGAATGCCTGGAGCCTCGTCCTGCCCTGTCCTGGGCGTCGCACCGTCGCCCTTGGACTCTCAGGGCTGTGGGGACAGTGAGGCAGTCTTGCAGGCCGGGCAGGCTGCGCGAGGAGCAGACGGGTGTCCCCAGCATCGCTGGGCACCTGCTGCCTCGCAGGAGTCGCTGCCAAGAGAGGGAACACGGGGAGATGCCAGCCCTCCGTCTCCCTGACGTAGTGTGAGCCAACAGGGGCGACTGCAGGGGCAGAGGCCCCCAGGGGCGTGAAGGGATGTGCGGGCTGAATGTGCATCTTCCCACCCGGCTGTTCCTGCCTCCCATCACTATCTGGAGATGCTCCAGCCTCCCATGTTCCAGCAGGTTCCAGGCTGGGGTTGGGGGGGATGGTCTGCAATTAATACACACCCCCCGTGGGGGCGGGAGTCTGACGTGTGTTGTGAGCAGTGTCTGATGTAAGCGCCAGCTTCACGTGATGAGTGACTTGTGTGCATGGAGTGAGTTTGCGGTGGAGGGCAGGAGGGATTCAGGCAGACTTCAGACGTGACAGCATGTACTTTGTGGGCTGACCTGTCCGAGGGCTCAGCAAAGAGCCCTGGTCAGCAAAGAGCTGATCTTCTCAGGGAAGACCAGCGCCCTCGTGGGGACACAGCCTCCACCCTGCACTGGGAGCCAGGGGGCCAGGCGGTGCCACCCAAGGGCAGGAGCCCACCCCCTGCTGCCCGCCTGCCCGGGGGCGCAGTGGCCGACACTCCGGCTCGTGGGCAATGGCAGCGACGCACTCCCTGCTCACAGGACAGGGAGAGCCAAGCACGTGCCTGGGTGGCTGTGGACCCAAGCCTGGGAACGGCACACTGCTGTGAAAATCTCAACACGTTTCTAGGTGTAAGGTTTTTCTAACAGTTTAGTTGGTGTTCAGACCAGTTCTGTGATGTCTGAAGGGCTTTTCCCTAAAGAGCTCCAAAACTAGGGGCCATTGCAATTTGTGGTTTATATTTAGAAGGAAAGCAAATAACAAACAGATATTTAAGTACCTGCTGTGCGCCAAGAAATATCAATATATCAGTAACCTCAGATATGCAGATGACACCACTCTTATGGCAGAAAGCGAAGAGGAACTAAAGAGTCTCTTGATGAAAGTGAAAGAGGAGAGTGAAAAAGCTGGCTTAAAGCTCAACATTCATGAAATAAATAAAATAAAATCATAAAATCATGCCGGATCATCTGGCATGGTCCAGCTAAGATCATGGCATCCTGTCCCGTCACTTCATGGCAAATAGATGGGGAAACAGTGGAAACAGTGACAGACTTTATCTTTTGGGGCTCCAAAATCACTGCAGATGGTGACTGCAGCCATGAAATTAAAAGATGCTTGCTCCTTGGAAGAGAAGTTATGACCAACCTAAACAGCATATTAAAAAGCAGAGACATTACTCCGGGAGTTGGTGATGGATAGGGAGGCCTGAAGTGCTGAAGTATGTGGGGTCACAAAGAGTCAGACACGACTGAGCGACAGAACTGAACTGAGCACCGAGGACTGCTGGCCAACCATGCTCGGCCCTCGTCCTCGGGGAGGATCTGGGTGGGGGATGCCATGGCACCCCAGATGAGTAGCCGTGGGGGGCAGACGCTCAGCCCGTGTAGAAGCCTCTGGTTTCCTTGGCTGTTGGGGCCGCCCGATAAACACTCAAGTTCAAAGGCTCTTCCTCAAGCGCCCTCCTGCAGCGCCAACCAGAGTGCGACACATTCTGGGCCACACGCCCTGCAGCTGGTGGGTCCACAGGCCGGGGCCTCAGGGACGCAGGACAGCCTGTCTTCAGCCTCCAGCGGGGGCGGGGGGGCAGCCCCGAGGGCACCAGGGCCCTGGGAGCCCTCGGACCGGAGCCTCGGGCCTGCCGCCTGCTCGTGGGCTGGAGCCGGGGCTCCACTAGGAAGTTCTTTCTTGGCCAGACTCCGGCGCGGAGGCGCGAGCCAGAAGCCACTGTTCCTGACCGTGTGGCTGTCATAGAGCCTGGCCTCAGAGACAGGCAGGAGGACGGAGCCTCCCCCGACGTTTGGGTCTCGTCCCACACATGCATCCCCAGCTCGGTCCTCCACACTCCCACCTTCTCAGCTTTCAGAAGGAGACCCGGTGGTCAGGTCTCAGCCTGCACCCTCCCCGAGCAGGACCCTAGGGCGATGGCGTGCGTTAAACTCCTGGTGGTCTCGCCAGACCAGGGAGAACGGCGCTTCCTGAGACCTGCTTCGTGTTGTCCGACTGTTCCTTCCGCACGTGCGGCGATGTCCGTGGCGAAGCAGAGCATGTAGATAGGGTGTGGGTCTCCATGCACCCTGGCCCCTGAAGCTGATGTTTACACCACGTGGGTGTCAGGGTGCTCATTACAGCGTCGTGTGTCAGACATGCTCCCCCAGCAACCACGTCCGCCCTCCGCCCAAGAGACAGGAGTGCTGCTGGGCTTCCATCACACTCCCTGATGGGAACGGCCGGGGCACCCACCTGGACCCCGCCTAGGGCAGCGTGCAGGCTCCGCCCCTCCATCCCATCCATGTCTCAGTCCAGCTGAGGCTGGGACACCCGCTGCGTCCCCATCAGCAGGTTGGTGGAAAGTTCAAAGTGGCTGGATCAGCAACTTTCCCATCCCTGACAGCCCGGAGGTTCTAGCTGCAAACAAATTGTCTTTCAAAGAAGAAGGCAGATTTACAAGATGTTGGCTGGTGTTGTGCTGGGTCCTGTTATATAGCTCAGAAGTTCAAAGAATTTAAAATGCTTTAAAGTGCTTTTTTTTTGCATTTTTAAAAGAATTATGCAATATTCCCTCATATTCCTGTTCTTTACAAGCTGAGGACAGCAATATGATGCTATGGTGGTGTGCCATCTTAAAGTTTGTGATTCAAGAGAGAGACACAGAGGTACTCAGCGATGAAACCAGAGAGAAGGTCAAGTCAAGGATGCAGACATGGAGGATGGACAGAAGGTCCTTGAAGCCGTGTCTTGAGGTGTGGCCTTTAGGGTGTAGCTACTGACGCACTCACAGCCGCGTCCATGGCCTTACCTGGCAGACAGGGTGGGAGAGGGTCTGAGCGACTCCCGCCCGGCTTTTGTTGGGAGCCGCACCACCCGCTTCACCATTCACCAGCTTCAGCTTCAGCCGCGTGTGACGAAAAAGACAGCGGCCGGCTGAGCATGTCTCGTGCCATCCCCGAGCTCCCGGGCCTGCCCCTCTCCCCCCCAGGCCTGCCCCCCTCCCCTCCCCGGCCTGCCCCCCAACCCGCCCCGGCCTCCCCCACCCCGCCCGGCCTCCCCTACCTGACAGATGAAGGGGCTGGGATTCGAGTCTGTCTCTGTGCCCTGTGATGACGAACACCCTGTGTGTTTCTGTGGACTCATCTGAGACTCTTGTGTCAGGAAAGTGAGCAAAGACTTCATACTTCCACGGACTGAACGTCTAAAATATACCCACAGCCGCCGTCCTTGACAAAGCACCACTCCCCTCAAAACACACAGAAAATTCCTTTCAAAGCAAACCTTGGGTTGACGCTTTTCCCCACTCTGAGCAGGATCTCTGCAGTGAACATCCTGGTGGGGTCATGTCTGAGTGACCGGCTTTGCCTGTAGCAATCAGTCATGGGAAATTCTGAATCTGACAGTGAGCCGGATTTCTTCTTGTGTGAAGAAGCTGCCCAAGAAAGTGGCACGTCCAGAGAAATTGCAGACCCACTGTCTTTTCTTCACCCCACCTTTTATGGCCTCAGAACAAGCTGAGTAACTGCCTCCAGACGGGGGAGGCCGTGGATACGTTGGTGCCGAAAAGGAAATCCCGCAGCAGCGTGTGAGCGGGCTGCTTCTTCCTTCACAGAGGTTGGGTTGCCTGGGAGTGAACAGTTTCTAAGGGAAGCAGAGAAGAGGTGAAGGCCGTGTTCCAGACGCTCCCAGGCCGCCTCCTGGGGCTGAGCCCTGCAGGGCCAGAGTCTCTGGAGTTGGGGCCTGGGGCTGAGGGCACAACACCCCGGAGCCCCCCAGAGCAGAGGGGCTGCTTGGCGGGCTAGGGGCCACGCCGGCCATCTGCAAGTTCAGCCACCTGGGTCCAGCTTCTGCTTCCTGTTCACTCCCTTCCTGGAAGCTGGACCACTGGACACGTGAGCCGTCCGACCTCCTGTGGCCTGGTCTCTGCACGTCTCACCTCTCACAGCCGAGGCTGAACAGAGTCTCAGCTTTGGAGGGACTCAGGGGCTCGGAGAGACCTGGGACCTTGGGGGTGGGGGCCAGGCCTGGGCCCTCTCCTGGACACGTGCTGATTCCCACGCCCCGAGCAGCTGATCACAGCCTTCAGAGGGCCACGCCGGGCTGTGTCTCCTCCACCAAGACGTTCCCAGTGTCCGTTCATCGTGCAGTGGGCTCCTCGCAGGGCCCAGCCCCCATCTGTCCATCCTGACTTGGCACTGAACTCTGCATTCACTTCCAATAAACGCACCCTGTTCAGAGCCTAGGGGAGTTTGACACCCGCTCATCACGTGCCGCATTGTCGGTGTTTGCTCTCCGCACGGTTTATACGTGTGTTTCAGATGATTTCGAGTCACTGATGAGATCGTATTCAAGGAGATGAATGCAGGGCGCTGCCTCCCAAGGCACGGGCCCGGAACGACAATGCCCATGGCTGCTCCCTGCCTGACCCTGGCCCGCCTGCTGCCAGCCTGCAGCCCTGACACACCCACACAGCAGAACGGCCGCGTGTGCAACATCCCCTTTACACTGCCACCCAAGAACCGGGAGCCAGAGGCCAGCCAGGGCACCGGGGGTGACAGGGTCGTCCCCCGTCCTCCTGACCCCGGGGGCTCCTGGCCACCTAGTCCCGCGGGTGCTTTGCAAAGGAAGCCGGCTTGGCATCATTTCCCCACACTTTGTATTGCAGAAGTTTCCGGATCCTCAGGTTGAAGTCATAGTTGGATGATCACCTGCCCCCCCACGGGCCGGACCCCACATGGCTTCCGCCCAGGATTGTGCCTTTCTTGTGTGATCTGTCTGCTTTACTTCATTGCTGGCTGAACTATTTCAAAGTGGGTTTTATGTGTCTAAATGGTTTAGCCTGTGTCTCCTAAAAGTAAAGATCTTCTCCTACATAACTATGACCCCATCGTTATAGCTGACAACAGTGGTTACCTGCAGGTGGTGACTGCAGCCGCGAAATTAAAAGATGCTTGCTCCTTGAAAAAAGTTATGACCAACCTAGACGGCATATTAAAAAGCAGAGACGTTACTTTGCCAACAAAGGTCCATCTAGTGAAGACTATGGTTTTTCCAGTGGTCATGTATGGATGTGAGAGTTAGACTGTGAAGAAAGCTGAGCACCGAAGAATTGACGCTTTTGAACTGTGGTGTTGGAGAAGACTCTTGAGAGTCCCTTGGACTGCAAGGAGATCCAACCAGTCCATCCTAATGGAGATCAGTCCTGGGTGTTCATTGGAAGGACTGATGCTGAAGCTGAAACTGCAATACTTTGGCCACCTGATGCAGAGAACTGACTCCTTGGAAAAAGACCCTGATGCTGGGAAAGATTGAAAGCGGGAGAAGAGGATGACAGAGGATGAGATGGCTGGATGACATCACCAACTCGATCGATGTGAGTTTGAGTGAACTCTGGGAGTTGGTGATGGACAGGGAGGCCTGGCGTGCTGCAGTCCATGGGGTCGCAGAGAGCTGGACACGACTCAGCGACTGAACTGAACTGAGCGGCTACCTGCTTAGACTTCCAGGAGGTCAGCGTTTAGCAGGAGGGTCAGACTGCCAGCTGTACCCCCGTTTCTGACCTTCCTCCCCTTCCCTCCCTGCCTCCTCCTTCTTGCCCCTCTTCTCACTGCTCACTTTGGTCAGACTTAGCAGACTGAGGCGTTGGGAGCCGTCAGGTTGACCAGTTTCTGTCAGCCTCGGCACTGATGTCGGCCCTGGGTGAGGGGCACACCACCCACACGGCCCCGGGCCTGTGACAGGCAACAGACACCCCGGATCGCAGGGTTACTTTGCTCTTGAGAGGGAGCCTGAGTCTGACGGGTCCCACTTGGTCCCCCTGTCCATGCGGCAGTGGACGAGCAGCCCCAGGACCCACGTCCTGCCCCCAGGACCCATGCGGGTGCCCCCTTCGCGACACTGTGAAGGGGAAGTTGCAGATGAGCCTGAGGTTTGCTCATCAGCTGACCTTGACTTAGGGAGCAGGGCCTGGGTTTTCCAGACAGGCCCAGGGTCATCACCAGGGTCCTTGGCGTGGAGAAGGGAAGCCAGGTTGGTTGGGGTGACGTGGTGAAGAGGGATGGTCCCGGCCAGGATCCTGGGCGCAGCCGGAGGCTGGAACCCGGAGAACTACCTTGATTCAGACTCACCCCAGGCTTCTGGGCGGAAGGACAGTCAAGCATAAATGGGCGGCGTTGAAGCGCTAGTCTGTGGACACGGGTTCTGCTGGTCCCGCCCCCTCGCTTAGCTGGGCTCTGCCCCCCACCCCGCCCTCTGCTGCAGCTCACCCAGAGCATCGAGAACATGTTTCTGTGTGAAAAGCCACACTGTCAGTACGGCCAGCTGCCTTTCTGGTGGAAATGAAGACGCGGAGAAGCACAGTCGTCTCCTCACTACTTAGGCCCATGTTGGTGGACCCCCCAGTCTGAAACCACAAGTAACCGGACTGTTTGTTTAGGCTTCGGCATCTGCTGGGATCGGGAAGATCCCCTGAGAAGGAAATGCAACCCACTCCAGCGTTCTTGCCTGGAGAATCCCATGGACAGAGGAGCCTGGCGGGCTACAGTCCACAGGGTCACACAGAGTCAGACACTGAGCGACTCGCACCCCAGGAGGACAGATTGTCTGCTGCAGCAGCGTCAGGCGCCGGGGGCCTCGGGGGCTTCTGGGCCATGTCCCCCCATGCCCGATCTCCTTCAAGTCTCGACCTAAGCCGCAGCCCTGTGCTCCCCCAGCTGGGCTGGGCCCTGGCCCGCGCCCCTCCTGAGGGCTCTCCTTTCCACCCTCCTGTGCTGTCCCATCCTGTGCTGTACCCAGAGGCCCGGGACCCCGAGGCGGGCTTCCGTGAGGGGCGGGGGTACGGGCGGCCGCCCCCTGACGGGTCACAGGTGCAGCGGAGCCAGACGCGCTGCTCCGCCTCGTGTCCCTGTGAGTCCGTCCCCAGACCCCCGCAGGCCCCCTGCCCCGGCCCGCTTCCACCAGGCCAGCCTCGGTCTGAGTGTCCTCCAGGCCCCTCTCCCCACCTGCCGTCGCAGGTGTGTCTCTGTTAAGGTGACTGAGTTCCTGCCAGACTTGCTCCCCTTCCTTCCCCAGGTGTCCTCGTTGGCAAGGCCTGGGGGCAGGGGGTTTCATCTTGTTCTCAGACCCCGTCCCAAAGACTCAGGTCGCACATCCACCCTGGTCCCTGTTGGTGCTGAGACTGTGAGCTAAAGGTGATACCGCTATGACGCTCCGTCGACCCTCAGTCAGCCCAGAGGAGGCCACTTGCTTCCTGCTGACAGCCTGTGCTCAGCAGACCAGGGTTGCCCCATTTCGTGTAAGCATGGCTGAGCTGTCCCCTACCCGGGCCCTCGGAGGCCGCACCCCTCGCTGTCTGTCCGCAGCCTCCGCTCCGCCCGGGGCAGGGTGCCTCGCTCAGAGAAGCGGGTGGCCAGGATGCGCCGACCGCCAGTCTCTGGGTGGGATGGTGCGATGGCAGTTTCGCTTGCTTGGTGTCTGTGCTCTTGTTTCTGCAGAGTTGTTCTTGCGTGTGGGCCCCACGACTGCTGCAGCAAACGTGCTCCCCGCCACCCTGCGGCCCCCTGGTGTCTGCACTGCACCCGCCAAGGGCCGGGCTGGAGCCTCCCGCGGTCCCGGGGCCTCTGGGGCCTCTGGGCAGAGCTCCCCTCCCCTTCCTCCAGGCTCGTGAGGGCCCACCTCACGCCTGTTCCCTGCTTTCCTCATAGAAAACTCACTTTTTTAGGCTGGTAGGAAAGTCCTGCTCTTGGTCAGTGAAGGTGTGGGACCTGGAAGAGCTGAGATGCGGGAGCAGGGCACAAAGGTCGGTGCGTCCTAAGGGAGCTGGGCTCAGACACAGGCCAGCCCCGGGGCAGGCGCACCCGGGCCACAGAGCTGGGTCCTCACAGGCTGGAGGCCGGGCCCAGGACGAGGCTGGCCCATCGGGGCTCTGAGGGGCATCCGTCCCAGGCCGTCTCCTCAGCCTTCACGTCTGCATGCCCCCTTCCGTCTGCCCGGGTCTGAGTCCGAACCTCCCCACTTCTCTCCAGGCCCCAGACGCGTGAGGTGAGGCCCACCCATGCCTGTGAGCTCGCTGTGCCCACCTCCTCTGCACAGACCCAGCTCCACGTCAAGGCCACAGCCCAAGGTCCTGGGGGGCACAGTTCAACCTTTGACCGCAGGAGCCCTGGGACAGCCTGGGCCACGACCTGAAGCCTGTGGTGTCTGTTCCTGCCCGGCACACGGGCCGAGCCCCGAGAGGCCTTCCCCTCGTAGAGGCTGAGTGCGAGGTCTGTGCGTGGTTAGAACAGGGGGTCCCGCTGTGCTCTGGCCCCTGTGACCCGCCTTCAGGGCCACTCACCTGCCGAGCTGGACGGCCATCCTGCAGGAAGCCCCCGTGATGCCTGTGGTTTGCTCACCCATCGGGAGACCCACGAAATTCAGGAAGGAGCTGGTGACCACTGGGTCATTCCCGAGCACGGCCAGATGTGGGGTCTCTGTGGAGGACTCGCAGCCCTCCGGACAGAGCTGACCCATCTCAGATGCTCCTGCCACGCCTTCCAAGTGGAGGAACTGCTGTCAGCCGGCGTGATGGTCCCACCTCAGGCTTAACAGCAAATTGAGAAGCTCAAGGGCCCTGAGGCAACACCGGCAGACCATCCAGAGGCAGAAGCTGCCTCGGCTGGGGCCGCTGCCAACCAGCGGGTTCTACAGACGCCCGGCTCGCGTTGCCGTCAGCAGCACCGATGAGTCACGTCCTCCAGGGAGGTGAAGCCTGTTCTCGCCCACGAATCAGCACACTCAGCAATGTGAGTGATGTGGCCGGGGAGCCCAGGAAAGCCCCATCCTGAGGGCCCGGGTGGGAGATCACAGTGGAGGCGGCCTCCGCACTGTCCGGAGCTGCGTTCCGGCAGGGCAGGGAGGGTCTACGCCGTGGCCCAGGCTGGAAGGAAGCCTGGACGGCGACACTCAGTGACCTCCAGAATCTGCCGCTTCAAGGCTCTGCCCTCGCCGTAGCCAAGCAGTTCTAGAACGTGTTCCTCACTGGCATTTGTGAAAACCATCCTGAGGTTGCTGACGACTCGTCGCAGCCACGCAGCAAGCGTCGCCAGCCCAGCCCACCCTCCATCAGTCAGGCGTGCGTCCATCTGTCGTCTTGACCTCATTTCTAAGTCCCTTCTGTCTGCCAGGCCTCACGTGGCACCTGACGGAAGCCGTTCACACAACGGCTCACAACGTGAGTCGGGCTTCCTCGTCCTGTGCTTCGGTTTGATAACCCTGACACTTTAAGATGCTGGACCGCTCACTCAGCCATCACGTGGCCGGCAGGAGGCAGGGCTGGGTTGAGCCCTTAGCTCTGTGGCCTCGGCCACGCCAGTTAGTTGATCTTTTGGAGCCTTCGTTTCTTCAGCCTAAAATGGGAACACGGTCCCTGCTCGGGCTGGCACAGTGTTCCAGGAAGAAGGAGGCGATGAGTTTGAAACACTAGGATTGGTAGTGGATAGAACATGAGAGGAATTCAAGTCATCGTTTTTAAACACGGGAATAACGCCAGTAATTCTCCAGGGGTTCAGAAAAGGGACACTCACAGAGGGCTCATTCGCCAAGCTTCTTCTTGAGAGGGATTCTTCTCCTTGCCTTCTTGGCTGAAGTTGCCACTGCGGATCTCGTGAGAGGAGAATGGCCCAGCGGTGGAGCCAGGTGTAGTGGGGAGATGGGACCTGAATTTCTTCGTGTCCTGGCTTCTGAGGGCGTCTCAGACGAAGACCTCGAGGACACACCCACCTCTGCATTCAGACACCAGCGCTGCGGGTGCGAAACGTCTTGGTCTGTGGTTGGGGTCGTTGCATTGAGTTTGATCCCCAAAAAGGCCTGTGTGTTCGTCCGAGGAAGACGAAGGAATCATTCGGGGGAGGGGCGGGGACTTGCTCACCCGGGCCCTGGCATCAACTCCACTGCACCCGCTGACCGGGAGTGAGTCGCTGACCCTGCCCGGCACTCTCTCTGCCTTTCACGTCATGAAGAAAACTTGCAGCTGCCCTCAAAACAGGAACTGCGAGCCACAAAATATAAGACGTGCCCAGCCGAGTGAAATGTCCCCTGGAGCCTCCCTGCTACCCGCAACCACCCTTCACTGGACCCTGGCGCTTCCAGGGTGGTGCTCAGTGTCTCCGAGGGAGGTCAAGATGGTGCCACGCTAAAAAAGTCACCTTCACTCTCAGTTTCAGTATGAGCATGTTGCCGCCAAGTCAGATACACGATGGGAATGAAGTGGAACTCTGAGCTTTGGAAGCCTTTGCCCCAGACTCGGGAGCGTCTCAGAAAGGGTGCCTTGCGGGGACGAAGGTGGCTGGGCCGGCACCCGCAGGGTGCAAGAGGCTGCGTGCTGTCCTCACAGGCACGCTCGCGCTCCGGCCCTGCTCAGTCTGTCCCGTCAACCATCAGAGAGCCAAACTCACCAGGACACCCAAACTTAGGACCTGCTTTCTCGATTCTCCTGCTAGAAAACCCAGCTGGTGCTTGTTTACTGGGCCCGGCTGCTCGTGGGGCTCCATGGAGATGAAGGGGACCTGCCAGCCCCCCAAGGCTGTGCCAGTTCAGTGATACCCAGGGGCCACCCTGCTCCGGGTGGGACAGGATCCTCTGAAGCTCCGGGCCCTGCTCCCTGGCGATTGCCAGCAGCCCTGCCCTGGGTCCTGGGTTCTCAGACCCTGGGAGCAGCTGACTGCTGCTCTCAGCAGAGCCCACAGTGGGCTCATGGAGAGTGCATGCAGTGAGGCCCTCAGGAACCCTCTGGAAGGTGCTGGAAGCCCTGCCCTGTGCGTCCAGACTCCTCTGTGGCTGCAGCAAGCACAGCCTCCATTCAGAGAGGGACCCGGCTTCCTAGTGGCTCATCCCCCTCCCCGCAACACACCGAGAAACTGGGCTCTTGAAGTGCATTTAAGGGTTAGTGTTTGTAGCGCGTTGGAATATCAGAGCTGACAGACTTTTCTTGTAAGTTTTTTGTAACTTCCTGCTGCAGTCATTTCTCAGTCTCTCAATAAAACAAATCTGTGCAGGACCCAAAGTCATTGGGTCCAGGGGACTTTAGAATTGGTGGGATCTTAGCAGGACACTTGGCAGCTGCCATTGTAAACACCTTCAGAACATTCCACAGGGTACCTTCCATGTCACCTCTACTCAGGTAAGCATGCCAAGTGTGAACTCCTTCCTGATATCTGGATGGTTCTTACCTGTCTTATCTCTGCTGGGAAACGGCCAATGTTAATACCTTAATAAGATGCATAGGAGGGTATCCGGTTTCCAGTAGATGGTAACTTCCAGGTTCAGTCAGCTATAGGCCTCGCCAAGTTTCCTGACCCCCAGAACCGTCTAAAACAAGAAATAAGTGAAGAAAGTCTCCCAGAGAAATGAAAGAAGCAGCCACAGCAAAGCCCCGAGCTCTCCTGCCCCCACTGCCCGAGCTGCTCCCAGGGCGGGGGCGGGAAGCGGGGAGACCCGGCCTAGGGGCCAGGAATCCGGACTCGGACTTGGGGTGATGTGCTCGCCGCAGAAATGCAGGCCTCTGGGGCTGCAGCGCGGCTCTGTCTTCTCGGCAGAAGCAGGTGGGGTGGGGCCCTCGGGCCCCGCGTAACACGGGCTGACAGCGGAGCTCAGCACTTCCCACTTTCAAGGTCGAACCTTGCTGAGGGAGAGGAGAAAGGGGGAGACTCAGGGCCCCTCGGGTGCCCTGCTCACTGTGAAGTCCCTGCAAATGGGCAGAGAGAGTCATCACTGAAGGCAGGGAAGTGCTTGTTCCAGAACCAAAATTAGAGAGGATTCACAGATCAGACACGTCAAGCTATGCTGGAGCATGTCCTTACTCCCCACCGAAGTGTCTGATTTCAGCATCGGTCAAGCTATCGTGCTCACTGAAAGCACATTTTCATGTCGATGAGTCCCCATGTGGCTCCTGGCTCCCTCTTCAACCCCATTTTCTTTTGCCCTTATTCCCCTTTTAAATCTCCGTTCTTCTAAACATGAGTATCTTGTCATTTCTAGACCACAAAACTGAGTGTATTCAATGGTGGGCTAATAGCTTAATATCTATGTTGGTATTTATTTTCTTTATGTTACTGAATACGTGTCATTTAAAAGCAAACACTGCATGAGCTATTGCCATGGAGTTGATTAGCTCAGAAAGTAAAGAATCTGCCTGCAATGCAGGAGACCCAGGTTCAATCCCTGGGCCAGGAAGATTCCATAGAGAAGGAAATGGCAACCCATTCCCATCTTCTTGCCTGGAAAATTCCATGAATAGAGGATCCTGGTGGGCTACAATCCATGGGGTCGCAAAGAGTCAGACACAACTGAGTGACAGCCAGCTTGGACATTGAGCTTGATACAAGAGCAACACTGGGTGCCCACACACCCTGATCCTCTGCTGGTGGGCTGAAGGGCCCCAGTGAGGGATGACCGGAGGAGGCACGGACTGGGAGCGGTTGGGAGGGGGTGAGCGGTGGCACATGGGTTAAGACGCACCACATGGGTTAATGCTCTGCCCTTGGGCTTGCAGATGACCACTCCCGGATCCGGCTGAAATCAGAGAACAGCCACAGCAGCTCTGACTACATCAACGCCAGCCCCATCGTGAGTACCAACCCTGCCACCCTTCAAGGCTGGGGGGAGGAGTAGGCAAGCCCAGCCCTGGGCCAAAAGCTGGTAGCCAGTCTCCACCTGGCAACTAGTCTCCACCAGGTAACTACTTCTACCTGGTAACTAGTCTCCACCAGGTAACTCTCCACCCGTAACTAGCCTCCACTTGGCAACAAGCCTCCACCTGGTAAATAGCCTCCACCTGGTAACAAGTCTCCACCAGGTAACTACTTCCATCTGGTAATTACTTTCCATCAGGTAACTCTCCACCCAGTAACTAGCCTCCACCCAGAAACTAGTCTCCCCCCGGGTAACCAGCCTCCTCCTCCAGGTTACTAGCCTCCACAATATAACTAGCCTCCACCTGGTAACTAACATCCACTCTGTAATTAGTCTCTACCTAGTAACTACCATCCACCTTGTAACTAGCCTCCTCCAGGTTACCAGCCCCCACACTGTAACTAGTCTCCACTTGATAACTAACATCCACCCTGTAACTAGCCTCCACCCAGGAACTAGCGTCCACCCTGTAACTAGTCTTCACCTGGTAACTAGTCTCCACCTGATAACTAACATCCACCCTGTAACTAGCCTCCACCTGGTAACTAGCCTCCACCCTGAAACTAACCTCTACCTGATAACTAGCCTCAGCCTGGTAACTGGCCTCCACCCTGAAACTAACCTCTACCTGATAACTAGCCTCAGCCTGGTAACTAGCATCCACCCTGTAACTAGTCTCTACCTGGTAACTAGTCTCCACCTGATAGCTAGTCTCCACCTGGTAACTAGCCTCCGCTGGTAACTAGCCTCCACCTGATAACAAGCCTCCACCCTGTAACTAGCCTCCACCTGGTAGCGAGCCTCCACCCTGTCACTAGCCTCCACCAGGTTACTAGCCTCCACCTGGTAGCGAGCCTCCACCCTGTAACTAGCCTCCACCAGGTTACTAGCCTCTATCAGATGCCAGGGCTGGTGCACTGCCCCGGCCTGCTCTCGACAGCCCTTGTCCCCAGCGTCCGGGGCAGCGGGGGCACGGTGCAGGGCGCAGGGCCTGGTCACCCCATAGCAACAGCGTCCTGTGAAGTTGCTGCTGGAACCCTTGACTCTGGGGAGATCCTTATTCCCCACTTGGGGGAAACAGGAAGAAACAGACCCAAACCTGGTGCGTGTCGAGTGATGGAGGGCCTGGAGGTGACGGAAACCAGGTTGACTTCCTCTGGTTTTTCCAACGGGCAGGGTCTTCACTTCCTGGGGTGGGGGGGGGCCACAGCTGTGCCTCCCTGAGCCGCTGGTATCGGATGGGGGGCTGGGGGAGGGTCTCTGTCCTGGACACCCTGTGGCCAGCAGGCGTTCCTGGCTTCCGGAGAACCCCACCCCAGCCCCTAGCCACAGCGCTATTCCCACTGCTTCCTGCCCTGCACCGGCGGCAGGGGTGGGGTTTAGAAGGAAACTCTGGAGCGCCCCCCCCCCAGCACAAGGGGAAGAGGGGCTGGAAGGTGGGCCTGAGGGCTGGAGTGAGTGTGGGTGGCAGGTGGTGAGACAAGCCTGCTATCTACACTCAGAGTGCCACGTTGGCACCACCTGGACCCGCAGCAGAGCGTGGGGAGTGGGTGTGGGCTGTGTCCCCTTGGTCTCGGCGCCAGTCTTCGGGGAGGATCAGGCCACCTCACTCAGTTCTCAAGTTGGCTTCACAGACAGGCACGCCGGATGCAGCCCGTCCTGGGGCTCTGGTGACGGAGGTTCTGGGAGTGTCGGGGGCTGAGGGACGGGGCTGTCTCTGATTCCTGAGAGAGCCTTGTGCGAGCCACCAGCCACAGTCGCCGCTGTCCTCGGTGGCGACCCTGGTGAGACAGCTCGCCGGCCGCCACGAGCAGGCCCGCCGGCCGCAGACCACTGCCGTCGTGGTGGCTCATTTCAATGCCTCTGCTGCACACACCTTATCATGGCGCCGGTGCACCGCGGGTCAGTCCCACTTCCTGACACTTCACAACCAGACAGCAGGAGCTCTGTGTAACACACGTGCTGTGAGAAGGGGACCCGCAGTGAGCACCCCGTCTGCACCCGCCCAAGCCCAGGCCCGTGTTTCTGGGACTATATTTAAGGAGTCACGCCTTCATTTCTGGCCGCATAGACATCAAATGTTGGCTCCGTGCGTGCAGAGGCCTCACTGCAGCCCTTCAGTCAGTCTTCTCAGTAAACACTCTTGGTGAGTTTGGTATTTTTCCATCAATTCTAATTCAAAAAGCCAAGCGAAAGCCCCATTGATTTCCCTGTGTCTCCTCCGATGAGGCTGGGGTTTGTGCCTGCCGGGTCTCAGTGATGGGCTGCAGAAGGGGGGAGCAGCCTCTGTCCTGTTGGGCTCCTTCCCTGGAACGAACACATAACAGGCAGAGACATTCCTTCAAGTCTGAGAGACGGGGGTTCAGTGTCGGAGCGCCCGACTCTCCCCCTTGAATGGCTTCTGGCTTTCAGAAGTCTGGGCCACTTCAGGCTAGTTAGGACCGGCGGAGGATAAGGGGCTGGAGGCCACATCACCGCCCCCTCCTCTCTGAGCTGCCCAGCCCCCCACTCCTACACCCTCCCCATCTCTCTCCTATTGGCGGAGATTCAGAACAGCCTCCCAGGCCCAAAGATGGGGCAGGGGCACAGGTCAGAAGGTGACACCAGGAGAGAGACATGACTTTTCAGTGTCTTTTATGTTTTCCTTTTATTTTGCCCCACGATTCTTTCTGTTCATATCTGGGGTGTAAGTATGAATTAGAAGAACTCCTCGACTCCTCTTCTCCCTGAAACGACTGACGGTCCCGTGACAACCAGCTTCCTGGCAGAGCTGAATAAGAAGCTTACGATTAGAGCCCAAGAAGCCCAGCTGTGCAGAACAATACTACAATAATCACACCGGCCATATTTGCACTTAGTCCTCATTAGAGTTCAGGGAAGCCACCAGTGCTAAATAGTGTGCCATCTCTGCTTTGAAATCAGAGGTCACCAGAGTCTGTGGGAGCTCTGGGAGAGAAACCGTCAGCCATACGGGAGCTTGGTCACTTCTGGGCGTGGACTAGGGATATTGTTACCACTATTTTGAGAGCACACACGTTCCTCACCAGGGGCAAGTCTGAACATCTCAATGACACTTGAAATTAAACTTACTCTTCACTCCTCTGTTTATTAATAAAGGGGGAGAATTGTTTAATTTTTAAACTCATTTAATTTTTAAACTCAAAACAAATTTAAGTAGTGCAAATTGATTCTTCAGAAAATAACTGCTCAGATGCACTGAACATCACAATAAATTGTCCAAATAGGGGGAACAATTCCTTGGTTTTCAGATTTATAAGCAAACATCCATATATTTACAATTATAGTTGGCATGCGTACATGCTAAGTTACTTCAGTCGTGTCTGACACTTTGCGGCCCCCTGGACTGTAGCCCAGCAGGCTCCTCTGTCCGTGGGATTCTCCAGGCAAGAATACTGGAGCCGGTTGCCATGCCCTCCTCCAGGGGAGCTTCCTAACCCAGGGATCAAGCCCACATCTCTTACATCTCCTGCGTTGGCAGGTGGGTTCTTTACCACTACCGCCACCTGGGAAGCCCAATTATAGTTTATATCCATTATTTTTCTGAAATCTCAACTCGTAAGAATATTAAAATAATTCAAGTTCATAAGCCACACTCTCTCCCACTGATTTTACCAGTTTCCCAGCAAACCCTCACCGTAAGACTTGGTATCTGGAAAAGTGGCTTGAAAACTCTGCCTGATAGGGTCTAGTTTTTAGAAACCATGTGTGCAGTTTGCTTTGCATATTATGAAAAGCAAGTATAAGTGGTCCCGGGGGCAGAACCAACATTGTGCTAACCTGTACACCAGCCCGCAGCCTCACCCCAAGTCACTCTTCCAGGCTTCAGAACATGGGTGCCCTGGTCTTAACATACTGAAGGCTTAACTTTTAAGATGAGTTTTGTTTGGAACATCAGGGAAATATTGGTACATTTTCTGATGCAGATTGGAGCTAGTCGCTCTATTATAACTCTCCTTCTACAGCTTGAACCAAATCTCTAGGGATATACCTTTCAGGCACCCTGGTTCAGGTTCTGTCTCTTTTTTTATATTGGCGAATAGTTGATTAATAATGCTGTCTTAGTTTAAGCTGTATGGCAAAGTGATTCAGTGAAGCATATACATGTATCTCAGTTCAATTCAGTCGCTCAGTCGTGTCCGACTCTTCGCAACCCCATAGACTGCAGCACGCCAGGCTTCCTTGTCCATCACCAGCTCCCGGAGCCTACTCAAACTCATGTCCGTTACGTTGGTGATGCCATCCAACCATCTCACCCTTTGTCGTCCCCTTCTCCTCCCACCTTCAATCTTTCCCAGCATCAGGCTCTTTTCCAGTGAGTCAGCTCTTCGAATCAGGTGGCCAAGCTATTGGAGCTTCAGCTTCAGCATCAGTCCTTCCAGTGAATATTCTGGACTGATTTCCCTTAGGATTGACTGGTTGGACCTCCTTGCAGTCCAAGGGACTCTCAAGAGTCTTCTCCACACCACAGGTCAAAAGCATGAATTCTTCGGCACTCAGCTTCTTTAGAGTCCAACTCTCTCATCCATACATGACTACTGGAAAAACCACAGCCTTGACTAGATGGACCTTTGTTGGTAAAGTAATGTCTCTATCTATTCTTTTTCAAGTTCTTTTCCCATTTAGGTTATTACAGAGTACTGAGCAGAGTTCCTTGTGCTACACAGCAGGTCCTTGTTGGTTATCCAGGTGGCATCTTCATGAGACTCAACCCAAACTTTGGGGGTCTACTTTTTCTGAAAAAAAAATCCCAGAATCTCAGAGCTAAAGGACCCGTAGAGACCACATCCCACTTCTCCAGCCCCTCCCACCCCATTTCACAGAAACTGAGGTGGAAGCCAGAGGGCCTGACTTTGCCCACGGTCCTGGCGCCTCGTGCGGCCACAGCGGTCGTACAGATGGAAGTGCGCTGCAGAGAAGTAAGAAAGAAGGCGGATGATCAGCCTTGACATCAGCGGAAGCCGACGCTCATCCCCACCAGGAGTGCCGGTGGAGACGCCCTCACCCGGCCGCCGGGGTGGCAGCCAGCGTGCCTGCGCGAGGAGTCGTGTTCCCAGAGACTGACGATTTCCTCTAGTCACCACACCTACCCTGCCCTGCAGGTCTTCAGTGTGCTGAGGCTTCTGCCGTTCAGTTCAATGCTTGCTTTACTTTCCTTCAGTCACAGCTGCACAAAACTGGACAGAGGCTGCCGTGTACGAGGAAGGCCTCATCTTTGCAACACGCACAGAACGTGCGCGGGATGAGGTGATGGCGCTTGTCCTCCGAGCGACTGTTGAGCTGGTGGCACAGGTCGCCGCTCTGTGATCATTTACTGCCTTCCGAGCGGCAGCCACGTGATACAGTCAAGGGGGAGGGGAGTGACATGGGCCACCGCGCACCCCCTGCACCCAACCCCGCGTCCTCCCATCTCCAGCTCGGGTTGATGGCAACGGAGTGACATGGAGACCTCTCCCCACAGGAGGCCTTATTTACCTCCCGAAACCCTGATCCGATGTTTGCTTTCAATCACATATTTCTCACTGTGAAAGCAGCTAAATGTGCTGGGTTGTACATGTGAAGGATTTTAAAATGCGTTGCTCTCTGAATTGCTTTGGGCAAAAAAGCACATTTGAAAAGGAGGTGGGGTTATACTTTTCATGCAGAACTATTTGCAAGGAAGAGACAGGGTCCCTGTAAATAGCTGTCACCCCCAACAAATGCATATTTTAAACATCAAAACTCCTTATTTCTGCCAAGCACGTTCCCACTGAAACATTTTAATTGGGGCTTTCAGCAAGAGTAACGTAATTTTACCTGTATTGTGTGTTGTTGTGAATTTCCAGTTTTAATTACGAATCACTAAATTAGATGCACAGAAAGCGTTTTTTCCCTGCCCCCCCACCCCTTAGCTAGCATCACGTTGCTGTGCTGATGGAGTGACTTACATCTGTTCTCCTGTGCTCCTTCCCGCTCTCGTGGTACACATAATTATAAGGCGCACTGGGGGCGTCCTTTCAGACTGACAGCCGTGGGCTCTGAAAGTGCTGACGGGCAGGCCACACCGGATGCATGTGAAAGGGGACACGAGCCCTTCTCAAACCCAGACTCGGAGGGGCCTGCAGGTGACCCGGGGCTCCCAGCCGATGTCCTAACGTGTGACCATTGATTCGTGCGTGGCTGCACCTTTCTTTTCACCATGTTGGGAAATGAGTTCTTAACAAGTACCTTTAAATTTGGAGCGTTTTAAATCTTTCATCAAACCCTGGTGTCAAAAGAGTAAAAACCAGGGCTGGATGGAAAGAATAAAGGAGGCTGTGTGTCTGATAAGTGAGCGGTCACCTGACACCCAGGGGAGACCCGCCTGCTCTCTTCTGGGGGTTGTCTCTGTGGTCCCCAAGAGGGGACAGTGAGGATGTCCTGCTGACACCTCGCCTGGCCCCTCCCTTGTCCTTTCGGGACACCAGCGTGAGAGGGAGAACACCGTCTGATTTAATCCGATTTGCTGCTCCAGGCTTTGTTCTCATGTTTTTTTCCTGCTTAGTCTTAGAATTAACTGTTCTAATGAAGGTCTTTTAAGCCAGACTTCCTCTCTCGGAGCCAGCAGGCCGCGTTCAGGCAGATCGACAGCCAGGAAGCTCACCGCTGCATTCTCCTTTATTTGTTTGTTTTCGGTCCTTGTCTGGCGAGGTGGAAAGAGAATATGAAATGAGCTGCTGGAAGCCTGGGCCCGTCCCCGGCCAGTACCTGCTGGGCTGGCTCTCGGACCCGGGTGGCTCAGCTGGGCCCTTTCGGGGTGCAGAGCAGCACAGCAGCACGGGAGGGGGTTTGCCTCCTCCTGGGAGGCAAGAGGCACTGTTGCTGGGCCCCTCCAGGTCCGAGCGATGCCCAGCCCAGTGCCCACAGTGCCAGCCTCGGCCGCGTCACTTTTGAGCCCTGTGTGTGGTGGTGGTGCCCATGGAGACCGTGCACGCCAGTGGAACACCTCCGCGGTCACAGTCATCGTGGGCTTGTCGCCACGTGGGTGACCCGGGCGCCTTCCCTGCCTCCCCTCGGCCCCGCTTCACGTGGCCCCTACCTGGCTGACGCCCTGGCATCCGGTCTCTGGTTCACTGGCCTCCACTCTACTGACGCAGCTCAGTTACCGCCATTCCAGGTGTCAGAAGCACGTTCAGCCCCATCACCAGGCTCCAGGCACAGGCCCCCAGGCCCCCCTAAACTCCAGGCACCAGGCCCCCCTAAACTCCAGGCACCTGCCCCCAGGCCCCCCTAAACTCCAGGCACTGGCCCCCAGGCCCCTCTAGAATCCTGGGGGGTGTTAGGTCAGGAGGGGTCTGGCAGGGGCCAAGGGGTTTCCGGCCTCCACAGAGGTGGTGTGTGTCGGGCCTGGGGTCTGTCCGCGCAGGACTCAGGGCCCCGGCTCTCCCCGGCCCTGCCCTTCCTGGGTTCATCTTCCTCCTATGCTCTTGTCTCCGCAGATGGACCACGACCCCAGGAAGCCTGCGTACATCGCCACCCAAGGACCCCTGCCCTCGACTGTGGCTGACTTCTGGCAGGTGACTCTTTTTAAATTAAATTTTGTTCTGAGTCTAACAGCTTAATAAATTGATCATGAGTAATGCCTTGGACGGAGAAGGCAATGGCACCCCACTCCAGTACTCTTGCTTGGAGAATCCCATGGATGGAGGGGCCTGGTAGGCTACAGTCCATGGGGTCGCTAAGAGTCGGATACGACTGAGCGACTTCCCTTTCACTTTTCACTTTCATGCACTGGAGAAGGAAATGGCAACCCACTCCAGTGTTCTTGCCTGGAGGATCCCAGGGATGGGGGAGCCTGGTGAGCTGCCGTCTATGGGGTCGCACAGAGTCGGACACGACTGAAGCGACTTAGCAGCAGCAGCAGCAGCAGCAGCAGCAGCATTGCCTTGGATTCAATTAAGCCAATCCAGATTTGTTTACAGGTGTTCATCACACGTTCCTTGGTTTCAGAATTTATATGAGCTCGTTCATATTTTTTATGATCAACCTTCTTTTCCAAAACTTGAGTATGAAAAATTCCCTTTGAGATATTAAATCTTTAAAGACTTTTACTTGTTAAGCTGCTTCAGTCACTTTATCTTATGAAATATAATGAAATAACGCATGCGTAAATTATTGTGTTTTAGTCAGATGTGTCTCTTATCGATGGTTTTAATCTTATGAAGGTTAAAAAATGGTGCTCAGATTATAGTCTCTCTCCTTGTGGATTCTCTGTAGTAATGCATTTGAGAAGCCAGGCTGGTCTCTTTTCATCCAGCAAATACCGCACACTCAGATCAGGCTCGGGCGCTGGGGACACTGGCCAGTGAGAGGAGAGCCAGGGGCCAGTGGGACCTCGCCTCCGTGCCTCGGGTCTCCCTGCCCACCGTCCAGCAGGCGGCAGAGCTCTGGGGGCACACGGGGTCCCGCCACTGCCTGGTGGTTGAAACAGGGCCCTACTGTGAGTCAGGCCAACGGGCGTCCCAGGACTGGCAGAGTGCACGCTGAGGACGAGATGAGGGAGGCGTGGCCTCTGGGTCCGAAGGTGATGGGAGCAGCGTGAGGGCACAGGGCCAGGCTGTTGGGGTCCAGTGGCTGCGCAATCTCTCGCCCAGAGGGACCCGCTGAAGTTGGCAGAGTCCACGTTCCCTGCTCCCCATGCCCCGTGTCCCTGCTGAGAGGTCGTGCACCCCAGGAGGGCCAGGAGGCCAGCTCTGGCCTGGAGCCGAGGGGCCTCCCCACCCCACGCAGAGCTGTCCCCCTGAGCCACGAGCCCACCCATCCCAGCTTGCCTACGGAGCGCTGCTGGAGTTCCATGGAGGGTGTGCTCGGTCACCTTCCTGCTGCCCCCCAGGCTCCATACTCAGACAGAAAGAACACAGAAAGCCCCGAGTCGTGTGGTAGAACAAGGGACCCGCAGAATTCCACGGTCACGGCCTCAGCCCGCCATCCCAGCACGTTTGTGCAGGAGTGCCTCAGAGGGGTAGTTTCACTTCTACCAGCTTCAGGCCCCAGTCGCAACTGCCTGTAGGCAAAGCTTCTCTTGCCAACAGAAGCACAAATTCCTAAGGTCGTGTCGACACTCACACAGTCATCGCTTACATCCATGGACCACCTACCCTGGGGCAGGCCCTGTGGTGGGGTTTGTATATTTTAACCCCTAGAGTTTGCGTTCTACGAGACTCGCGGTTCATACTCTGCCCCAGTTCACATGGTTGGTACGTGGGGCCGATGGTATATTTTTCTTACTGCTTGTTCTGAGCGGTTGCCATTGTTGGGGGCCGTTCTTTGTGCCAGCATTTGTAAACCATGGAATGTCCTAGAGATTTTATGGAAGTCTGATATTAAGGAGCATTCTTGGAATGGAAAGGAAACATCTCTAAATGCTGCAACTGGAGAAAACTGTTCAAGTGAGATGCAGTGCAAGACACTGTGAGAGACACCTCAGTCAGCACTTACCAAACCTCTGAGAAACACTGGGTCCCTCGAGGCGGCAGTGGACACTGGCCACTAGGCCGCCCTCCCAGGCCGTCGCAGGCCCGTCAGCTCATCACAGCCCCCAAGACACCCTGCAGCAAAAGGACCTCCCTGACTGTGTCTCCACAAGTGCCCTTGAGCCAGAGGCGCAGTCTCTACACCAAGCCTCCAGGTCCGGTTGCAGGAAGAACACAATGGAGAGGTGCTGGCCTCGGACAGAGGGTGTCTTAGCATCTGCTTCTCAGCACAGTTACACGGGCTGGGTTGGGCTCTAGAGTGTGTATTCTAGAAATGGCACCCAGCAAGCACGCCTCCTGATTAACCACCCAAGGTCACAGGCTCAAAATTCCAGGTTCCCTTCACTGCCTTGGGCTCTACAGAAAGTGCGTGGAGAAGAACGCCTGCCTTTAAACTTCTTGCAGAAGACAGAGCCTCTCAAAAACCATGGTGAAGTGGAGGTTCCTTTAAGGATAAAACCTGCTTTGAAGCATAAGAAGTTTTCTGTTGGAAAGACAATACATTCTGAGTGAGAGTTCACGTCTGGATTTATGTCTTCCCCAATAGTTCAGCAGAGAAGGCACTGGCACCCCACGCCAGTACTCATGCCTGCAGAATCCCAGGGACAGAGGGGCCTGGTGGGCTGCAGTCCATGGGGTTGCCAGGAGTCAGACACGACTGAGCAACCTCACTTTCACTTTTCACTTTCATGCACTGGAGAAGGAAATGGCAACGCACTCCAGTGTTCTTGCCTGGAGAATCCCAGGGACGGGGGAGCCTGGTGGGCTGCCGTCTGTGGGGTCGTCCAGAGTCGGACATGACTGAAGCGACTTAGCAGCAGCAGCAGCAGCAGCAGCAGGTAAATAATCCGCCTGCAGTGCACGAGACACAGAAGATGTGGTTTGATCCGTGGTCGGGAAGACCCCCTGGAGAAGGAAATAGCACCCACTCCAGGATTCTTGCCTGCAGAATCCCAGGGACGGAGGGGCCGGGTGGGCTACAGTCCAACGCGTTGCAAATTGTTGGACATGACTGAGCGACTAAGCACGGCACACACGGCCTTTGACAGGGTTGGACACAGGAACTCAGCACCCGTAACAGAAAATGTCGAAGATCTTCCTTTCATCTGAGCTCTGGGGTGCTGCCCTGAGCCCTTCCCCAGAGGATCTCACGGGGTTTGTCCGTGGTGAGAGGCCCTGGTCCGCAGTGAGAGGTCCTGCAGGAGAGGCCCTGCTGTGTGAGTGGTGTGGGCAGCGCAGAGCCCAGGCCGGGAGGGGAACACAGTGGGGCATTCCTCCACCAGCTTTCAAACAAGGCCGCATTCACAGGCTCCGTGGACGTGGATCTGGGGGACATTATTCCACCCAATAGGATGCCAAGGAGGAAAACAGACACGGAGCCCCAGGGTGGCACCATCATGACCAGGAGACTGGAGGCAGACGGCAGGGGGACAGGCGGGCAGGCGGGCGGAGGACACCGGCAAAGCAGAGACACCCGGGGCCGTCAGCAGGGGGCACACGAGGTGGGCACCGCAGGCCCAGGGTGAGGGGCGACACCCAGAGGAGCGGCTAGGGAGAGGCTCTGTCTTCACGCAAGCGTGGCGCTTCCAGAACATTACATCGTGGGTGTGACCCAGCGGCAGCCCACGCTGCAGTCACCTCAAGGCGGGGTCTCCCGCCCCAGCCAGGCCCTTCCCTCCCGACCCTGCACCCCCTCGGGCTCTGCCAGGACGCAGCGCCACTCGCCCTCCAGTGACTAGAATTCTTTCTCTGAATTCACACCTCATGTTCTAAGAATTTGATTCCAAAACCAAATGCACATAAGACCCACAACCTTCCTGTAGAAATGTGTTCTGACCTGTGAGGACAGCCCGGGTATTCCTGGGCCTGAAGTGCCTGCTCTGAGAGAAGTCGGCCAGCAGCCAAGTCCACGAAGGGGAGGCAACAGTGACTGAGCGCTTACTGTATGCTGGGCCCTGGGCAGGCACAGGGGGGTGTGGCCTCACCTGACGACCTGGGATGAAGCTGTCACGAGTGCGTGATCCCCAAAGGCACTCCTGCAAGACGGGAGGTGGCTAGTGGTCGGGGGGTCAGGGAGTTGGTGTTTGATGGTACGGAGTCTCAGTCTGGGGAGATGGGAGGGTTCTGGGGGTGGTGGTGGTGAATGTCCTGAGTGCCCTTGAACTGTGTACTCAAAACCCATCAAGAAGGTATTTTTACATTACGTATACTTTACTAGAATAAAAGAAAGTCAGGATCCCGATCCCACAGAGCACTGAGGCCCAGGGCTCCACACGACCCGCCCCCCCAATCCCCACAGCAGCTGCACAGGCGTCAGACCTGACCCCATGATCAGACCCAACCCCGGAGATCAGATCCGACCCCTGTGATCAGGCCTGACCCCGTGATCAGACCCGACTCCTGAGATCAGACCCGACCCCCGTGATCGGACCCAACCTCTGTGATCAGGCCCAACTCCCATGATCAGACTCGACCCCTGAGATCAGGCCCAACTCCCGTGATCAGGCCCAACTCCCATGATCAAAGCCGATCCCCAAGGCCAGACCCCACCCCCGAGATCAGACCCGACCCCTGTGATCAGACTTGATCCCATGATCAGACCCGACCCTGTCATCAGACCCCACCCTGTGGTCACAGCTCCACAGGCTGTGAAGTGAGGGGCCAGTGAGTGGGCAGGTGAGTCTCTGTAGAGGAGAGAGAGGCCATCGGCAGTGGGAACACTGTGCTCAGGGCCAGCCCCTGCTGTGAGGACCTCAGGGTGCGTCCTCTCCAGGCACAGAGGGCGTGTACCACACCCTCCAGCTGTGCACGTGTGCAAGGCTAGAGCCAGGCTAGATCAGGGTGAGGACTTCTCGGAGGGCTGTGGTTTCCGCACGAGGAGCGGGGCAGGTCTGCCACCTGCCAGGGGCCAGGCTCACACGTGAGCACCAGGCAACTGGGAGCCTGGGGGCAGCTTTCTCAGAGAATAGCGCTTCGGGGCTGTGAGCAGGGAGGACGAGTCCCGGGCACAGGCTGCCGGCGCTGAGCCACCCGGCCAGGCATCACCCGCCCGTCCTAGAGCTGCTCCGGCCCCAGTCCACCAGCCCCCTCGCCACTGTCCAAGGAGCCCTGTCTGCCGTCCCCCCTGTATTTTTGGACCGCAGCGCGGTCAGCTGGTTCAGGCGCCTGAGCACTGTCCACGCATGTGGACCCCGCAGTCGGCCGAGTGGTGCCTGAGCTCAGCCCGGGGCTTCTCGGGGCTGGGACTGGTGGCCGGCCCTGCTCACCGGGAGCTGAGGGGCAGGGAAGACACTCTAGGATTTCCAGCTTTGCCCTCCCTGCTTGACAGGCTTTTTGGTGACTTTCAGATGATGCAATCAGAGGCTGGGGAGCTGGGCCTCGACCCCCAGGTACAGGCGCTGAAGGCAGCTGGAATTCAGCTGGTGCCCAATTCGTACGAACACTTATTAACATTTTACCAAGACAAAGTCCACCTGTTGCTTTCTATTTCCCACTTTCTGCAAGCATATTCTACTAGAAGTCTTCAGTGGGGCAATGTACTTTCTTTTCCAAGCAGTGGGGCTTGGTTTAACTAAAGAACTTAAGCTCCTCAGCACTCATCAGTCACCGCTCTTAGGATGGACAAGGAGAGACCCGAGTGGAGGGCTGTGGAAGGTCCCAAGAACCTAAGCGTTTTCCTCCAGGAACTTAGGATGAGAATGGCAGTGATGAGCTCCACGACTGACCAGTGCACCCGGGCAGTGGTGGGTCCAGCAGACGGGGAGCCGGAAGGCAGCAGCCCCTGCCCCCACCTCTGGCAGGTCAGCTAAGGGTGACCCCTTTATAGTGAGTACCACCAAGCCCCCAGGAGCCAAGCCTGGAGCAGCCAGAGGTGGTCCTTGCAGACACCCAGCACCCCGCAGTCTGCAGGACGCCCGGTCAAATCATACCCACTGGCTCAGAGACCATGTCACATCGGGGCTCGTGGCTTCTGGTGGTCCTAAGAGGCGGGACACAGAGTTGGAGGAGGTCCCTGGTCCCTGTCCCCCATGATGCCCACGCAGTCACTTCCTCTGTTCATCCAGCACAAGCCCTGGGCAACGAGTGATGGGAGAGGAGGGCTTGCAGAGGTAGCGGTTCTGGAATATTAAGAGGCTGTGGATGGAGCAATGGACTCAGGGGCCCTGTTAACTCACAGACTGATTGATTCTAGAGCACATTATCTAATTGGCTGTCCAGTTGCTCAGTCACGTCTGCTCTTTGCAACCCCATGGACTGCAGCACGCCAGGCTTCCCTGTCCTTCACCATCTCCCAGGGTTTGTTCAAACTCGTGTCCATCGAGTTGGTGATGCCATCCAACCATCTCATCCCCTGTCGTCTCCTTCTCCTGCCTTCAGTCTTTCCAAGCATCAGGGTCTTTTCCAATTAGTCGGCTCTTTGCATCAGGTGGCCAAAGTATTGGAGCTTCAGCTTTAACCTCAGTCCGTCCGATGAATATTCAGGACTGATTTCCTTTAGGATTGACTGGTTGGATCTCCTTGTAGTCCAAGGGACTCTCAAGTCTTCTCCAGCAACGCAGCTTGAAAGCATCCATTCTTTGGGTCCCAACCTTCTTTATGGTCCAGGTCTCACATCCATACACAAAACCATAGCTATACAGACTTTTGTCAGCAAAGTAATGTCTCTGCTTTTGAATATCTGTCTAGGTTGCTCATAGCTTTTCTTCCAAGGAGCAAGCATCTTTTAATTTCGTGGCTGCAGTCACCATCTGCAGTGATTTTGGAGCCCAAGAGAAGAAAGTCTGCCACTGTTTCCATTGTTTCCCCATCTATTTGCCATGAAGTGATGGGACCAGATGCCATGATCTTCGTTTTCTGAATGTTGAGCTTTAAGCCAACTATTTCACTCTCCTCTTTCACTTTCATCAAGAGGCTCTTTAGTTCCTCTTCACTTTCTGCCATAAGGGTGGTGTCATCTGCGTATCCGAGGTTATCAATATTTCTCCCGGCAATCTTGATTCCAGCTTGTGCTTCATCCAGCCTGGCATTTCGAATGATGTACTCTGCATATAAGTTAAATAAGCAGGATTATCTGATTAAATTAAAGGACTACAGGAATTGAGGACAGTGAGTTTCCTGAGAAAAACCTGATCTTTTGTTTCTGTGTTTTAACGTCAGAAGCATTTTAACCACAGGCCCTAGATTTTCCAGGATGTTTTTCTTCAAACATTTATTCTGATTGAATTTTCTGCACATGAATTCACAAATCTTTATAGATAAAAGGGAACTTTTGTCAGATCATCTTACATCAAGGTGGGATTTGGGAACCGTGCCCTGTGTTGTCGGGCATGGCGCGCCTCGCACCCGGCTATGCGTGTGTCTACCACCAGGCACGCGGGTCAGAGCTCAGGCTCGCGTGAAAAGCACAGCCTGGGCCTTGATTTTTATGGCCCTCAGCCGAAACAGCCTGCTTTCACGTGTGATATCAGCTCCCTCATCCGTCTTTCCTTTTTCTTCTTCTCATTCTTTTTCATTCATTCTTTGACTTCTTCTTTTTTCTCCTCCTTCTTCTCACAAGTGGATCTGATGCATCCACGTCAGGTCCTGGTTTTGAAACGGTGACAGCCTGAGTGGTGCTTTTACCTAAGAAGCCAACGTGTGTGTTAGATGTGAAACGTGAGCATAGCCCAGGGGCGGTAAGCGCTTCTACATGACAACACGCCCGGGCTCAGGCGACTTCCCACACGGTCGAGTGCCTGACAGATACCTCTGCGGCAGCTGCGTGAGGTTCAGGTGAACGGGCAGCTTGGTTTGCGCATGGCCTCGCTGTGGAAATGCTTCAGTGGCACACACGAGCCCCCTCGCCTCTGCTCAAAGAGAAGCAGGCCGTTCTGTCTTTGCAAAAGGACGCTTGCTGGATTCCAGTGAACGAGCAAGTGTTTCTATTCAGATGGTTCTCCTTCCTGCCTGGGCACAAACACTGCTGGTGGGAAAGCACCCAGAGGGGCCTGCTACAGTTTATCAGCATCGGGACTGACTTGAGCTCAGGTCAGACTTTTTTTAAAGATTTATTTATCTGCTTCTTCATTTCTGGGTGCTCCGGGTCTTCGTTGCCTCCCTCAGGCTTTCTCTGGTTGTGACGAGCAAGAACTACCCTCTAGTGTGGGGCACAGGCTCGTCACTGTGGCGACTTCCCTCGTTGCAAGGCGCAGGCTCAGTAGCTGTGGCACATGAGCTTAGTGGCCCTGTGGCATGTGGGATCCTCTGGACCAGGGATTGAACCCATGTCCCCTGGGTTGGCAGGCCAACTGTTAACCACAGATCTTAATGTCTGCGAGACTCCTTCCTCCCTGCTCAGCCCTTCCTGGGGGTCAGGATTAAGTATTGGCTTTGCTCCCATTACTTCGGGGTTTTATCTGCGAAAGAGGCCCATGCAGACAGCTCTGTTTACAGAGAAACAAACCAGGTGGGTTTGTGTTATGAGTCCTGCATGAAGACATAATGAAGACTTAATCACCTTCGTTCACATTTAGCCGAATTGCCACCTGCCTCACTCACAGCTTGACTCAGGGACAGTGACTGTGTGGCTGAAACAGACCAGAGGCTGGGAAGACTTCAGGGCACACTTCTTAGGGCCATCCTCTGGACAAGGCGAGAAAGGGCCTGGGGGTCTGCTCTGCAGAAGGTGCTCAGACACTGCTGTTTTCTCTTCTTTAATCGATTACAGAGTGCATGGTTGACATAAAATGTGTTCTCAGACCTCTTTGTCAGCATCCTCACTGCCAGACTTAAGCTGATCTCTCCTCCACCTATGAAAAGAAGTTGGCAGCAGAAATGAATCCTGTGTCAGGGATGGAGGGGCACATTCGGCCTGCTCTGGAGAAAAGCTGTCTCCACTTCACGTAGCGGCTGCTGCAGCAGGCGTGCAAACAGCACGCGGGCTTTCAAGAGGCACGTGTCTGCACCAAACAGGTCCTGGGAGGACTCTGCCAGGCCAGCCTTTGATAGCGTTTTCTTTGAGTTCTCTTTTCAGAGAGGCAGTCAAATGGTCTCTTTTTAAAATATGTATTGTTTTCAGCTAAGCATCAACTATAATAAAGCCTGGCGTCAGATGCCTTGGAGGTAGAGCTGGCAGCCAGACGGGCTGCCGTCTTCAAGGAGCTGACAGTCTGGTGGAAGAAAGCCGTGCCCACACAGGTGAGAGCAGAACAAGGTGGAGGGGCTTCACAGGACATGCCGGGAAGCGGGGGGACGCGTGCCCCAGAGGGACCAGAGCTCCTCACAGAGCAGGCGGCCCTGGGCTTGACCTGTCCGCATGGACCGCCTGCCTTTAATCAGGCGTTGTGCACTCCGAAGGAGTTTCTTTTTTTGCTAAACACTTGGTACTCAAGAAAGACTTCGGGTGAAGAAAATCTATAGTTTCCTTCCATCTGGTGTAATTTGATGAATAAAAGAAGGTTCGAACGGACGTGTCCCAACTCCTGTGGACGATTCGGGGGCTGGCATAGAGGCTGGGCCTCGGTGAGTGTGTTCATTTCCTGCGCTGCTGTGACAGATTTCCATCAACGGAGCGGCTGAGAGCTGCAGAAGCATGCTCCCTCTCAATTCCAGAGGCCGAGTCCAGCCCTGGTGCCGGCAGGGCTGTTCTCCCGGCCCTGAATCACCGAGACGAGACTCCTTCCTGCTCGCAGGGCCCGCGTGTTCCAGCAGCATCTCTGCAGCACCATCCTTGCGTTCACCTGGTGTCTCCCTCCTTTGTGCTCAATTAGGCCCCACCCTGATGCATCAGAACCTCGTCTTCTTATCCCGGTGACATCTGCAGAGACACTGTTTGCAAATCAAGCCACAGTCATCGGTGGCAGGGGTTACGACATCAGCATGTCATTTCAGGGACAAAGTCCAGCCCATAGCCAAGAGCAGCACGGCACCTCTTCTTTAACCAACAGTTGGTAAACTTGCTGTTATTGCCTAGTCGCTCAGTGGTGTCTGACTCTGTGACCCCATGGACTGTGGCTCACCAGGCCCCTCTGTCATGGGCGTCTCCAGGCCAGAATACTGGAGTGGGTCACCATTTCCTCCTCCAGGGGACCTTCCCGACCCAGGGACTGAACCCACCTGTCCTGCGTCTCCACACTGCAGGCAGACTCTTTACCGCTGATCCGCCTGGGAAGCTCACTCGTTTGGATGAAACAGCTGCCAAAGTGTGTGTTCCGCGCATGCACGCCGGAGGTCTGAACTGCTGGGTGTTAGCCTCTCCGCGCGCCCAGGTCTGATGGCCGTGAACTGGCTCCCGTGCTCGGCTGTGCCAGCTGTGCTCCCATCACATGCCCCTTTCCTGGGTGGCCTCTTGAGTGCCACGGAGGGGCTGGGGGTATGGGTTGCCTCTGGTGTGTTTTATGACAGCCCAGGACCCCTGAGGCGGTGCTACTGGTTAAGAATCTGCCTGCCAGTGCAGGAGACGTAAGAGATGTGGGTTCAGACCCTGGGTTGGGAAGGACCCCCTGGGGAAGGGAATGGCATTCCGCTTCGGTATTCTTGCCTGGAGAATCCCATGGGCGGAGGGGCCTGGTGGGCTACCGTCCATGGAGTCACACAGAGTCAGACACAACTGAGCATCTGAGCGCCGCCCAGGACCCCTGAGCTGCCGCCCCAACTCCCATGACACGCCCGCTAGTGAAGCAGTGATTGTCGCCACCGGGGCCCCGTCGCTCCCCGCCACCGCGTGCCAGGTGACAGCGTGCATTCAGGGTGGCCTTCCATGGTCGCTGCCGTGCGTCTGAGGAGACACTCAGGAGAAGGGGGCATTTCTGGTTGTTCTCCAAGCACAGCACCGGGAGGGACCTGTCCTTGGGATCCCCACCCGAGATGAGGTTTCAGCCGACCCAGGACCGGCAGTACCTGCCTCCTGTTTGGGAGAAGGAACCCACTTTTTTGCCGGTGAAAGCTGTTACAGTCCGATCCCTCTCCTCGCGCCGTGGCCTGGGGTGTCCTGACCTGTGTGAGGTCCCCAGTAAACGTGCCGCGTGCTCCGGGAGATGACACTGTGCTGTCTGAGCCCTAACCAAACGGGAAGTGTGGAAAGGGCCGTTTCTGGTATCAACCATCCGCTCCTCGGCTCAGCAAAGCCGCTGCTTCAGGGGACCACAGCAGGATCAGGGAGGACTCCAGGCGGCTGCCTGCTTCCTTGAAGAGAGCGCTGGAGGTATCTCAAAGACTGGGCATAGAAGTCGTGCCTTTCTCTTGCTGGGCACGACCCTGTGAAACTGACCCGGAAAGAGTGTGACCTCCCGTCCAGAAACGGACTCGACTGGGACTTCCACCAGACCCTATGTTCCCTCCAAAACCCACCGTGGATTCCCTGGTGTGCCCTGAAGTCCAGCCCTGCGAGCAGGGCACCGCGGTGGGAGGTGAGCAGGGAGTGGGTGCCCGAGCGGGTGAGACAGCTTCGATTTAGTCAGTCCCTCTCTGCTTCCACACAGTGACCTAAAAAGAAGTATTACCTCCTGGGGTGCTTTTGGAGTTGTTGGTCTAAATTGTTTCTTTCGGATTCACTCTCAACCACAGCTTCAGAGAGGCCCGAGCGTCCCCGGATGGAAGGAACCTCGGTGGGGAGGGCTTCCTGATTCCACACTCGGGGGTACAGCGGAGCCTTGGTGATTAGTTTATGGCCCGGATCATTGTATTTTTATTACACTCATAAAACCTGTGTTTCCCCTCATTTTCCTAATGGCTTCAATGAGCTTCTGTACCTTCTCCAGGCACATTAAACCACGGCGTGCGAGAAGGACCGATTAGGGCCAGTCTGGGAGCCGGCAAAGCTTAGAGCAGGGCGTCCACCTTGAATTGTTGGATTTGCACTGAAGAAGAGGGAAGCGTGTGGGCTTGAGTGTAATTCATATTTGTGTGGGCTTTTTGGTAAGCATTGCAGCAAGTCCCATTAAATTCCACCGCAGATGATACACCATGAGGGGCCTTAAGAATCTTAGCTGTTTCTATCACAGGGGTAGGGGTGATACCACCCCCACCAATTTAAAAGAGACACCAGTCTTAAAAGAGACAGCATCGTGCACACGTCTGATTTTCAGAATATAATTTAAAGGGAAACTCAGTACCAAGAACGTGAAGAGAAAGCATTTTATATCCGAGTTATGTGGATTTTATAAACTACAAGATCTTAATCAGATTGTTAAATCTATGCTTTAAAGAAACGGGAGCTCTGATACCAACTCCACATCTAGATGCAGTTGTTTGTAGAGACTTGGGAGAAGTTAGCGTAACCCAGCACAGGGAACATGGAGACTTTGTCCCTGCTCTTAACGTGCCAGCAGGTCCTCAGGCTGCTCAGGGATCCCTTGGAGTCAGTGAGTTGAGCGATTGAGCTCCCAGTCCACGGCCGCCGGCTGTGACACGTGTCTGAAAAGGAGTCGAGTTTGAGGGCCTGTGTGTCTTCACGGGTCTGGTGTTCAAATGTGGGTCCGTTTGTCTGCGCGTGCGGGAGCTGGTGTAGGGCTGCGGTGGATGACCGTCAGTTCAGGATGCCCTCTCCTTTGGGCAGAGCTGCTGTATTTTGGTAGAAGTGGGCATGCACTCTCTGTAACGCACGTGGCAGGAATCTTCCAGAGTCGGCTTCGGGTGGGATGGCAGCTCCACAAAGCAGACTGCTTCTCTGGTCCCACGGTGGTGACGAGCACACAAACGTGCCTGTGATTTCCCCCTGTGTCCCTCGGAACAGTGGCGTGTCCGAGCCAGCAGGCTGCCTGCCTGGGGCCCAGCACCTGATGCCCGGTGGCCTGTTTGTGGCACGTCAGAGACCAGCAGGGAGGACCCGAGGCTGAGTGGAGCAGGGAACCCAAGCGGTGTTAGGGCGTGGAATGGGTTTACTACATCCTGTTTGCAATGTCTCCTGGAACATGCAGACTGTGGGCCTGTGTACGCAGCTGCAAAGGCAGAGCTCACCGCCTAAGGATCCAGTTTCCCGGGGATGGGGCCGTGTGCGCCGTGCATCTGGGGCGCTGACTCCGCGCGTGGCGGGGCTCAGCGCCTCACCCGCCTCTCGGTCCGCAGATGGTGTGGGAGAGCGGCTGCGTGGTCGTCGTCATGCTGACCCCCCTCTCGGAGAACGGCGTCCGGCAGTGCTACCACTACTGGCCCGACGAGGGCTCCAGCCTCTACCACATCTACGAGGTACTTCCCAGGGCGCCCACCGGGCCATGGGCAGGGGGCCTGGCAGCTGTGGGCGGGCCCGTCCTGGGCAGACACCGGGCCGCCGTCCCTGGAGGCCCCAGGAGGTTTGCCCAGCCCTGTGGTCACAGACCCTGCAGACAGCCGTGCCGCAGGAACTCTGCCAGAAGGGGCGTGGTTTCCATTTTTAAATTCCAAGAATCCAAATTCAGACAGAAAGCACCCAAGAAAGGACTCACGGGGGCCTGTTTCCGGGAAGCAGCCCCTGCTGACCCTGGCTCTTCGCGGCCCGCCTGCCCCGGCTCCCGCTCCTTCGCGGGGCCTGTGCCCGTAGCGCCCACTCGGCCTTTCAACTCGCGGGTCCCCTGCTGGCCTGCTCGTTTCCTTGGCCGGCTTTTTGCCCACATCAAGAAGGAAGTAAATAACCTTGGGCAGTTAAACCAATACCAGAGTGTGCCCTTCGACGTTGCTTCCCATTAAAATTCGTCAGAACGCCAGAGTCCCTCAGGAGGGTTCACCTCAGACGCCTGCCTGGATGTTCCCCTCTAAGCTGGTCATGCTTTTGGGGTCCCCGCCTGGGCTCCCAGCGCTCAGAGCCTGGCAGCATCTACACGAACCTTTCGGTTTCGTCTTTCTGCAGCTGGGTGGGGCCTCTCTTAGGAAAGGCCAGTGAGAATAGAGCCCCGTTTGAGTTTTTGTCTGAAAGTATAATTTTTTTCTGGTGATTTTTCTCGGAGGCTTATATGGCTTGGAAAAGACAGAAAGTGCACTCGTTCCAATTGTAACGCATTTTTCCCAATAATTTGACTATTTGCCCCTGAGTGACATGTAGAAAAAAAAGCACAAAGTGACCTTTTGCATAAACCGTGTTGAACTTGGAAAGCTGGACAGCCTCCCCCGCCTGCCGCGTGCAGCCCCCTCCCCACACAGTGGTTCCGTGCTCGGGGAGCCGGGCCCCAGCCGATGCGCTCTCTGCCCGCCCCCGCCCTGTCCACTCCCCCCACCCAGGTGCATCTGGTTTCTGAGCACATCTGGTGCGAGGATTTCCTCGTGAGGAGCTTCTACCTGAAGAACCTGCAGACGAACGAGACCCGCACAGTGACTCAGTTCCACTTCCTGAGCTGGTATGACCAGGGGGTGCCTTCCTCCACCAGGTCCCTCCTGGATTTCCGCAGGTAAGACCCGCGGCCCGCCAGCGGGGTAGCGCACTCGGGTTGCCCCGGAGAGAGGGGACGCCTGGGTCCGAGGGGCCGTTTGCTGTAAGACGTGCCGTCTGTCTTATGCTTGTATGTCACAGGTGCATCCGTGTTAGCTGCAGTGGAGAGGAGGGAGATTGTGGTAACTCACATGTTGGTTGTGAGGCGTCTGTAGCTTTAGAGGTGTTAGATGCTAGGGGGCTGGGTATCTTAGAATTGTGGAAATGTGGTCATGTTTATCAATAAGATTCTTCACGTAGGGGACAATTCCTGGGGTTCGTATTTCACAAGGTATGGATGAATACAGCCCAGAGTTTTGGCTACTCAGCTGCTTAGAGATGGTGGTGAGAATGAGGCCCAGATGACTAGCTAATGGGTGACCTTGGATAAAACGCCTGTCTTGGGGTCACACATAACCCTGTATCTGTGGTGCAGTTTCGAAACTGACTGTTTTAAACATCTAGAAAGAAAATGAAGATGTTGAGGGCTACCCAGAACCATACTCTACATTCCCTGGAACCTCTGATTGGAAGTAGGCTTCCAGAAAATCTTCAAAACAAGAAATTGGAGAGTCAAGACAAAACACGCTTTAACGCACTTGAATTGCACGTGATCGGAAACTGACTTGTGTCCGAACGGTTCACGGACACGTAACTCCTGGGAAGTCAGAATGGCGACTGCTCCTGTCGTCAAGGTGGGGTTCCGAGTGTAAAGCTGGGCTTCTTGAATTTGGGGCACAGATTCTGAAGGTCACTTTGATACTACTTCTGTTCCTTTTAGTGCACTTTGGAAAAACAAACAGGGCTTGTTTTCTTTTTTTTTTTAATTGGATAATCCTTTGTATCAAATAGCACGTGAAACAGCTCCCGGAGAGACACTTGCTTGGCATCACACCTGTCACCCTCAGTCCGTCCCCAGGGAGGCAGGGGGCGCATGGCACACACCCAGACGTGCCCCCCGCCCCCACCCATCCCAATTGCCTGGTCGTTTTTTACATTTTCTTAATACAAATTTATTTCTAAAAACCTCGCTTAGAGCCCATTTCCTGATAGAATCTTCAAAAAGCAGTCAGCACTGGCAGAATGGGTGCAGCTGCGCAGACGGCCACCCCTGCGGTCTGACCGGTGTACTTGCTCATATGTGCATATAGGCGTGTTTCTAGTTCCACATCCGTGTGTGGAATCGGACGATCCACAACCCACCCTCTGTGTGTGCAGCCCGTCAGGAAGACAGATCGGATTCCCCCGCTTCCCTCTCTCCAGAGCCCCAGGAGACAGGGCCCGAGAAGTTTTCGGGAAATGAGATGCCTACGGGCCCGCGGCCCCAGGCCTTGGTCCCGTCACATCCTCAGGGCACGTGGCGCTCCCACGCAGTCGCTGCTCTGTGGCTCTCTGTCCGGCAGAGGAGACGGCTGGGAAGACGCTGGTCACTGCAGGGCAGCGGGCCGCGTGGCCCCTGCTGAGCAATAGGCCCAGCTCATTCCGTCTCTGGCCGAGCGCTTTCGTCAGAGACAGAGATGTGTAATTAAATGTTTCTGGCGCCCAGAGGGAGCACATTTACACTTTAAAGAGAAAGTGCTTCGCCAAGAGATAATTAGCGTCCCGCGCGGGCCTTGCTCTGAAGAACGCTCCCTGCCTGGGTCTCTCTCGCGGCGGTGTGCGCCGGCGCTCCCTGATGGACACGCGCTCTGTAAAGCGGACGCCCTGCTCTGCCAGCTGATCATCCCTGTCTGGGTCTCTCTCGCGGCGGTGTGCGCCGGCGTTCTGGGTCTCTCTCGCGGCGGTGTGCGCCGGCGCCCCCTGATGGACACGCGCTCTGTGAAGCGGACGCCCTGCTCTGCCAGCTGATCA
>NW_024070202.1:118533881-118537855 GCF_014754425.2 Oryx dammah | reverse complement strand
TGGACACGCGCTCTGTGAAGCGGACGCCCTGCTCTGCCAGCTGATCAGCGGTGGCCGGTGTCATTTTTGTGATGTTGCAGCTAGTGATATGAGCCCAGTTGCATAGTCACAAAAGTGAGCATTGGAAACTGTGACTGTGCTGCAGGGACAGGGTGGGGAGCCCTGTGACGGTGCTGCAGGGACAGGGTGCGGAGCCCCCTGCCTGAGCCTCCCACGCCCTCTGGCCTTGGCTTGCTGGTGGTTGCGTGGCGGTTCCCTCTCACGCAGTGGCCCATGGGTCGGTTTGGATCACTAACCGTTCTCTCCCGGCGAATTCCTCCTGTTGCAGTGTGCGCGGTGGCCACTTTTCTCGGTGTTTGACCTCTTGCTGACTGACGATTTGTTCCAGTAAAGTAAGCCAGACAGCCGTGCGTTGCTCCTCTCCACGAATAACCCACGGTGCTGTCTCGGGTCGACCAGATGGACGCTGTGTGGGCTCTGTGCTGCTTCTGCTTTGTCCTTTGTGATGCTCTGTGTGGTAATAACACAAGTGCCTGGTTCTCTGTGATAAACTTCTCCACCGCAGCAGCACCCCGGACCTCACTGCTCGCCTCCTCGGTTGCTCATGGCTGTTGACAAGTAGGGTTAGCACAGGGCAGGGCTGGTGTGGATGTCAAATTGCAGTAAGACCTCCCTGGGGGTCCCCCACAAGGCAGCCGGTCACAACACGTGTGCAAGAATGACACTTTAGACAGGTGCCACAGGAGAGGCCGGGACTGCAGGCACAGGGAAGCCAGTGCAGCCAGGAACCTGCGTCTCAGCGACGATTCTTAGCCAGGGAGGTGATGCTCACTGCCTTCTGCCAAAGAGCAGCCTGACCAGCCGTACAGGAAGCTCCACTGGTCTGCCGACTCCTTATGTGGTTCTTGGCCAAACCAGCACAGTTTAAAGAAGACTGTCTGCTTGTTATGTTTATTTCTTTTTTAATGGACCCATTTGTGCTTGGTCCCATCAGAAAAAAAAATGAGCAAAGCTGGGTGACTGACCAAAAGTTGGGTCTAGCCTTTAGAAACACAGGCAGGACCTTCAGGCAGGAAATATAACTGGAGGGGGCAAGCCGAGGTGGTCCACACACTAAAGATGTGCACACTGAGAAGCGTCCAGGATGACTTGCCCTCTGAAGGCACCAAGCCTGTAGCAGCAAGCCGCCCCAGCTCGCAGCTCTGCACACACACACACAGTGCATGCATCACGCCTGGACACATGCCTGTGCACACGCACACACACGACCTGCATGGAGCTGGCGGGCTCCCCGCCGCTCACACTTGAGGCACGTCCTCGGGGTCTGGCATCTGTTTTGTCGGAGCTGAAGCTCCCGTTGCCTTGACAACCTGAGTTGGGAAAGGGAGGTTTAGAAGGAGGAGCAGGCAGGTCTGTTTTCCAATCCCTTTCATCCTCAGAGGGCAGAGCACTTTCTGGGGACCCCACGCCCATGCGCCCTCAGCTCTGAGCCATCCGCATTCCCTCTGCCCCAAGCCTTGGCCCAGCTGCCAGCCCGAGCAGGGAGCCGCTGCAGCAGCGGCGACGACACGGCCTCGGGGAGCAGCCTGTGGGCCCGGGTCCTCACCCGCAGCTGGAGGGCTGGGCCCAGGCGTGGCCACCTCCAGGCCCGTCTTCCGGGACTGCACGGCCAGGCCCGCCGGCCCTCCTGCTGGTCAGGAGGGTGGAGCCGCCCTTAGAGGCGCCTGTTCTGCTCAGTCCACAGCACGAGTGCGAGCTCAGCCCAGCTCCGATGTCTGGGCAGTAGCATCATTGTACGTGATGCTGGAATACCCCTCAGCTCCTCCGTCAGACGCCACCCTGGGTTTCCTCCCAGCCCCACACCCTCCCAGGCTGTCATGGCAAAAGGACCCGCTGATTGATGTCCACGTTCAGCTATCTCCGTGCTGAGTGGACAAGCCTTGGCAGAGAAATGTGACATTTTCCCATTTCCGGTATGAAGTAAGAGGTTTTTCTCCACCGTCGTCCTTTTCAAAATTTTACTTTCCGTCTTAAATTGTGTAAACTCACACTCAGAGCCCGTCTCACACACTTGCTCGCGCACTTCTCCTCCAAGTTAACCGAAGCTCTGTGTTTGCTTTTCCTCATTTAGGAAGATTTTCCTAAGAACTTGGACGTACTTTGTAAACATGTTTATGTCTTTCCTTGAATTACAAGAAATTTCAAGCTTACACAGTGAATATTAAACTGTGCTCTGTTTTGATTTAGGACTTGAGTACAAAATCCTAATCTATGCTTCTTGTTAATTTGCATAAACTCTGATCTAAAATCTGCACAAGAGTTGTTTTACATAAAATCAGGTTTATAAAAGTGGAAAAATTTGTCTTGGACATAGTTGAGGTTTCTCCAAAATTTAGATGTCTTTACAAAACTGACAGATCAAGAAAAGTCTTTAAGATGCTGTTTTGAGATGTCACGGTAATAGTACATTCTAGTATGATGTCTGGACTGTAAGAAATTCAGTGTGTAAATTGCTAAACTCAAAAATTTCAGTGAGGAGTCTAGACACACCACAACAACAAAAGTCAAATGGACTAGAGCAATAGGAGGGGAGGGGAGGGGACGGGGGGAGGGGGGCCCAAGCCGATGGGCCAGCTGACTTGAGGCCAGAGTTCATACTTATTAAGGGAGAAAGCAAACTGCACAAATGTAAGAACTGTTTCCAAAGCTTTGTCTAATAATGTAATATTGGAAAGAAAAATAAACCTTGGAAAATGTGTGTGTAATTTTGATTTTCTTTGTCAAAACAGGCCGTTACAGAACAATGTCCACAAGACGGTCTGTTTGCTTTGGCTGCGGGCTGTTTGGTGACTGCTACGGAGCCTAGCACATAGTCATAACTTCTGTGTCTCTCTTTATTTCAGAAAAGTAAACAAGTGCTACAGGGGCCGTTCTTGTCCAATAATTGTCCACTGCAGGCAAGTACAACTTCACCCTGGATTAACATGTGTCCACTGCCTCAAAAGTAAACACTGTTAAATATAGGAGCTCAACTTCCTAATTGCTTAATAACATATCTAACTGGTGCTTCTTAAGGAAACATAGGATAATAGCTTATTTTGTGTTAAACCTCCCGGGGCTGCTACGAGCACCTTGAGATGGTGTGTGTGTTGTGTGGTGGGGTCTCAGCCCAACACCCTTTGCAGACATGTGGAACCTGTGCCAAGCACTTGGGCCACTGGTGGACGGGACAGAACCTGGCATCAAAGGAGTGGCCTTTGGGTGAAAGTTCAGCGGCTCGTGTCCTTGAGAAGGTTACACCCAGCCTGGAAGAGAGAGCCCCTGGAAGAGAGCTCCCTCCGAGGGTGGGCTCCGCACCCGCCTGCACCAGTGAAGAAGTGTGCTCTGGCTTCCAGAACGTCTCACAGACTGTTCCCTCTGTCTGGGGTAAAGAAGAACGAGGTCTCCAAAGACCGAACACCAAGTCCACCGATTCCGTCACGAGTGTGCGCATGCGTGTGTGTGCGTGCACTGGTCTGGATGGGCTCTAAGTGTGTGTGTCTGAGTGCATGCTCCCATCTGAGTGTGTGTCTGGGTGTGCGTGTGTCTGGGGGGGGTGTCTGTGTATGCACCTGCGTGAGTGTGTGTGTCTGCGTGCACGTGTGTGCATGCACAAGTCTGCATGTGTTCTGTGTGTGCCTGAGTGTGCGTGTGAGTGCATGCACCCATGTGTGTGTATGTATCTGCATGAGTGTGCGTGTGAGTGCATGCTCCCATCTGAGTGTGTGCCTGTGCATGTGACTGGGTGTGCATTTGAGTGTGTGCACCCATCTGTGTGTGCATGTATGTGCATGCATCTGAGTATGCATCTCAGTGTGTCTGCATCTGCATGTGTGTGAGAATGTATCTGAGTGTAAGTGCATACACACATCTGTGTGGGTGTGTATGTGAGTGTGTTTTTGAGTGTGTGTGAGTGCATGCCCCTGTGTGTGTGT
>NW_024070202.1:118532627-118533871 GCF_014754425.2 Oryx dammah | reverse complement strand
GTGTGTGTTTTTGAGTGCGTGAGTGCATGCCCCTGTCTGTGTGTGTGTGTCTGAGTGAGTGTGCATCTGTGTGGGTGGGTGTGTGTGTGTGTGTGTGTGTTTTTGAGTGTGTGTGAGTGCATGCCCCTGTGTGTGTCTGAGCGTGTGTGTCGTGTGTGTACGTTTGCATCTGAGTGTGTGTTGTGTGTGTCTGAGGGGGGAGGCGTACACAGTGGTTTGGGTCCCCGGGAAGTGGACCAGAACACCCTTGACCCGCCCGAGGAGCAGCTCCGGTCGGTGTTGGCTCCGAGGCGGGTCTGAGAGGAGCCTTCGGCAGCCAGCATGTCACTGGGGCACTGGGGGCCTCGGCATGGCTGTGTCCCCACCCAGCAGTGCTATGCGGGGTGGATCTCTTTCCACCTGAGGCTTTTTCTACTCTGAGAAATACACTGACACCAAAGCCAGTGACTCTTTGCTGTGTAAGGACAGCCGACAGGCTCCCGGGCAGCAGACCTCCCGGCCGGCAGGTCTGAGACAGGGCAGGCGCGGTGGCCACGCAGGTCCCCAGGTCCTGAAACGGAGACGCTTCCCTGCAGAGTCAGCGGGTTCCATCGGTAGTGCCCGTGGGCGGGGGACAGCCCGCTCAGGGCACTGCACAAGGGACGCCGGGCTGTCCCCCAAAAGGCTGCCTTCCTTTCCTCCTGCTGCCTGCTGCTGAGCCACGTCTCGGAACACTCTCACAACCCTCGTCCAGAGGAGGACTTCCCACCAGGGCTGAGGGAGGCTGCAAGGCGGCTGGAGGAGGTGATGGGGGCGGACGCGCCCCACAGTGCAGCAGAGATCGGGTGGACCAGCCTGAGGCCTGCACCCAGGCTTCCTCCCCCGCAGCCAGCCCCCTGCAGACTCTGAATACAAGTGCCGTCAGCTCCGACACTGCCAGCCAGTTCTTTATTTCCTTTTTCCCTAACAAAATTTGCTGAATCTCTGACCAAAGAGGGGAGAAAAAGGGAAGAAAGGAACAAATCAACACAGGCACAATAGCTAATCCATACTGCTGTTAGCACAGGCCAGAGGAAAGCTTCGTCTCCTCCTCCCCCTCCCTCCTCTTCCTCCCCTCCCCCTCCCTCCTCTTCCCCCCTCCCCCTCCCTTCCCTTCCTCCCCTCCCTCCTCTTCCTCCCCTCCCCCTCCCTTCCCTTCCTCCCCTCCCCCTCCCTCCTCTTCCTCCCCTCCCCCTCCCTCCTCTTCCTCCCCTCCCCCTCCCTCC
>NW_024070202.1:118508522-118532527 GCF_014754425.2 Oryx dammah | reverse complement strand
CCCTCCTCTTCCTCCTCCCCCTCCCACCCTGACCCCCCATGCCCTGCTCTGTGTCTCTTCCTCTCCAGTTGCCCGCCCTCCCCTCCTCCCGTGGGCCCCCTGGACCGCGAGGGCACACGCTGTCGTGGGCACGTGGGGAGTGGGGGCAGCATGGCCTTGCGTCCTCATCTCTCTCCTTCTGTTGACAGTGACGGCGCCGGCAGGAGTGGCACCTACATCCTGATCGACATGGTTCTCAATAAGATGGCCAAAGGTAAGAGCCGGGTGGGGGCTGCTCTGTGAGGCTCCAGCCGGATGGTGTTGCCATGGCAACCTCGGTGCAGCAGTTGCAGAAAGCCATGGGGAAATTGGCCTGCTGCCCCTCTTCTGACTCGCAGGGAAGCTGTTTGCAGCAGGCACGTTCATTTCTGAGGGCCCTCCCTTGTCACCACCTCCGCCCAGGGTCGCATGCCGGGCTCAGGGCGCAGCGGGCGATCGGCGTCCTGTGTTAACTTCACAAGTGGGGAGAAGGCCATCTTGATCTTCCAGGCTGCAGTGGCTCAGAAGAGCCTTAAACAAACCCTCCCTGTTGTTACAACTGTATTTGCAAAATTCAGAGCCTAGACTCTCTGGTGGAGACTGTCTCTGAAGTAGTCCCCCTTCAGATGCCCTGCGTGTAACAGCATCTGGGCGCTTGGGCTCAGAGGACTGTGATCTGAGCACGGACCCTGGGTGAGCTCGTGGGCTTGGGTGGGGTTTAGCCCCCAAGAGTGCGGGGACTGAGGGGGCTGGCGGCTCCCCGGCGTGCTCTACACGCCAAACCTGTGAGGTGTCCCCTGCGAGGCCGGCACGCTCCAGAGCCAAGTGGGAGATTCCCTCGGACTCGCCTCTGGGGGAACCAGGCACATGTCAGCGGGGAGACCCCAGCCTGACCTGTGGGGCCCCTCCTGGTCCTCAGCCTCTGGGGACTTGGGAAGGAAGCCCTGGGATGGGCGCCATCTCACGCTCTCCTTCCTGCCTGAGCAAACACCATCTCCTCTACGTGGGCACACACGTGCACGTGTGTCCTTAGCTGGGGCGCCGAGCTTCCAGGAACCCACCCTTCACCCTTTGCCTGGCAATAAGAGCAGACACCAGTTGTAGAAAAGGGTTTCTGTACATCGTCAGACAAGTGCCAGCAACTCTGAAACAGGCGTCTTTCTTGCTCCATCTTCTCCTGGTTAAAAGAAAAGCAGAAAAGCAGAACGCACCTCTAGCCCAAGGATATGGTTGCATGAAGATGAAACGATGGCCGTCGTGTTACACCCGGGACTAGAAAGCATGGGCGGGTTCCGCGCAGCCGGGGCCTAGACAACCCCCACCCCACCCCCGCCGCAGGCTCCCTGCTGGCTTCAGGGTCTGGGGGACAGTGGGCCCAGCTCGTACACCAGAGGCTGTTTCTCTTGCCCTGAGGCAGCGCAGTGCTGAGACATGCAGACAAAGAACCAGCAAGCCCGCTGCAAATGCACCGCTCTTAATGATACGGCTTGGTCTTAGATCCGCAGAGCTAACTCTAGTGGGAAGGTCGCTGTGCCTCTGTGTCTCCTCAGCTGGATCTCTTCATTTGCACGCGTATGGTTGCTGCAAACCCAGAGTCTCCGCGGGACTCCTGCCTCCTTCCACCCTTGCCCCCAACCCCCCACTGTCAGGCCCAGAGAGCCTCCACCTGCTAACCAAACACCTTCCGAGAACGTGGGTCGTCTCACACGTTTGAGGAGACAGCTTTGTGTGTGGGCAGGTGACACGCGGCCTCACGGGCACACACCACCACGTGGAGTCTGGCTCCCCCCGAGGAGCAGGCCCCAGCAGTGTTGGCAGGGGTCAGTGTCCAGCTCGCCGGTGTGAGGGCACCGGACACTGAGCAGAGCCACGGCCCGGGGCAGGGACGGCAACTCCCCATCCCAGCTGGGCCCCTGCATTCAGCAGCCGGTCTGCCTGCCGCGTCCTGTCAGATTCCACTGGAAGTGCAGGCTGGCGGCAACAGTGTGAGCCCAGCCGTGTGGAACCGGCCCGGGAGGGCGGGCACTGGGCCCTTTCTGAGATCGGTCCCCCCTCACTCTGCCCCTGACCCGCTCCCCTCTGCCCAAGGGGCCCACGCTGAGCCATCCCCTGACCCGGAGCCCGGCCACGGTCTCGGGGCAGATCAAAGGGCAGGGCGGCCCCTCGGCCGGCGAGGGGCCCTTTCCCAGGAGGGCCCGGCGAGCAGCCACCAGGGTTTTGTCCTGGGCCCGGCTGCGCCGCCCGGGCGGTGGGGGCGCCTTTGTCTGGCCTGAGAAGGCAGAGGCCCGACTGCCCGCCTGTGCTCGTCTAATGATCAAAGGCGGTGGGCCTGGACACAAATGCTTTCTTCCCATCTCCTTTGCTTAAAAGAAATGAATTGCAGAAGGACCGGAGAAGGCCTCTCCTGCGGCTGGGCCCCCGCGTCAGCCCTGGGCCCCGAGGCCGCAAGGGGCGCTCAGTGGCCAGGCCGGACCACTGCCCAGGGCCTGGTCTGTTAGTGCTGCTGCTCTGCCAGCTGGTGGGAAAGCAGGAAACCCCGGAAAATCCTTCTGCATATTTTTCCTGTGGCCTCAAACACGCTTCTAACTCAGGGTTAACATCTTGGGTAGGATCGGGGTTTGGTAGCATTCCCCTCTCACAGAGGAAAGTGCAGCAACGCTGGCTTTGCAGCCAAGGTACTTTCCAAGCTGTGCCTTTTATGTTTTTGTCTGAGACGTCTCTTCGCCCAGGGTTTTTCATATTTCGCCACAATTTTTTAAATGAACGGAGAGCGCCAGGCAAATGGGGGGGGGGCTTCCCAAGGATCGCGTTGGCTGGGTTGTTGGGAGGCGGCAGCCTCGCTGGCTGAGAGCCACTCAGCAGGAGCCCCACCTCTAGGAAGCCCGCTGTGCCGCCTGAGCCCCGGCCACTGGGGTGTCCGCGGGCCCGGGCCAGCCTGGGAGCCCGTTCCTTTTGTTTGGCGGGAGCTGCAGGACTGGGATTTCATCGCATGACGCAGAGCGTGGGCCCGAGTCCACAGGTGGGCCCGGAGACGCCCAGGAAGCTCGAGTCGGCTGGGAGCTGCTTCTAAGTGGTCTCAGCACGGAGTATGAGCGGATGTCCAGCACCTGCGTGGCTGTCTGTCCAGCCCCCGGTCTCCGTCCTCAGCAAGCTCACCCGTTTCCCGCTTCCCCGTCACACGGTGGCGTCGGTGAACGTCTCCTCTTCCAAGGGGGTGTATAACCGCCCCGCGCCCCCATCTCTGTGGCTCCGGCGTCTCCAGGGACCTTGAGTGGGCGGGAGCACACGGGTGCGCCCCTCGGTGTCTGGCTTCTCTCTGAGCGTCATGTCCCAGGGCTCACCGGGCTGTAGCAGGTCTCGGGACCTCCTCCCTGGTTGAGCCGGAGTAACGTTCCCCCAGGACGGACTATGCTTACCTTGTTCACCGTCCATCCGGGGACACGGGTTCCCTGCACGTTTCAGCTATTGGATCACTACTATTCCAGTCATGGTGTGCAAATATCTGCCTGGTTTCTGCTCTCGGTCTTTGGGGTGAAATACCCAGAGCGGAATTGCTGGGTCATGTGGTCTTGTTCTGATTTCTCCAGGAGCTCCCATTACTGTTTTCCACGGCAGCTGCACCACTTCCTGCCCCCAGCAGCAGCTCGCAGGGCAGCGCTGTGGCCGACGTCCCCACACCCGCTTGCACACTGTCGTTCTCTGGGGCTTTGACAGTAGCCGTCCTGGTCGCCGCGAGGTCTCGCTGCGGCTTTGCTTTGCATTGTCCTGAAGACTGGAAATGTCGAGCATCTTTTCATGTGTGTGTTGACCCTTTGGATATTTTCTTTGGGGAAATGCCTATTCAAGTTCTTTTCTTCCATCTTTTAACTGGACTGTTTGTTTGGTTGTTATTGCATTGTGGGCGTTCTTTATATACTGAGGATATCAACCCCTTATCAGATATGTGGTGGTGCAAATACTGCCTCCCATTCTGGGAGAAATAACATTTCTCCTTGAACTTTAAAACCCAGCACTCCTCCAGAGCTGTGCCGCTCAGTCAGCAGCCGCCAGTCACAGGCGGCAGCTTACATGGTGAGACTGAAACACTGGCCACGTGCTGAGCGCCCAGTAGCACAGGAGCCCGGGGCCTGCCATGCTCACGGTGCAGAGAAGGCCTCCAGGCAGGAGGCCCCATGCAAGAGCTCTGCTCCAGGGAGCGGGCCAGGGGCTCGTGCACGCGTGCCCAGACCGCTGTCTCTCTGTCTCCCTGGGCCCCTCACCCTGCATCTCCCCTTCTGTGACCCCTTGACTGCTCTCTTCTGCTCACAGCAGTCGGGAGGATGTGCGAGTGGCCCCAGGAGACCCCTCCCTCGGGGCCACGCCAGCTCTTTCCTGCAGGACCCGGGTCCCGGCCGGGACTGTGGAGTGGGCGCCCCTCCCCAGCCCCTTCCCCTCTCACAGGTCCTTCTGCTCCTCTCGGCCACCACTGCCATCCTATTCCTCCGTTCAGCAAACACTGGGCTGAAGCACGGAAGTGCCTTTCCACCCTGCTATTACCTGAGCAGGAGGTCCACACGGTGAGCAACGGGAGGCGAGCCCACCCTCCTGGGGCCTGCACTCTGCAGAGAGAAACGGGCGGTGTCTGCAGCTCAGTGGGGTGCTGAGCACCGTCGAGGCCCTGGGGTGCAGGGCTGGGGTCTACTTTGCCCCTCGCCCCCATCACAGAGCCCCATGTGCGTCTGTAGCCCATCCTCACAGCACCAAGGGCCCTCAGGGCTCACCAATTCTGACACCTGGTTGCAAACTGAGAAAGCAGATTGCCAAGGTTTGGGGACTTTCTGGGAAGCACCCAATGGCCGGGCAATGCAGAGCCCTGGTCTTGCTGCAAAGTGGCCGAGCCCCAGTGGCTGGCGGGCGGTTCAGCACAGCAGAGATGCCACCAGGCTGCGTGGTCCAGGGACAGGGTGGGGCGGGCAGCTGGTCTGTTACAGCTGCAGCGGAAACTCCGCCAGGGAGGGAAGATGGAGATCGGACAGCGGGGCCCTGGAACTGCTGGCTCACGGATTTGGGTCTGCCTGGTGCCACAGGGAAGAAACACATAGAGCTGGTCCCAACAGGACTGACTTGGCGCCTCTGGACAAGAGGGCTGGGGGGGGCAGGAGCCCAGGGGTCTGTGCCCACGGGGCTCTGCAGGGAGGGCTGAGCTGACCCCAGCCATGGATGACCCTTCCACAGGCAGGACTGACTGAGAGAGGCAGGCTGCAAAGAGCAGGGTACGTAGGGGGAAACGTCTCAATTTTATGTTTGGCTGAAGCACGAAGACCCAGCAGAAGATGGATTCTATAGACCGGTATGCCTTCTGCGTGGCTTCACGGTGGTAAGACCCTGTCTCCAGCTTGTTGGAGTTTCAGGCTGAGAGAAGTATTCAGAACCAGGGAGAAGAGAGTCTTCCTTTTGCGTGGAGAACTTGTATCCCGTGAGGTGACAGGCACCCACCTCTTCCTTTGTCTGTCTCTCCATTTGGAGCTGAGACTCAGGTGGGGGGGGCCGTGGGTAGGGGTCCAGGAGCAGCATGGCTGGGGGTGTGACCCAGGCCTGGGTGACATGATGCACAAAGTGAATTTAATCGGAGAGAAATGAGACGAAATGGAACCAGCTGTTCCTGGAAAACTTCCTGACAAGCCCATCATCTGATCTGGATAGTTTTGTGAACCGTATCCTGCAATTTGCCTCCGAAATGGTCTCCAGCCTGCAGACTGTGCCTGGGCAGGTACAGCTGACGGCTCTTCCGTCTCTCCCACCTGATGACAGGTAGGCAGGGGCCCCGTGCACCTTGGGCTACAGCAGGGGCTCCTGGCGGTGTGGCCCCCCCGCCCCCTCCCCCGTGCTTCTCAGGGGTCAGACCCGCCCACACGGCCCCCAGGCTCCTCCTCCCTCCTCACTCACCGGATGAGAAGCCAGGAACCTGGCTGGACCCCCTCTGCTGCCGGTTCAGGGCTGCCGCTCCCGGAGTGCCTCCTCCCTGGACAGGCAGCAGCCAACCTGTCCCCGGGGTTCTCTCACTCACCCCCAGACCCAGGCTGTCCCCATCCTCGGGAGTGTCGTCCCCGCCGGTCCCGCTGGCCCTGGCCCGCCTGGCTGTCCGTGCTGAGTGCCATCACTTCAGCTCAGAGGCCAGGAGGGGCCTCCTGCTGCACAGGCGCCCTGCAGAGCCCTGTGGCCACTCCGATCCTGGCTGCCCCCCTAGCCCCACGCACCATCTCCCTGGAGGCCTCTGAGGCCCAGGAAGACTGCCATGCCCCGGCCCTTCCAGCAATAGTTCACAGCTCCTCACCAGGCCGTGCGGGTCTGTCTCTGCTCCTGCCAAGGATCTCTCATCCCTTGCGGGTGATGGGCAGTCCCAGAGCACAGCCACCCAGTCGCTGGGCAGTGGCAGTCCAAACACTGTGTTAAGAAGGTGCTCTGAGCAGGCAGCGGGGTCGGGAACCAGGTCACTTTGCATCAGTGACCCCCCAAAAAACTCCTGTAGAACGTTCTATGACAAGTGCTGATGTCCGTGCCGCCCTCAGGCGCTCACAGCACCCCTGGGGCCTCCCTGGGCCCCTGCATCTCCTTTCACCAGGAGAGGAGGCGCGAGGAGTCCTTAGAACGGTGTCTGGAGCTGCCGTCCGCTGATAAACTGAATGGTACAGCCCCCAGCCAGGCCGAGAGCTGGCCACACACTCAGCTTCTAAACCGGAAACAGACTCGGGGCCGAGGGGGTCAGGGGGGCAAGGAGGGCCTTCGATGGGGGTTGGGGGGCAGCTTGGCATCCAGCTCCCCTGGAGCACTCGTCCCGCGGTCCACGGGAAACAAGGGTCTCCCCGCTCAGGGCAGCTGTCAGTCTGTGAGGCCTGGCTCCCCCGCACTTCTGCCCTCGTGCTCTGACCCTGCAGGGACTCGGGAGCGTGTCCAGGGCCCCGCGTGCAGGTCCTGGGGGAGATGGGGCCAGTGGGGTGGGGGGGTGCCCTCAGAGACCCCTGTGTCATTGAGGACTCAGTGGGTCCCCCGCCTCTTCTCTGCAGCCACAGACATAGCCCAGATGACTGCTCGCTGTCCCCTCGGAACTCCGACTTGCCTGCTCGGGGCCCGAGTGTGTCCTGGGCCCTGTGCGTCCGGCGTGGCTCCTTGTGCCATTCAGGCCATGGTGCTGGGAAGTAGTGAGGTCGCCGTGGCGGAGGTCTCTGCCTCTGTGTGGCCCAACTGTGACTGCAGGGCAGGGGTGTTGGGGGGGTCAGGGGCGGGGTTAGGGGATGATCAGGCGGGGTTGGGGGTGGTCAGGGGGCGGGGCTGGGGTGGTCAGTGGGTGGGGTTGGGTGGTCAGGGGCAGGGTTGGGGTGATCAGGGGCGGGTTGGGGTGATCAGGGGTGGGGTTGGGGTGATCAGGGGTTGGGGTTGGGGTGATCAGGGGTTGGGGTTAGGGGGCTTATCAGGGGCCAGGGTTGGGTTGGTCAGGGGGTGGGGTTAGGGATGTGATTGGGGCAGGGTTGGGGTGGTCAGGGGGATGGGTTGAGGTGATCGGGGCTGGGGTTGGGGTGATCAGGGGTCGGGGTTGGGGGGCTGATCAGGGGGCAGGTTAGGGTTGTGATCAGGGGTCGGGGTTGGGGTGATCAGGGGGCGGGGTTGGGGGTGATCAGGGGATTGGGGTTGGGGGCTTATCAGAGGCCGGGGTTGGGTTGGTCGGGGCAGGGTTGGGGTGATCAAGGGGTGGGGTTGTGGTGATCAGGGGGTTGGGGTTAGGGGGCTTATCAGGGGCAGGGGTTGGATTAGTCAGGGGCGGGGTTGAGGTGATCAGGGGGCAGGGTTGGGGTGATCAGGGACTTGGTTGGTGTGATCAGGAGCGGGGTTGGGGTGATCAGGGGGCGAGGTTGGGGGGCTGATCACGGGGCAGTGTTAGGGTTGTGATCAGGGGTCGAGGTTGGGGTGATCCAAACAGGGAGCGAGCGTCTGGCGACTCTCAGCTTCTCCTGGCCTCCCGCCCACCCTTCCTCTAGAGTTTAACAGTCACCCCTTCCTAATGGCCTGCATCTGCAACCGCCGAGTGCTCGCAGGCCACGGTGCCGGGCTCCAGGTCTGGGCGTTGACCCCAGGGGTGCGCAACGCATCACAGGTGGCCTTGACGGAGCATCGCCGGAGGCATTACGCAGTTCTGGTGCCTCCTGGCGTGTTACGTGGTGGCCACCTTACTGGGGCGATACATACCCAGTCCTACTTGTGTCTTTTATGAAGATGTGGAGGCATCCCATTTTCTCCTGAAAAAAAATGTTTTCGAGTTCGTTTCTAAAAGCTTGAGAAGTACCTGGGCTAGTTAGGTTCTGAGGTCCCCAGTTGTCAGTGAACAAGATGCTCATTTGTCTCCATCCCAGCGAAACCTCATGAAAGGGAGACTACAGTTAATCTAGAGTGCCTGCAAAATCGTCCTAATTGTAATTTTGACAACTCTTTCATCGATTCAGACCATACAGAAACATGAAGTAGAAACTGCTTGGCACAGAAGACCCAGGACAGAGCATGCGTCTGTGTGTGTGTGTGTGTGTGTGTGTGTGTGTGCACGCACCCTTGGGGGGCATGTGGGAGGAGCCTTCTGGGAGCACAGTGTGAGCGTGCATGCCCGTGTGTGTGTGTGTGTGTGTGTCAGTGTGGGGCTGAGGTCTGGAGGGGGCACCCCCACCTGGAGGCACCCGGAGTGGGAGGAAGGCTGCCCTCTGGCTGTGGTGACAGCCGCTCGGGCCGACCGCCGGGTGAGGACTCGCACAGCCCCTGCCCGTCACTGCCCAGCCCTTCCTTCCAAAACCGAGCTCAGCCAACAAGCACAGACCTTGGGGCCCAGCTCAGCACACGGACAGCTCCGCCCCAGCCCTGGTCCCTTCAGGTGTATTTAGCATTTTCTGGGTCCCCCCCAAGGGTGGAGTTGAGACAGTTTCCTCCCGCAAAATTCAGACCTTTCTGTCTTGTGCGCGCGACACGTGGTGTCTTTGATGCTGAAGAGAAAAGGATGCGTCGCATCCCAGCGGTGCGGTTCGCAAAGCCTTCTGGGTAAAAGTCGGACCAGAACGTATTTCTGTTTCTGACATGACGTCACCGACGTGGACGCGCTGCAGAAGGGAGACGAGGCTGGCTCCTGAGCACGCGCCGCGGCCCCTCGGTCATGCGGGAGGAGGTAGCGTGGCCAAGATCGCGAGTCCCACACCTCCCTCTGCCAGCTGGCCAGCTCCGGGAGAAATCGATTCAGGCCTGGGAAAGAGGCGCCGGTGGCCTATTTGCTTGGTTTTCTCCCTCTTCGAATTGATTCTCTCATCATAAAAAAAAAAAAGGCAATTTTAATATCTTTAATACTAGTGCTCTTTTAATGTTTCTCGTTTAATGGTTACTACTTCTATCTAAAGCTTAAAAAACCGCTGTTGTCCTAAAAATGCATTTAACCAATATATGAACTCCAAGCTGATGGCCCCTGAGTGCCTTAGGGAGCGAAAGCCCCAGCTGTTCCTGTGTACCGAGCGGAGCCCGGGATGGCAGCAGGCCAGGCTCTCTCAGGACCCAGCCGGCCCGCCCATGTGCCTGGAGTCTGCAGTGTGCCCGTGGGGTCGTGATGGGTCGTGATGAGAGAGATGGGTCGGGCTGGACACTTACCTCATATGTTGCTGGGTCCACACCCACAGGCTGCATCCGCCTCGGCTGCACATTTTTGAAGTCACCAGCTTAAAGACCACGGAACCACCTACATACTTTCATCTCGCATTTGAACAGTGGTGACTCTCCAGTAGAAGATACTGGAAGCCTGTCCTCCGAACCACACTGTGCCCTCCCCTGTATTGGTTGTTAGCCCGTCTTCTGTCTGAGTTTTATTTGCATCTGTGAAGGCTGAGCACTGAAGAACTGATGCTTTCAAACTTTGGTGCTGGAAAAGACTCTTGAGAATCCCTTGGACTGCAAGGAGATCAAACCAGTGAATACTAAAGGAAATCAACCTGAATATTCATTGGAAGGACTGTTGCTGAAGCTCCGATACTTTGGCCACCTCATGCGAAGAGCTGACTCATTGGAAAAGATTCTGATGCTGGGAAAGATTGAAGGCAGGAGAAGGCGACGACAGAGGATGAGACGGTTGGACTGCATCACTGAGTCAATGGATATGAGTTTGAGCAAGCTCCGGGAGATGGTGAAGGACAGAGGAGTCTGGCTTGCTGCAGTGCATGGGGTCACAAAGAGTCACTCTTCACATGCCTTTCGACCTGGGCAGCGCACCATGTGTATCTGTTCGCCTGGACTCTAATGTGTGGTCAGTAGAATGGATTTGTAGAAAGGATTCCATCTGAATGTGCTCAAGGGAGCTTCCTACGTGCTTGAGGGATTTAAGTAAATCCTTTTACCTTCTGTGAAGCCTGTTAGAAGGACACACACTGCCCACCCCGCCCGCCCCGAGGCGGCCTGTCCACTCCTGCACCACGAGGCCACCAGGATGCTCAGGTCACTGAACGAGGTGCAGGGTCACACCTCCCCACCCCCCAGAAGAGGTCCTGCCTGGGCGTGCTCTTAAAACGTCTCCTTGCATGCTTCAGGTGACTAATTACTCCAGTCCTAACGTGCAGGGAGACAGTAGCCCTGAGCCACCTGATAAACCCATTCCGTCTGTTTCCAGCTACACATTTTTAAGCATTCCTTTGATTTCCTCCACTGCAGAGTTCTGGGTTCAGGCTAAGCTTGATTCTGAGACGTCGTGCCCTGGCATTTCATATTTTAAAGACCCACTTTCTCTGTCCTCTGTCGCTTCCTCACCCAGCCATCAGTGCAGTAAAGCCAGAGAGATTTTGTCCGTGGCAGCTGACTGGAGGGTCACCCTGACACAGCCTGGGGAGTGGCCCCACGTGGAGCCCTGCAGGGAGTCGTCTCAGGGCAACCAAGTAACGGGGGTCCAAGACCGCCTGCCGGCTCTCCTGTCAGACCAGCCTTTCGGGTACAAGCGGCTGTTGGAAAAGTCTTTCAAACCAGTTTCAAGGCACAAAGATGCACCTGAGCAAGCTTGAGAGAGAAGAGAGAGGGGTTAGGTCTGGACCCCCTGGGCCCCTGAGGCTTTCGTAGTAAAGGACTAGGCTCGTCTTCGTCTGATGAATCCGTACCACACACAGCAGGTGTGACGGAGGTGGGGGCCAGAGCTGCCCCAGGAGGCGGCCGGCCCAGGGTCTCTTCCACGTCTGGGTCCGATGATCACCAGCTCTGAGACCCAGACAAAGCCTTGATTTCCTTTGAACGGGAGGTGGTAACCGGCCGGATGTGTGAGAGGAAGTGTTGACAGGACACCCTGGTGGGTGGGTCCCGGCCAACCCCACTGTGCCACCCGCCCAGCCCCCACATCTGGCAGGATCGCACTGCAGACTCTCACCTCTGACCTGTAAGAGGCTCGGGCGCTGGGGACCCAGTCCTGTTCACTGTTCACCTACCAGAGGTCCTGGCAAGACAGGAAAATGAGAGTATATGTGGAATTCATAATTCATGAGATTGCATTTTTAACTTGAATAGTACTGTCTCCGAAGCCCCTGAGGCACCTGGAGTCGGGGCGGGGAACACGTCTGAGGGGCGCTGGGCCACAGCACCGACCCGCCCATGAGCACACGGGGCGCCCCAGCCTTCCTTAGTGGTGGGAACACTCGCTTCTAACAGAAGGCAGCTCTTTAGAAGCCAGCGTTAGGGGTATAAGGTGGACGAGGTTAGTCTGCCTTTTCATTTCTCTAAGTGAAAACCCTATGCAGGAGAAGCTAAAGCTCATGGGCTCCGTTCTCTGAAAACTGCCGGGACTTCCTGGTGGCCTTGTGGTTGGGACAGTGCCTTCACTGCCCTGGCTGGGGTGCAGTCCCTGATCAGGGAAGAGACATCTTAGAAGTCTCACAGCCAAAAAAATAAAAATCTTGAAACGCCACCAAATAAAGCCGAGTAAAGACCTAGTCTGTCCTGGCCGCAGCTTGCCGCGGTGTGTATATCTGCCTCTGATAGCAAGCTTCTGCCCAGCTTTCTTCGGAGAAGGCAATGGCACCCCACTCCAGTGCTCTTGCCTGGAAGATACCATGGATGGAGGAGCCTGATAGGCTGCAGTCCATGGGGTCGCTGAGAGTCAGACACAACTGAGCGACTTCACTTTCACTTTTCACTTTCATGCATTGGAGAAGGAAATGGCAACCCACTCCAGTGTTCTTGCCTAGAGAATCCCAGGGATGGGGGAGCCTGGTGTGCTGCCGTCTATGGGGTCGCACAGAGTTGGACACGACTGAAGTGACTTAGCAGCAGCAGCCCAGCTTTCTTGAGCCAACACGAACGAAAGCCGCCTTGCCCTGTGTTCCTGTGTGAACCCCGAAATGTCCCTCCCGGCCAGGCGGTTGAAGGATGATGGTCACCGTCATTTGGCCGCTGAGCCCGGAGGCCCCAGCAGCGGGTGAGGGGCCCCGTGTGCACGGCGCCATCTGAGCCCAGTGTGTGTCTTGCAGGCGCCAAGGAGATCGACATCGCCGCCACCCTGGAGCACCTGCGGGACCAGCGACCGGGCATGGTCCAGACTAAGGTAAGCCGGCCAGGCCTGGGGCTCGGGGTCGGGGCTCAAGGGGTGGTTTTCTCAAAAGGAGCGAGGGGCAGGCCGGCCAGCTGCCTCCCATACCACCTCCACTCGGGACTGGACGCGGGCTGCCCATCCCAGGAGGTTGGGGCGGCTCCGGCTGCAGCCCCAACATTCCAGCCTGAGCAGATGTGGTTGGACCTCAGGGCCCGGGACCCTCCGTGTGCCGGACGGGGGGAGTGGGGGAACAGCGGGGTCTCCCCATCAGAGGCCAGCGACGTGTGTGGCGTGTTCCGCCCAAGCCCACAGCCACAGCCCCGCTGCGAGGTTGTTAGGACTGCGGTCACCAGAGTGTCCCCGGGCCATGCTGCACCCCTGAGCACTCTGAGTAGCTTACTGAAAAGGCTAAGTTTGCAGCAAAAGGAGCAGAGGCCGAAGATCCCTAGACAGACTTGGGTTCACTGGAGCCGGAACCAGTGTCCACGTGATGGCCCATTCCCTTAGCGTTGCAGAAGTGTCCATGTCCAGCCACAGACACCCCACACGCACGTCCTGCACGGGATCCTCGCCTTCCTGGTGTGGCCCGGACTCTCCGGGTGCCGTCGGCGCCTCCACTAAAGCCGCCCTTGCAGAGGATTTCAGTTATAAAAATCATAAAAGCCCTCCCAGGAGACCAGGCTGCGTTGTGCTCCGGTGCCGAGTAGTGAGGGTCTGGGACCCCCGTCGTCCCAGCTTGGGTCTTACTGTCCCCATAGGGTGTCAGCAGCTCCTGGGCCCTGTTCCATGCCACGGATGGGACAGGGCAGCACCTGAGCCTTGAGGGAGGGAGCATAGGCTTCACTCAGCCCGCTCTGTCGGGCGGGAAGGAGCCCAGCGCCTAGTAAGCACGGCAAGCACACTTTGACCCCAAAGGTCGTTTCTCAGAACAGCTTCATGGGCCCCTATGGCTGGTTCCACGTGGTCAAAGTCAGCCCCGAGCATGGAGGCAAAACCAACTCAGCTCCTTCGTGCAGAGCCAGGAAACCCTTCCGGGTAGAGCCGGAGGACACGCCTAGCAGCCGGGTCTCTGCTGCTCGCAGCTCCTCCACTGGCAGTTGATGGGGCCCTGGGCGAGCTGGACCCTGCCCGCCGTCCCAGTGACAGGCAGCCCTCGGGTCCAGTGGCCCTGGCGGGGCAGTCCTGCTGGGCTGCCTGTGCCATGGGTGGTGGCCTGCTCATCCAGAAGTCCAGGGTTGGCTCACTGTCCGGGACCCAGCCCCAAGGCGGCCGCTGCACGTGGGCCTGGAGGCTCATCCCCAGGAGAGCCCACTGTGCTTCGGGAGGCTCAAGCCGCCAGCAGAGGCTCTGAGCTAGAACCTGGCAGGTCGTCCCTGGTGGCTGCGATGGTGAAGAATCTGCCTGCAGTGCAGGAGACCTGGGTTTGATTCCTGGATCAGGAAGATCCCCTGGAGAAGGGAATGTTTACCCACTCCAGTATCCTTGCCTGGAGAATCCCATGGACAGAGGAGCTTGGCGGGCTACAGTCCCCGGGGTCGCAGAGAGTCGGACACGACTGAGCGACTGAGCGCAGAACAGCACACAGGTTTCTACTATGTACCAACCACTCAAAGTGGAAATTTACCATTCTTTCTGGCATTGGACTCAAGTCTGTCGATGACTGAAGCTATCAAGTATCTAAGCCATTGATAGGGCTCTCCTCCATCAGAACTCCTTAACTGCTGCTAAGGGAGTCTGCATAGTTTGTTCTTTTGTAATTTCTTTGGTGTGATGGGGAAGTACTGGGGATACTGCTCCGAGTTGGGAGCAGGTTGTGGACCCGGGAAGCCTGCCGGACAGGTGGACTTGTCCTCTGTCTGCCGAGCCCCCGTTTCTGGAGGAGCAGACGGTTCCGACACCCGGGACTCGCCCCTAGTTTCTACTCAGCAGTCCTGCAGGTTCCGCCTGCACGAGAAGCATGTCCTGTCCCAGGTGCACTGGTGTCCGTGGGCACACGCACGTCTAAGCTGGCACAGTTGAGGGTGACACGAGGTTTCTTGGCAAACGGAAGTGAGTCGGATTGAGCCAGATGGTGGGTGGATTTTCAAAGAGCACGAGTACCACCCTTTCCATTCTGAGGCCAGGGAACCCCGAGGGGTCGTGACTGTGACCGTTTCCAGTGAGTCTCAGAGGGACGGGAGGCTGCGTCCAGCCCCACCCCTCGGGGGCCATGCTGGGGCTGGGGTCAGAAGGAGCTGGGGGAGGGGGCGCACAGAGCCTGCAGCAGCCACTGTCCCGCTCACACATCCACCCCAGCTTCTCCAGCGACAGAAGCAGAGATGAACACGAGAGCGCAGCCGTCTGCTCCGGGCCTCCTCCCGCAAACCCGTGCCCCGCCCACCTCCCACGGAAGTCCGCAGCTCTTCCCTGTCCTCCCTAAACAGCTTCTCTCCGCAGGATAGCACTCGGAGCCCAAGGCTGCTGCAGAAGGGGCCCCGCTCATGTCTCCCTCCTCTGTCCCTCCAGGAGCAGTTCGAGTTTGCCCTGACGGCCGTGGCCGAGGAGGTGAACGCCATCCTCAAAGCCTTTCCCCAGTGAGGCCGGAGGCGCCCACAACCGGGGGCCCCGTCAGCGACCACGGACGTCGTGCCCGCCTCTCCTGCTGCAGCTGCCTAGTGATCTGGTCCGTAAGACTCTACAGTCAGTGCAGCTTAGCAGTTAAAACGTGTGTTTTTGTTCAACCAAATAATGATAAAGGGAGATCTACGGGGAGATGCAATGATGAGGGGCAATCAGTTCTTCTATTTTCGATTTCTTGAAAAAACTTTATTTTTCCTTAAAACACACATCCATGTTCTTAATTGCCAATCATGTCGTATGGACGGCACCATCAGTGTGGTCCCCAGAAGAGGGCTGGTTTGTGACCTGTCACTCTCTGGAGGGTCAGCCATGCAGGGCGGAGCCCAGAGGGGCCACCAGGCCACCCCAGTAGACACACTTGGCGTTTGTCCTTATGACTGTGCACCGGGAGAAACCGCCAGCTTCCGCAGGAGCTAGGTGGATGTGACGGCGACATTCTGCAGCCGTGGGGTAGATCATAAAACATAAAACACAGTCGTGCCAGCTCCTCATCCAATCTGGGCTGCTGCACACCCTCCCCCAAGCACTGCTGGGGGACAGTGACAGCCCCTCCCAAACTTCCACTCCCCCAGGGGCAAACGCGTTCCCTCCCAGAGTGCCTCCTTCCAGGCCAGCAGACAGGGACACTTGGCAAGGCCCTGGCAGAGCCCCAACCTCCAGACACGGCTTTTAGCTGCAAATAGGGGTTTACACGTGTGTCTGTCACTTCAGTTGTGTCCGACTCCTTGCAACCCCATGGACTGTAGCTCGCCAGGCTCCTCTGTCCGTGGAATTGCCCAGGCAGGAATACTGGATTTCACTCAGATGCAGCTAAACACTTCCCTGAGGGGTAATGAAAATGGGGGGCAGGCCTGTGTGGTGCCCTCCCCAGGAAGGCCTGGGCCCTGCTGGCATCCGGAGAGGACCAGGAATGCCTACACCGTGGGGAAGGGCAGGGAGGCCTGCTGTTGTCTGCTTCTTTCCTGCATGGGATCCAGGCATCTGGGACGTGGTGGCAGCCGGGCCCTCCGGGGCTCAGGCTCCTGGCCTCTCGGGCAGATCCCTATCTGATGTCACACAGACACGCGTCTAGCGATCCTTCAGATTTGCCAAAATAGCACTTGGGCACCAAGTTACCGCCCCCACCCCAAAACAGAAGAGTGCGCTTCACTGGACTGAGGACAGTTAAACGCGGAGGGGGCTGTGCGGGCTGCTCTGTGTGGCGCTGGCCTCGTTTTAGGGAGTAAAACGCTCGGGTGACCCTGGGCCCTCTGCTTCCCGTGTGGCACACTGTCTTAAGCAGATGCCACGCCTCATAAAGCAGGACAGGGGAGGTGGCCGACCGGATGGGGAGAACGGTGCCAAAATACAGTTCGTGTCTCTAAATGGTGTTGTCGTGCGTATCTGCTTCAACATGTCGATCATTTCCTTCCCAAAGCTGTTTCTCTACCTGGAATCTAAACAATTAATGGAAACTAGTTTATCTGAACATAGGAAGCATATTCCTACTTGTAATTCCTAACATTTTATGTCTCCTCAGTGTGAGATATACAAATATATTTAATTGTGTCTGATTAAACTTCTGATTTCACATCTGAGTGGTCTTTATTTGGATGAGAGAGCAGTGTTTTGGGTTCTTTTTGTGTGTGTCCCATCCATCCTGTTTCCTGAAGCTGTGGGCGTTTAGATGCCAGAACAAACTGTGCATACATGGAGCTCCATACTGAGTTCTAGTTTTATTTGCGGAGCTGGGTGTGTACAGGGGGCCAGAGTGTCGTGTGTGACTGCGAGTCTACTCATTAAAAAGAGATGAAACAGTCTCGGGTGAGCACTGGGGCGTGCTCTGCCTCTGGTGTCCCTGCCCCTCTTCACTGCATGTGTCTGCCCAGGGAGCGTCCGGGAGCGGTGGCCCATCTTTGCTGCCCACAGGGGAGGGTGGCTCCCCATCTCACAGAGACACGAGCCGCCCCAGGAGCCTCTCAGCCCGGACCCCTTGGGAGCAGTGAGACCCAGCCGGGACGGCCCTGCCACCGTGACCCGCTGCCCCGCTCTCACCTGTGCGGTCTCCGCGGGCGGTGGTGAGACCCAGGGGTCTGTGCTTCCAGAGCAGACACAGGTGTTCCTTTCTCAGGAAATCAGCCCCTCGTCTCAGCTGCAGGGCATCCAGCTCTGCTCCGTAGGCTCTGCCCCTGCGGGCCCTTCCTTCCCTGAGCTTGCTTCTCATCAGGGTCCTGCCCCGGGTCCAGCACACTTCTGCTGTCCGTGTGCTGGGAGTCGCTGTCATTCACACACACGCACTTGACGAGTAGCACGTCTCAAGACACGCACATGTGAGTCTGCGTGGGGCCTAAAGAGGCCCCTCCATCCAGGGTACTCGGGTGCCGAGCAGGATGGACTTTGAAAATGTCATGCAGAGCCAGCTCTGAAGACAGACGGGACGCCACATCCACGTGTGCCCGGGGGGCCAGCGCGGGGGGCTGGGGCTGCACTCGGCCAGCCGCCCTGCCGTCGGCACCCCCAAGCTGACGGGCCTGCAGGAGCCAGCTTCAGTGCCTTGGGAGTCCCGCGTCAGGAGCTCCCCCGTACACACCGGTGGCCGCTGTCACCCGGCCTGGCGAGGCGGCGGGGGCGCGCTCATCCGCAGGCCAGTGACTCCTCTGTGGAGCTGGGTCACGGTCTCGGGGCCGGGAGGGCTGTGTCCACGTGTCTGCATGCTCTTCAGATTCTCACCTGCAGACGCCACACGCGTTTCAGTTTAATCCGCGTCCGCAGTGTCTCCCCAGCCCGTGCAATCCCCTCAGACAACAGTAAAGTCTTGATTGGCCAGACTTGCTGATTTCTGGGCCGCAAACACACCTGCCAGGAACGGTGTTAATGCCGGCTCACTCGGTGAACTGGGAAGACAGCTGCTAGAGTTGCGGGAGGGAAGTGCCGTCCAAACAGGAAGGGATGCGTTTTGAGTGTTTATCACCAATGTCTTCATCTAATGTGTCAGTTAAAATAATTTGATTTTAATTGTGACTATATTTAACAACCAGCTTGTAACACTCCCAAAAATTTAAGTCTGTTCCTGCAAGTCCACAGGAGCCAGCTGTGGTACGCCTCTGCCTCGGGACTGTGGAGAAGTCTACAGAAAGGCCAGCCCCCACCATCCAGCCCGAAGAAGGTGGGTGCCCTGTCTGAAAGGCCAGGGCTTGTTCCCCATGCCCAGGGGACACAGCGAGTCCTCAACATAAACAGGATGAAAAGCTGATGAGACGCGGATGAAGCCCTGAGGTTTCCACCTCATGGAGGCAAAACGACTCAGATAGACCACATGCAAGCCCCACAGGAGACGTCCCCGTGGGGCTCAGCTCCGGATGAACCATCACCGAGCCCAGGAAGCCAAGGTCACCACTGTGATGATGCACGGTGACGCGACTCGGGAAGACAGTCGTAGATTTAAACACCGTAAATGCCAGTGAGGAGGAACAGCACAAAACAAGAGCAAGGGGCTCTGAAAAAGAACCAGCAAACACGACGAAGCAGCAGCCGCATCCTAGAAACAGAGGCCAGGCTGCCAGAGGCGAAGACAGAGATGGGTGCGGGAGCCTGGGGGCCGAGCTTCCAGGCACGAAGGAAGGGTCTCGGGATGAGATAAAGTCAGGAACTACCTACCATCTTCGCACAGTGACACGTGGTAGCCAGACATCCCGGCCACGGTTCTGAATCGTGCAGAAATATTGAACAACCATGTTGTGTAACAAGAACTTACATAGCGTTGAAGGTAAACACTACTTCAAAAACCAACAAATTTGTGGGAAAAGATGAGATTTGTGGTTACCAGAGGCGGGAGTTGGGAGGAAGCAGAACTGGATGAAGGCTGTCAAAGGTACAAGCTTCCAGTTATAAGATAAGTAAGTACCAGCGATGTGATTTACAACGTGATAGATATAATTAACACTGTGTTATATAGGAAAGTTCTTAGAGTAAATCCTAAGAGTTCTCATCACAAGGAAACAATTCGCTTTCTTTAATTTTGTATCTGTTTGAAATGATGGGTGTTTACCGTAATTACTGTAGTCATCATTTCACGATGTATGTGTCCGGTTGTTCTGTACATGCCTTGCTCACCCCGTGTGCGTGTAAATTATAGCTCATTAGACTGAAAGGGGAGAGGAAAGGAACTCAACCAAGCTCTGCAAGGAAACCCAAGGGGAGCGGTTATTCAGAAACCAGAGAACGCCAGGCTCATTTTACAGGCAGTCCAGATGAGACGGAAGGAAGGCAGCAGCTGAAGCCCGAGCTGTGGATGGAGGATGGAGCTGCAGACACGCCGTGAGCATGCGACGACGTGACGCATGCAGCTTGCAGCGGGCAGGACGCATGCGCTGAACCAGGGACAGAAGAGGGTGCCAAGGCTCGCAGCAGCGGCGGTCCCCTCCAGGGTGGACGCCAAGGCTGCATCCGGGGTCCGCATTCCGTCCCGTCTCAGCCGGGAGAGCTGGGCCCTCTGCACCCTGCCCACGCCCGGCTCTAACTCAGAGCCGGCAGCAGGTCCTGTGTGAAGTTTTATTATCAAGGTGGAGAAGACTCTTGAGAGTCCCTTGGACTGCAAGGAGATCCAACCAGTCCATCCTAAAGGAAATCAGTCCTGAATATTCATTGGAAGGACTGATGCTGAAGCTGAAACTCCAATACTTTGGCCACCTGATGGGAAGAACTGACTCATCTGAAAAGCCCCTGATGCTGGGAAAGATTGAAGGTGGGAGGAGAAGGGGACAACAGAGGATGAGGTGGTTGGATGGCATCACCGACTCGATGGACAAGAGTTTGAGCAGACTCTGGGAGTTGGTGATGGACAGGAAGGCCTGGCGTGCTGCAGTCCATGGGGTCGCAAAGAGTCAGACACGACTGAGCAACTGAAATGAACTGAACTGAGCCTTCCTTGTCTATTGGCACCAGGGACCCAGGCTATGAGTCTCCCAACCACGAGGAGGGCATTCTTCCCCGACAATACCCAGCAATTAGTGTGCACCACGTGTATACCCTGCTGGAGGTGGGCCACGCGGTGGGAGGTTCAGTCCCTGGTCTTCAAGATCCACCAGAAAACATGGGCGCCTGGGGGGCCTCAGAGCAGCGTGAGACACTGCCTTGGTCCCCAGTCCTCCGCAGGGGTCCATGAGGAGGGATCCGGGGGTGAGCCACCCCCCTTCACGGGCTTGGCGGCTCTCAGGGCACACCTGGGACGACACGGGCTCCGAATTCGTCCTAACACTCGCCAAGCCCCCACGTCTCCCTGGGCACGGAGTGTGCCGGGGCAGGTGTCTCACTGCTCACCTTCACGACACCTCGGGGCTGAACCATCACTGCTGCCTGAGATGACGGTGACTTTCACAAGCTGTTAGATGCGATCTGGCAAAGAGAAAGCGAAGGGCCCACCTATCGAGTGCCATAAACTAGGCCATCCACGGCGTGCCCAGCGCTTCTCCAGACAGCGACCCTGGGGTCTGTGTCGGGGTGGGGGCGGGCTCGCTGGAATTCCCGGAAGATGAGTGGGGTGGGGGCAGACAGCCTCGCACCAGCTGGCAGATCCAGCCTTGTTAAAAATGCCCACCTCCCCCAGGAGTCCTGAGCCCTCGCTTGGCAACGTGGGGTCCCTGGAGCAGCCCACAGCCTGACTCTAAGAGTCTGCCCCTCCCCCGGTGTCACTCTCCAGCCCTGCCCCCCCAAAAACTAACGGCAAGTGTCTTCAGGCACCCCAGCCTGCCCTTGGGGGTCGGTGCTTGTAGCGAATTCTCCATCCTCCCCTGAGACACCCAGGTCACAGGGGTCAGCACCCCCCTCTCCGCCTGGCTCCACTGAGGTCCTGCAGCTGGGTGACCCAGGTCCAGCCCCTGCCCACACTGCTCTGTCTCTCTGGCTGGAGCAGCGTCCCCTCTGCAGGGCCGTGGGTGAAAATGCTCCCCACAAACCTCTGGCCCACCTGGGCCCCCCTGGCCAGGATGAGCCACGTTGAGTCGATATTGTTGGTCTGATTTATTGGGTGGTGCAGGCGGAGAGGGCACATTCAGGAAGCTTTAGTTTTTTCTTACGAAATGGACACCCGTGCTTTCAAAAGCCGGTCTGCTCACCTCTGCTCCCAGCCGCTTCCCTGCTCTCTCACTCCTGCTTTCAAATTCGAACAGGAAAGCCCCACCGCCATCTCGCGGGGGAGTGACAGCAATAGTATGTGTTGTCTGTGCTGCGTGTTTATTAATCAAGTAGAACACTAATAAAGAAAACCTTCATAATTAGCAGAACAGGCATTAATTCAAAGACGGTTATTGGAATAGAAAATTAGAATTTGATTACACCTTTGTTCCTAAACAATGGCTGGCTTTCATTCTGTTGGAGTATTTGTTTAGAGACTGGTCTTCGCCGTCCAGGCCGCTCCGTTTCTTAGCCGAGCCATATGGCGCGTGTCGCGTCTCCGCGGCTGAGCGCGGCTCTTGGCTGCCGCGGTCGGCTCGGACTGCGCTCCCAGGAGCCGGGACTGTGCGCTTCCGCGGCGCCCTGATGGCCGGGCCCCGGGCCGAGCCCGGCGCGGTGGAGACTCGGCCCGGGGTGGGCGTGGGGACGCGTGGGGACCCTCTCGAGCACGGCCCCCTCTTGTCCGGAACCCGGGCTTCCAGAGTCCGTCCCGCACACGTCGGGGCGCCGCGGGCTGGCGGGTTTGCTTCCGCCTCTGAGAGAAGCCGCGGAGAAGGCAATGGCGCCCCACTCCAGTGCTCTTGCCTGGAGAATCCCAGGGACGGAGGAGCCTGGTGGGCTGCCGTCTATGGGGTCGCACAGAGTCGGACACGACTGAAGCGACTTAGCAGCAGCTGCAGCAGCTGAGAAAAGCTGAGTCCCCAGAGAGGCCACAGGTGAGGGGGCCAGTTCTCGGGACGAAAGGAGGCGAGAGGCGCCTCCGCGCCGTCCTGGGCTCGCCCTCCCCTGCTCGCCCTGGCCCGGGAGCGCCTCCGCAGCTGCCCTGGTTTCTTCGCCCTCCTCTCCTCGCCCTGGCTGGGGGCGGCCTTGGGTCCAGCCCCTCTGCCGGCCTCTCTCTCTGCTTGTCTGTCCTCTGCCTGTCCGTGTGTCTCTCTCTCTCCTCCCTCCTGGGGCATCTGCTTTGAAAGAGCAGCTCACACACGCGTCTCAGGGTTTGGACTGGCTCAATGTCTAATTCAAACCCATCTTTCTTGAACATTTCGTCCCGTCTCTACTTCATTACCTGACACAATCATAGTTAAAATATAGTGATAATTTATCAAGTCGTTGAAAATAGCTTCTCCCGTCCACAGACGCTGTTTCATCAGTCCCCGAGTCTGTCAGACCGACTTTGTCATATGCCTGGTGGCAGGATGTTTGGGGCTCTCTCTCTTCACTCCTGTAAACTGTCCCAGGAGAGGAGGCAGCCTCGCGAGGCCACAGCCTCTGATGCCCTCACGCCCAGCCTCCGCCCTGAGCCCTGGGTCTGTCCCCAGGTTTAGAAGAAGAGGGACATGGTCACCGCCCCCAGCATGGGTGGGGGCCCAGCCACGCCTCCTGCCCAGCCCTGGGCAGGCCATCCCTCACCCGCCTCGGCCACAGAGCTTGGGATCAGCCCCAGCTGCTTCCTCTGGGGCCACTGGGCGCCCCCCTTCTGCTTATCCGCGGCCAGACTGCTTCCTTCTGTTCCTCTGAGAGCCTCACACACGCTTATTTTCTTTCCCTTTTCATGGAAATCAGAAAAATCGATCCACAAGCAGTCAGACCGGTCACTCCCTGCAGAGGAGGAACAGACCACCCCTGAGCAGGGTCCCCAGCCGCCTTTCCAGGGGCTCCCCTGCCCCCCCACCACCTCCTGCAAGCAGATGGTGCCCCCACCATGCCCACTGTGTGCCAGGCCCCAACTGGGGGCCACAGCCAGGAGGGTAGGTGGTGGGCATGGAATCCCCTCCCTTCGCACCACGTCAGCAGCCAATGCCTTGTTTAATCACATTTGATAATTGTATTTTGTGAGTTCAAATGTGTATTTATTATCAGAACACATTCTCACTAAAAAACAATGAAAATTTTCAGAATACTGAGGAACGAGGCTGTTTCAGTCAACTCCAAAATCCTAAAGTCAAGATTTGCAGAGAATCCCCGCAGTCTCATAGCAAATAGAACCCAGTGGGAGGTCGAGGATCCTGGCCCCTCCAGGCTTGGGGGGCTCAGCATCTGGAAGGCCCAGGACTGAGGGCTGGCTCTGCAGGGGTGGGGACACCCCAACGAGGGCTGCTGGAGGGGCCAGAAGACCCCCCGTTAAGAGGCTGACCTCACAGAAGACCTTCTGCTGGGGACAGAGGGGCACAGAGAGACAGTGTTGGCAGGTGGGAGGGGGTGCGCATGCGGTCAGCAGAGGGGGTGCGCATGTGTGTGCTCGTGTGTGCTTGAGTGTGCGCATATGTGCACACGTGTGTGTGTGCATGCCTGTGCTCTTCACGTGTGTGCATGCATGTGCTCGTGTGTGCTCCTGTGTACATTGTGTGCACTTGTGTGTGTGCTCATACACATGTGCGTGTGTGCTCGTGTGTGCGTGTGCTCGTGTGTGTGCCCGTGTGTGCTCGTCTGTGTGCATTGTGTGCACTTGTGTGTGCTCATTTACATGTGCGTGTGCTCGTGTGTGTACGTGTGCTCGTGTGTGTGTGCTCGAGTGTGTGCACGTGTGCTCATGTGTGTGCCGTCTGTGTGCATTGTGTGCACTTGTGTGTGTGCTCATTCACATGTGCATGTGCTCGAGTGTGTGCGTGTGCTCGTGTGTGTGTGCTCGAGTGTGTGCACGTGTGCTCGTGTGTGTGCCCGTGTG
>NW_024070202.1:118496094-118508512 GCF_014754425.2 Oryx dammah | reverse complement strand
GTGTGCTCGAGTGTGTGCACGTGTGCTCGTGTGTGTGCCCGTGTGTGTGCATTGTGTGCACTTGTGTGTGTGCTCATACACATGTGCGTGTGCTCGAGTGTGCACACGTGTGCTTGCATGTGCACGTGAGCTCGAGTGTGTGCACGTGTGCTCGTGTGTGTGCCCGTGCATCAGCATGAGGAGGTGGAGAAGCAGCAGGAGAGGTGGGTGGAGGGGCCCTGGGGCAGTGCTGGGGAGGGTGGGGGAGGCACCAGAGAAAGTCGGGGCACAGAGCTGGGGGTGAGTCACAGAGTAGGCGGGATTGGCCCCTGTGGACCCCAGCTGGGGCTGACTGGCTGTCGTGGTCAGTCAAGCTGCTTAGCACCCGGGAAGAGGTGTCACTGAGGCCTCAGCGGCTCGTGGGCACCAGAGCAGCTGCTGGCCCTGCAGCCACGTGTGCTGCTTGGCCCACAGGCCAGGGCTGGGTTTCAGCCCCCATTTGTCCCCTCAGCCGAGGGCCTTTGTGCAGTGCACAACATACCCAACTGCACTCAGGTGGTGGAAAGCCAGGGCACCTGGCCTGCCGCACACAAGGCCAAGCAGCAGCTGGACGGGCACAGGAAGGTGGCCAAGAGCTGGTGGCACCAAGTCCCGCCAGCTGCCCAGGCTCAGGACACGGGTCCCATCTAGCCATGAGGGCCGTGGGGAAGCCGAGGGCAGGGTCCAGGGCCCAGCTCACTGAGAGAAGCTGGGCCTCGGGTTTGTAACGAGCATCACAGGAGCGTCAGCATCCACGTCCAGAGAGACGCCCGACCTCAGGCTTGGGGGGAGCATGGGGCAGAGAGCGAGAGAGACGGGGCACGCCTCTGGGCTGCACTCTGCCCCCGTCACCCCCTCCACGCCGTCCTCTTTGCAAACCACTCCCAGTTCTATTGTGGAACAAGATAAAAGACAGAAATAACACTCAGAGGCAACGCCCGTCACCCGGAGAGGCTCTGTCCAGAGACCACCCATCTGCCCGCCCTACGCCAAGTCTGCTGACCGTCCTTAGGTGACTTCTTTGCCCAGAGTCGACCCTGCATCCCGGTCCTGTCCCCAGACCAGAAGGGGCTGAGAAGTGGAGGGTAAATGTCATACAGACAAAGGTCTTTTTAAATTCAGTTCAGTTCGGTCACTCAGTCATGTCAGACTCTTTGCGACCCCACGGACTACAGCAACCAGGCCTCCCTGTCCATCACCAACTCCCGGAGTTCACCCAAACCCATGTCCATCGAGTCGGTGATGCCATCCAGCCATCTCATCCTCTGTCATCCCCTTCTCCTCCCGCCTTCAATCTTTCCCACCATCAGGGTCTTTTCCAATGAGTCAGTTTTTCACATCAGGTGGCCAAAGTAAGGTTTCCAGGCTTCCGCAAACATGGGGAAGCCATGATCAGGAGCTCTGAAAGACTCAGAAACCAACCAAAGGGAAATCAGGTTTGGCGGTAAGAGAAGATTTGCCTGCCTAGCGAGTGTTCAGCCAAAGCCAGAAACGACTGCGTCCTTCTGCGTGGCTTACTAAACTTCAATTTCAGCAACAGTATATTTTCAGCAGGAAACAGAAGTAGCTTCAAATTCAGTTTTACCAAAAATATGAAACCAGAGACGTATTCTTTGATCTAAAGTAAAGGCTGAGTCCACAAGCATTTAGCAAGGTTGGGAGACACCCGTTTTCCGCTGGCCGCCCCGGCCTCCCAGTCTGCACACCCATCCCGCCCAGGGAGATGCGGGTCACAGCTCAGCCACCACAGGGGAGGAGCCGGCGGGGACCCGGGGCCACACAGCCCGTCCCACAGGAGGCCGCGGCACCCGCCAGCACGGGCCAGCACTGCGCCACTGTGGACGGTCAGAGAGGCAGAGGGACTTCACGGAGGCGTCACACTTTGGGGGTCAAAAAATACGCACACGAGTGTGACTGGCAGCCTGAGGCATAAAACCTGAGACCACGTTGTGTCCTGTTCACAATTTGTATAAAACTGTTCTGTGTGCAAGCATAAAACGGAAGCAAGCGATGCTCAAGAATCTTCAGTGATTTGCCGACATTTAGAAAATCAAGAACAATTCTAACTCGAGAATACTTTCCAGCTTTGGAGAATGAACAAAAAGCTGAATGTTAACTCTGCAATTTCACAAACAGGAAAAAGTCCATCCATGGACATGTCAACTTTGGTTCAAGTGTGAAAAATAGAGCGTGTGTGAGGACAAGAAGAGCGTGTGAGGGACCCGACGAGTCCTGCGTCCCACCGACGGAGTCAGAGGCCTCCCCTCATCACAGACGCGACGCGGGACGGGGGCCAGCCGCCGGCGTGCTGAGAAGGCCGTGTTTTGCTGCACGAACTCCTTAAACTTTAATGCTGACTGTCTGCTTCCTAATAATGAAATTGTGACTGTGCAGTCACTGGTCCGGAGCACCTCCTGCAGTGCAGACGTCTGGCTTCTGCCTCAGAGTGGACTGGCTTTGACTTTAACGTTTAGTCAGAAGCCATTTGGCCATGAGGCTGTTTCTGTGCACCTGTGGTCAGAGCCTTGCTGAACCAAGACAGCGACCAGCTCCACCCTGCCCTCCTCCCTTCGGCCCTCCCAGCCCCAGGATGACCCAGGTCCCAGCAGGTCCTGGGCACGCAGCGTATGCAGCCTGCAGCAGGGCCCTGGGCCTGGAGACGGCCACGGAGGGTGTGGGGATGATGGAGATGGGAGGGAGGGACCGTGTGTGAAGACGCTCGGGTCTGCAGCCCCTACCCTGAGGCTTGTCCTGGCCTCACCAGGAGGGAGAGAGGCCCTGCGGGTGGTCCCAGAGTCTGGGGTCCAGACAGAGAAGCAAGAGGGCTCCCCAGCTGGGCCGGGAGGCCTGGGACTGTGAGCAGAAGGTGGAGTGGCCAAGCTCCAGGCCACAGGCCAAGCCCCACCTCCCAGACCTGCCCATGAGCTTCTTCCCACCAGGACCCCTGCATCCATCAGCTCTCACTGCGTAACAAGCATCCCAGGCTCCCTGGCTTCAGACGACTGCCACTTGATTCTCTCTCACGATTCTGGTGCTGAGCAGACTCAACCACAGGCATCACTGGGGCCCCTTGTGGGGCTGCAGTCAGGTGGCTGCTGTGCTGGGATGCCCGTGATATCTCTGCCACCCACCAGAGCCCACGGGGGGACAGGCCAGGGCCTCTGTGTGTGTGTCTGTCTCACACACACACACGCACACATACACATACTTCTGGTTTTCTCCCCAGAACTCCCAGTGGCCCGTGTGCCCCAGGGCCCTGCGGGCAGCAACCTGAAGCATTGGTGGCACAGACGGTGAAGGGCACTGGCTGCCCGCCTGGCCTGGGGACGCGTGGGGACGCCACTGGTGAACCTCCGGCCAGGGGGCGGTTGGCTCTGGAACCATCAGTCCAGGGCAATCTCCCTTTTCATCTGAAAGGGAGGATGTCCTCTTGGCTTGGGAACAAGTTGCCTTTCATAAGTGGTTTAGAATTGTTGGCTAAAGTTACACCCTGCTCAGCAGACATTTTTGGACTCAGCAGTCTTCCACACAGGCTGTGCGGCAGGTGTTCCGCTTTATTGGAAGAAAACACCCGTCCTGATTGTGCACAGGTTACGGGACACATGGGAAGGGCCCCTGTGTGTCCAGGCTGGGCCCTGAGACAGCAGCGGGAGGTCCAGCTCCGTCCCCAGTCCCAGGCCCCTCAAGGGCGTGGACAGCGAGCGGCCCGGGGCCCCCAGCTCCCATCCTCCTCTGGTGGGCCAGGGCAGCCACAGGCCCTGGATGCATGGAGGCTGTGTATGGGGAGGCCTGGCTCCTGGGAGGGGGATGGCCAGGGGTGCCCAGGGGAGGAGGACAGGCGGGAACAGGAGCCGTGGACGCCGGGCGCAGGCGGTGGGGCACTGCTGTGCGGGGGGCCCTGCGTGACCGGTCTCCAGGGCAGGTCAGCCCTCCAGACGGGGGGGCCGGCCTGAGGGCACACAGCCAGCTGGTGGGGCAGGTGTGCAGGCCGCCCGGCTCAGGACGCTCGCTCCTGCCCTTGGGGGTCAGACACCGAGCACTTCCAGAGGAGTAAGGATGGGTGGTGGGGGTTAAAGCCACGTGAAAGGCCCCAGCCCGGAAGTGGGGACCGATGAGATCCCCAACAGGCCAGAAGCCAGTGTCGGCCTCAGGGGGAAAGGGGGCAGGAGGGAGCTTGCCGGGAGCCAGCGTGAGGAACTCCGCCCTTGGCAAACGTCATGAGGAAGGAGGCTCAGCATACGCAAAGGCAGGATCGAGCCTCAGGAAACCCCCTGTTGCCAAGCACCTACCCCAAAACCAGAGTCTGTTTTATGCTCTCACCTACACCTCTGTCTTTACGGGGGGCTCTCCCCCATAACCGTTTCTCTCGGAGAAGGAGTTAACTTGCAGCTCCAGTTAATAAAAATTCCTGGGCGTGACAAGAGTGTTTCAACTTACAAACTCCTCTGAAGGTTCTCTAGCCTACCTGAACAGGTTCGTCCGGCCACATGTGATTGTTTACAGCCTCCCAACCGTGAGAGGCATGAGATGCTTTAAAACTTTCTAAATACAGACTCTTTTGAGAAGTTAGAAAATTATTAGTATAGTACATTGATTAGAAATTATATTGGTGAAGGGTTTTTCATTTGTTGAGCCAATATTTGCTGCTAAATCTCCATATTCCCTGCCCTTATAATGAATATAACGAGCATATAGGAGAAATAGGTATTAACCTTTAAGATTAATCATGTTAACCTTGGGTTAAATAAATTCCTTTCTTAGTTGTAACCCACTACACCCTCACCCTATAGGAATGCAACTTTATCTGCTACCTTCAGAGGGTGATGCCTGGTTTAAGAAAAAACACCCTTGGAAAAAATAAGTTTTTTGGTTATCAGAAAGAAAGGAGCATAAAATGTCAGCAGGCCTCATGGCCAGAAGATGATGTAAAACCCCTAAGACCTTTGTATAATTTTATATGAAGCACCTGACTGGTACAAGGGTCAGGTCTGCTGACCCCATGTGACTCTGTATTCATCCCTATGTGTAACAAAAAGTATATAAGCAAACCTGAAAAATAAAGAAATGGGATCAGTTTCTGGAAAGATTGGTTCCCCCATGTCGTTTTTTCTTGCTCCCCGTTTTTCCGGCTGAATTCCCATCTGGTACGTGGGTACTCACCAAGCCTGCTAATTTTGCCTGGGCTTCTAAGATCGGACCGGGGAGGCCTCAGTGCCTCCTCTCCTTCGGGAGAACGGAAAGACACCTGTGGCCTACGTAGGTGGTGATTGGTATTCCACGTAAACCAAGTTATTCAGCCTCTTTTTCCCCGCTAATTTTCTAACCTCTCTCTATCTGTAATTAAATAAGTTTTTTCCTAGGACACCAATTCCGTCCCCACCTTCGAACTACCCTGGATCCACCAGGGATGGACCCTGGCAGGAGTTTCAGGGGCCCGGCAGCTCGGGCAGGACCACCCAGATGGCGGTGCAGGTCGCGCACTGCACCATCCCCGGCCGGCCGCGCCGACGCGCCCCAAGCTGGGCGGCCCCGCATGTGACCAGGCCTCGGGACTCGGGGACGGCAGGGAGACGTGGCTGCGAGGGGGCCCAGGGTGGGAGCCAGGGCTCCAGGGGCCTCATCTCCAGATGAAGACACTGGACTCTGCTTCTGTTGAGGCCACGTGAGTTCTCACCACGTGGATGCTTCTGTAGACATGACTGCAAATGCTGGGGGCGATGAAGTCTACCCCACAGCAGGGAGAGTGAAGCGCAGCAGGCAGAACCCTGGAGGGGCCAGCCCCAAACAGAAGCGCATCGGGGGGAGCACCTGCTGTCACCCTTGGGGTGGCCTGGAGCTGGGGCCGCAAGACAGCCAACGCTACCGAAGGGCAGGCCCCGGCACCCAGGGCAACCACAGCCTCTGAGCAGCACGGGAGGAACCCGAACGGGGGCCTTCAACCTCTGCCAAAACCCCTGCCAGCCCTGCAGAACCAAGCCCAGGGCTCCAAGGACCTGAACTGAGGTGGAGGCCCCACCCCCGGGGATAAACCTGAACTGGGGCGGAGGCCCCACCCCCGAGGATGAGCCTGAACTGGGGCGGAAGCCCCACCCCCGGGGATAAACCTGAACTGGGGCGGAGGCCCCTTCCTGAGGATGAGCCTGAACTGGGAGGAGGCGTCAATGGAGGACAGTTTGCAGTCTGAGCTGAGCTGCTACGGAAACAAAGGCGAGGGAACACGTCCTCCGGTGTCTCATCTGGACCGGCAGGTCCTCCACCAAGAGGAAGCGGCAGGGGTCACAGTGCACGACCTCTGGGGCGGGGTCATCAGAGCCCGGGGACTTCCACCCGCTCCTCCACCCCACCTGCTCAACCCGCAGACCTGGCCGCCGTGTGCAGGCCGTGGGAGCCCGTGGGCGCGTGACCTGCCAATCGCCCCGCTGGGCCGCGGCCTGCAGCCGTCACTGCCGGCCAGACGTGTGAGGAAGGCATCTCAGCGTCCTCCTGCCGAAGCGCCAGACACCACGAGAGAGGCAAGGCTTCCCCGCCTGCCTAGGGTACACAGCTCTCCCGCAGACTCTGCGGCAACAGTGGCTTACTATCACTACTGTGGCTTTCTGAGTTGGTAAGTGGGTTTAGGGTTTCCCTGGGGGCTGAGAGGTGGAGATCTGCCTGTAACGCAGGAGACGGGGGTGCCATCCCGGGTCAGGAAGACGCCCTGGAGGAGGGCTCGGCAACCCACTCCAGTATTCCTGCCTGGAGAGTCCCAGGACAGAGGAGCCTGGGGGGCTACAGTCCATGGGGTCGCCAAGAGTCGGACACGACTGAGCAACTGAGCAGTGAGCACACACACACACCCCCCACAATGCCTGTGCACACACACGTCACACACACACAAGGATGCAGGGCCCGAAGGGACAGCCTGACTTCCTGAGTTAAAATACAGGCAGCATCTGGGCAGAGAGGGAGAAAGTTTCTAGAAACACATCAGAACCCGTAGGAGGGGACTACGTGTGACGACTTCCCACTTGTCCTGGGGCCCCTTTCCCAGAGCAGAAGCTCCCCGGGGGGAGGGCTGGCCTGTCAACGACACGGCCGGCCGCAGAGAAGAGTCAGCTGCCGACCCGCAGAGAGAGCAGCCACGTGGGCGAGGCGATGGGGGAGACCCGACCCTGTGGCTTCCCCGTCCGCGGTCCCCCGATGGCCCTGGGGCCAGCCGTGCTCTGGAGAGGCCAGGCCATCCACCAGATGCCAGGAGACCACCAGTCCGCACACACAGGGCCCGCCACGCGGCGGGCCCTGAGCTTCTCCCAGGCCGCGCTAGGTGGGGGCTCAGACAGGCTGGCGGACACTTGCCCCGTCACGGAGGTGACCAAGCACAGCCCCCTAGCCTGGCCCAGACGCACCTGCACCAGAGCCTGAGCCGGCTACCCTTGGGTGCCCTGATCCCGGAGGGGCCTGGGCGCCAAGGAGGGTAGAGACCGGCCACCCCAGCACGTCTGCACCAGCTGCACTCACGCCCCACGCATGCGTGCTGGCGTGGCAGAAGCGGTCTCACCCAGCTCACTCGTCTCCCAGGCCTTACAGACAGAGCCAGAGACGAGGCTGCACAGACCCACCTGGGCACTGGGGCACAGACCCACCCAGCTCCAGGCACTGGGCCCAGGGCCCTCCCTTCGGGGGAGCTCACACCTGCTCCTGTCCTCACGGGGCCCTGTCTGCTCCTGTGCAGAATCAAACTTCTGAGGGCCTGAGTCTTCTGCTGTCCCGGGACACGGAAGTCTGACCAGCAGCCTGACCACAGCTGCTCCTCCGCTGAAAAGAAAACCAGGAACCCCAGCGCCACCAGATGCGCCTCCGCTTCCAGGCGCACTGAGGCCACGCCTCCCCTCTGCCCGGCCTGGACTCTGTCCTGCGGAGCGTCACCACTGCGAGGGCGCCCGTGGACTCTGGGGGTCCCTTCCAGCTCAGTCCAGGACCCCTGCGATTGCTCGTGCTCTGGGCGGGCTGTTTGCGTCCCTGCTAGTTTTGCTTGGGTGTTGGTCAGGGCAGGGCTGGGGACCGGGCTGCGGTGGGCGCGGCTGCAAGGGTGGCCTGTGCGTTCCCTGGGTCTAACTCCAACAGGGGAGTCGGAAGGGATGGGGTTCAGAGGTCACTGCTCCGTCCACGCCTCACTGGTCCTTCCCCACCTCACTGGTCCCTTCCGGCTCACACGTCAAGGCTGTGAGTTGATACCTGATGAGGGCTGCCCTCTTCCACTCCCGCAGCCCCCCACCCCCTGCTGAACACCCCTGGATTTCTGCAAGAGTGTACAGAGAGCCTTGGTGGGATTAACTGTGAGCAGGGACCCTTCTGAGCTGCAAAGGTGCTTTCCTAGCAGGAGCCTGGAAGCCAGAGAGGCAGGAACCCCGTGGCTCGCTCAGGCTGGACTGAGGGGTGCAGACAGTGACGGGGGGGCGCTCTCCCAGCTGGAGGACTCCCTGCCCAGCCCTGCCCCCGCCCGCCGGGAGCCTCCAGCCAGCACTCATTAGCCCTCGCATCTCTCACCCAGCTTCTGGGTGTGATCAAAAATTAGGTTTAGCATATTAGGTGAGGAGAGGGGGCTTGGAAATGACACCTCAGTGATTGATGCTGCTAATAAGCCTTCAGCCAGGAGTTCCCACCCCATACCCGCCCCCGCCCCCACCCCCCGGGGCTCACCCCCCTGGGCTCCCTCCCCGGCGCCAGGAGGAGGGGGGCACCCAGCCCGGCCTGTGTCCTGAGCACGCCCTCTGTCTCCCGGGGTGGTGCGGGCCTGCCTTCCCAGACCGAGTCATTCTCCTTCCATCCTCCTCTCCTCCCACTGCCCCTCAGATACTCACACCTCCATAAACTGAAGGAAGGGGTGGACTGGCCCCTCACGAGTCGCCCTCGAGTTCAGCCCATCTGCCTCCGTCTCGGGGTCTTGCTCCATTTTCCTCCCCTCTGGGAGCCGCACCCACCGGCCACACTCCACTGACCGCAGCCCACTGAGCGCACTCCAGCGGCCCTGCTGCTGGTGACCGTCCGTGCTCCTCCCGGTGAGACCATGTGTAGAAGCAAGCCCGCCCTCAGGCCGGTTCCCCTTAAGACACATCTCATTCTAGCAGAGAAAAGCGTCCAAGCAACTAAAGGGTCTTTTCTTTTCAGCTCACGGTAGGCGAGAACCTTCTCGGAGCAGCGCGTTGTCCTGGGTGCAGTGGGAGCGCATAGCACCTGCCCTTCAGCGGGCGACAGCAGAGGCCAAAGGTGCCCTAAAAACTAAGGCAGAGGGTTGGCAGGAGATTGCCAGAGGCGCAGGAGTCCAGCCACAGGGGAGCTCCCTGGGCAGAGAGCTGTGTGCTGCTGTTCCAACGCGGGGCCGGGAACAAGGGCAGACCCGCAGGGCAGGGCAGGGCGCCAGCTCCGACAGGCGGCAGGCTCGCATGGGAGCGTGACCCTTCATGCAGGGTTCACATCAGGCCAACAACTTAGAAATTCTCCTGGAGCTATCGGGAGCTGTTAAGGGGTCTAACCAGAGACCACCAACACAGCAAAGAGGCTTCACTGGGCTGAGCCATCCTGCAAAGAAGAGGCAGCACGGGTGTCCACAGCAGAAAGGCCGGTGTGTCCCTCCTGAGAGTGAGCCCCCCTCCAGGCAGGGCGATCCCCACCTCACTGTCCTCCTTCTGAGCCACTGATGCCCCAAGGCCGTTGCACATCCCACCCCATCTGGGACCACCTTGATGGCTACTGAGTTAGCCTCTCCGCCGCAGTATTGTCCTGGCCAGCACGGATTAAATTACTTCACCGACAAATGCTGCTCCCAGACTCACAGCAGAGTGTTCACCCCTGGCTCCCAGAAGGGGGGTCCCGTCTCGGGAAAGCTCCTGGGGGTCGGGTAGGGAGATCCACCTTCCTGTTTCTCATGAGGAGTCTTGTCGAGCACGGTCCTGTAACAGCAGAGGGGCTGGTGGGAGGTGGACGGGTCCCACTCTGGGAAAGACACTTAACATTTGCTGATCACGTCACCAGGACGAATAAAACCCTGTGTGGGAGCCTGTGCGCTGAACGGGGCACCCGCATCGGCGGGGCACTGGGGCGCGGATGGAGGTGCCGGGAATGACGGCCCCATTTCTTCATCGACCGTGTTTCCCAGGGAGGAGTCCTCATCAGCTGCCAACCCTGCACACGTGAGGTCTGAGTCTGTCCAGCCCCCACCTGCAGCTACACGTGGCTTCTCCCCCAGAAACCACCACACCCTGGATCTGCGTGGCAAAACTGAGCGCCTCCTCCCGAAGCCTCCACCCCACGTGCCTCCAAATCCCCCCCAAGCCCAGGGAAGGTCTTCCTGGAGTTTCTTCTCTGTCCCCCCGCCCCATTCCTCCAGACCCTTCCCTCCGTCTGCACCATCGCCGGGGGCCACCCTCTCGCTGCTTTTCCCGTGTTCGCAAGACCCCCCCCCCCCCCCTGTCTCCCTCTGGGCTGACCCCTAACCCACGCCCACCTCCTGGGCTCCGTCCTTCCGACGGCAAGTCTGATGGCGTCGCTCCAGACGCCAGCAGCTCTCCATCCCCGGATAAGGTGCTTCCAAGGTCCTTCACAACCGCCCCCCGGCCCCAGTGCACATTGGGCTCTGGTCACGCTGCACTCCTGCAGCCCAGGGCCCCACCTTCTTCCGGGCCATTCCCAGGACAGCAGCAGCCTCTCTGGTCCCTCCAGGAAAACTTGCTGGTCCTTAAAGATGGGCCAGGTTTGGGGACATCGCAGCCGATGGGCTATGACACTCCCCAGCAGCCCACTCATGCCTCCCTCACCGCAGCGTTGTCCTGGGGTCTCCTTCGCTGCCCACCCCATGAGCCCTCCTGAAGGGCTCTCTGTTCTTCCCGGCGCCCTCAGAGCCTTGCACAGGTCAGGCGGCCAGCTGGACATGGAAACCACGAGCTCCTTCCGTCCCCCAGCACCGACATCCACCATCTTCGCAGGTATTATTTCTGTCCCGCCTCATTCCAAAGGGATTGAAGGATGCTCTGATCAAAACTTCACAAAAGACCGGTTTACTGGGATCATAATGATAAATCTATTCATTTGACCAAGAAATAACGTGTTCAGCTCAAAGTGGGGCAATGATTGAGTCCCAGGTCCAAGTCCACCCTGGACGTTCTCAGAAGCCAGACTTTCCTCTTGATTCTGGAGGTTTGGATACAAACAAAATCCGCCCGTGGTTTGTACATGATTCCGGGGGAAGGCAGTGAGAAGTCGATCATCCATTCTTTGAAAAAAAGCTGCAGAGGACGCTAGTTCTGGGCACCCCTACCTCGACTATGAGCTCGTTTTCCGAGGAGTCCACCCAGGCGGCTGGCTTCCACAGAGCGGTCAGGAGCGCCAGCAGGGCAGGAGGGATGCAGGGTCCTGGGAACCGTCCCCAGCAGGTATCCAAGCTCAGATTCACCCCAGTAAAGGGGGAGCTAGACAGGGGCCCTCAGAGCCCTTCCGGGTCGGGAACTCTGAGGTTCTGATTCTCTGCTCCACCAGAGGGGGGCTGTCAGAAAGAAAAACCCACTAAGGCTGAGGGGCACGGCCTCTGCAAAGAGATCCCCGTGCGGGGGCCTCCGGGCCGGGGGCTGAGGGAGGCCGCCAGCAGACTGCTCCTCCGCTCGTTCAGCGCGGATCAGAACGCTTACCCGCAAGACGCCGCCTGCACCGCGGGTGGGCAGCCCTGAGCAAGGCGAGCAAAGTCCCGCCGCGCCCCTGCCAGGGCGGGCGCTGGACAGACACGGCGCGGCTGCGGCGAGGCCGAGGGGGCACGCAGCCCGCGGGGAGGTCGGAGCCACAGAGGGCGAGGAAGGCTGCGGCCCACCCGCCCGGGAACGGCCAGCCGCGCAGACCGAGGACGCGCGCGAGCGCGCACCGGCGGTGCGACGGGGGGCGGCGCCTGAGGGCACGGCGCGGGACCGGGAGTCGGGAGCCCGCTGCCGAGGAGCTGCCGGCGGGCGGGAGGCGTGCTGGCCCGAGGCCCGGCCCAGAGCAGCCCGGAGGCCGCTCTTAGAGGCGGAGGGCCTCCCGGGCTTTGTCCCACTGCCGAACGCTCGGCCCATGTTCCCCGTTTCTCCGCTTTCTGCAGGACCCACCCTGGAGAAGAAATCAGGCAACAGTGGCGCTGGGTGGCCGCATCCTCCCGCTGCGGCCGGTGAGCAGAGCACAGGGGACAGCGGACTGGACTCCAAGGTCAGGCTGGACCAGTCGGCCGGGCCTGCGCGCCCCATCCGAGGTCGGGGGACCAGCCGGGCCTGCCCGCCCCCATCCGAGGTCGGAGTGGGGGGACCAGCCGGGCCTGCCCGCCCCATCCGAGGTCGGAGCCGGGGGACCAGCCGGGCCTGTGCGCCCCATCCGAGGTCGGAGGGGGGGGACCAGCCGGGCCTGT
>NW_024070202.1:118489187-118495994 GCF_014754425.2 Oryx dammah | reverse complement strand
GACCAGCCGGGCCTGCGCGCCCCATCCGAGGTCGGTCGGGGGGACCAGCCGGGCCTGCGCGCCCCATCCGAGGTCGGTCGGGGGGACCAGCCGGGCCTGCGCGCCCCATCCGAGGTCGGTCGGGGGGACCAGCCGGGCCTGCGCGCCCCATCCGAGGTCGGTCGGGGGGACCCGCCAGCTTTGTCCCCACTCCCGTAGCTCCTCCTCTGCCATCAGGACCCCTGAGGCTCTGAGCCCGAGTGTCTCTGCAGCTCCTCCGTCTCCTCTGAACCGTGATGTGGTGGTATCTGGAAGGGAACCCACGTGGGACCAGCCCTGACAGGACAGGAACGGGAGCTGTGGACACGAGCGCCATGGGGGACGGCACCCACCCCGGTGGGCCCAGGGCCACCGAGAGCAGAGGCGAGGAGGGGCCCACGGGCCAGTGAGACGCCGGCCGCGTGGTGTCTGACACACCTCAAGGGCGCATCCCGGTGCCTCTCCCGCCTCCGGTCCCGGTGCTGGAGATTCAGCAATAGCAACACCAGCAAACATCATGCCAACCATTACAAAACCCTGAAGCAGTTTGTACCTCAGCCACCTGAGGCACAGAGCCGACTCATTAGAAAGACCCTGATGCTGGGAAAGATTGAAGGCAGGAGAAGGGGACGGCAGAGGATGAGAGGGCTGGATGGCACCACGGCCTCGATGGCCCTGAGTTTGAGCAAGCTCTGGGAGTTGGTGATGGACAAGGAGGCCTGGCGTGCTACAGTCCATAGAGTCGCAAAGAGTCGGACACGACTGAGAGACTGAACTGAACTGAAACCCTGAACAAACCCCCGCAGACTGAATCCAGCAGCGTGCAAGAGTTATACCTGAGGACTGGGTGGGATTTATCCCAGGAACACAAGTCATTTAAATCTGAAGATCAATAAAGGGATATATCAAACTGATAGAATTTTTTTAAAAAATGACCGTTTCAGCACACACAGAAGAAGCATTTGACAAACCCATGATCTTTTTGTGATAACAACACTCAGCAAGCTAGGAAAAGAAGGGAAATTTCTCAACCTAACAAAGGGCATCTGAAGGAAAACACAGCCAATGTCACACTTCACCTTGAAAGTCTGATGACATATTTCCCTGTAGGATCATGAAGACAGATGTCCAGTCTCACCCGGCCATTCATAAACTTGCTGGGGGCTCTCCCCTGGGCAGCGAGGCAGGAACAGGAAATAAAAGACATCCAAGTGGGAAAGGAATAAGCAGAACTGTCCTCAGACAGGTGACATGATGCCGAGTGTAAACCCTAAGGGAGCTGCTGAGAAACTGTCACAACTAATGAACTGGTTCAGCAAAATAGTGTGATCGGGTCAGTATATAAAAGCAATTATATTCCTGTCCTCTTGCAGTGAACAAACTAAAACATGAAATTATGGAAACAGTTACATTCAAGATAATATCAAAAAGAATGAACTGCTTAGGAATAAACTTAACAAGTGAAATGTGAAATGTAAAGTGTATGCTCTGAAAACTCCAAAGTGGTGTTGTGAGAAATGAAGATCTGAAAGAACGGAAGGACATCCCATGTTCATGGAAGATGGAGCATTCCCCAGGCTGAGGGCAGATTCACCTCGGTTCATATCAGAATACCAGCCCTCTTCCTTGTAGAAGCTGAGAAACTGCTGTAACAAGGGTTGTATTGGGGCACGCTGAATCCCACACAGCTCTGGAGCCCAGAAGTCTGCTGCCGGTTGGGTGGGCTGTGCTCCCTCTGCGGCCCCCAAAGGGGAGGTTCTCACCCGTTCAGCCCACGTGGTCTCCCAGGCTCACAGAGCATCAGCCCGGCCCCTGTCTCCGTCGTCAGGGCCTTCTCTGCGCGACTGTGCCTCCCTCTCCACTGTGGATGCCTGTGCTGGGCCGGCCACCTCCTCCAGGGTGCCCTCCTGTCAATGATAACTGCAAAGACCCAACTCCAGGTACGGGGTCAGGACTTAATATATCTTAGTAGGGGGGAGGCACAACATTCTACCCTCAGCTGGCCACAGGGACTTGCCTTTAGCACACGCTTTACTGACCTCTCCTCCTTGGGCCCGGGGGACACCAGAGGGCAGCAGGCTGTGTCACGAGGAAGCACCTGTCCGTCCACCGGCCTGCGGTCCTGCTGTGTCCTGGCTCATTCACTTTGCCTTCGTGGATTTCTTTGTGTTTGACTTTGTGAGTTTTTCTTTTTTTGTTAAACAGTGTTCACTGTACAAGCATCGAGCATCACACACAGTCTTGAAGGATCTACTCCCTACTTTCTGTCATCAGAACTTGGGCCTGGGATGCACCCTAGGAAAGGTGTTTCAGGAGTTAAGCACCATCCTAAGATCCAACCAGTCCATCCTAAAGGAAATCAACCCTGAATATTCATTGGAAGGACTGATGCTGAAGCTGAAGCCCCAACACTTTGGCCACCTGATGCGAAGAGCATCAGGAGAAAAGAGCATCACTGGAAAAGACCCTGATGCTGGGAAAGGCTGAGGGCAGGAGGAGAAGGGGCCGACGGAGGAGGAGATGGCTGGATGGCATCACCGGCTCAACAGACATGAGTCTGAGCAAGCTCCAGGAGATGGTGAAGGACAGGGAGGCCTGGCGTGCTGCAGCCCATGGGGTCGTAGAGTCGGACACTACTGAGCAACTGGTCAACAACAAATGTGGAGGGAAGATGCCATTCCTCCCGCAGGGGCCGGAGCCGCATGACATCAGATCTCCAGTGTTTGGACGGGAGCAGCCGCTGGGCCTTGCAGGTCAGAGCAAAGGGAGGTGGCCCCCGGCCCCACCCCGCTCCTCCAACCCTCTGGGCAGGGCTCCAGGCGGCGGCGCCCCCCCAAACCCCCGCCTTGCTTTGCTGCCTTAGTTGCTCCCCGTGTGCTGTCCTGGAGGGGGGCAGGGGGGGTGCCGCCTGACTCATCTTCACCTTTGTGTCCCCAGCACACACTGGGAACATTTTTAGAGGCTCCGTCAGGGTATCTGTAGACTGAAAGCTCACAAGCATGGAGTGATGATAACAGAACGCCTGGCCTGTAACCACGGAGATGCTCTGATTGACAGCTCCCACCGCCTTCCCTCCCCCAGGACCCCTGCTTCCCCAGCCCCAGCCCTCTGGGTGGTCACCTTGCCTGGGCAGCTGCCGGCTCGAGGTTGCCCCTGGGAGAGTCCAAGGTGGGCCTCCCTTCCATGGTGTCCCAAGGTGCCCTGAGAGCAGCTGGCCCCAGGGGACAGGAGGAGACGCCACCGGGGCCATCCACGCTGGAGCCCAGCCAGGAGAGTGCAGTGGGGAATATGGGGAAGAGGGACTCGTGACAAAGGCTAGGACATCGGCCCAAACGCGAGGGGAAGACAGACCCCAGCTCACTCCAGAGTCTCGAACAACAGGGGCTTTAACAGTGAAAGGGCTTTAAAGGTCATTATGCATTTATCAGTAAAAAAGCAATAGGAATTTCTAACAGTGACAGCTGGAGGGAGCAGAAGACACCCTCCTTCAATCACCATGGAAATCTCTGCTCATCACGCACAATCATATTTAGTTATTAATAGATGTCGGCGAGACTGACATTTTGCACATTTCATCCCAAGACGCGTCGGGGACACTTCTGGCATTCAGTTTATCATTTTCATCAGTGTCTTCCATGGATTGACCGGCCCGACCCCAAAATCTCACACTGTCACTCACCATAAGCGAATTTATCAACATGTACGGAATCAGAATACACATGAGAGTTTCAACTGTTTGCATACGAAATTACTTCATTCTCCACGCTTCAAAAAAATTCAATTTTGCATAATAAATGATGATAAGGGCCAGTTGACAATTATATAGGTGGGAAGAGTGGGAGGGAGTGATTGGAATTTCAATAGGCCTGTGAGTGTGTCTGGGGGTTGCCTAAGTAATCAGCGTGCGGGCTGATTCGCTCCATTGTTGGGGGTTAATACAAAGCCCTTCAGCTCCTATTAGAGGCGGCCCTACTTCAGCTGCAAATTGGCACATTCCTATTAGTATTTTCCTCCTCTGACACATCCTGCAACTGACTTAGATGCACAGTCAGGCGAATATTAAAATTAATTAGGCTATTATTTGAATTCAGAGAAACAGCAGCCTGCCTCAAAAAAATGTTACAGGGGGACACACGCGCGCGCACACACACCACAGCCAGCCTCGCACAAAACACAAAAGCCTGCCGTCACCTGCCACAGACCCACCCAGAACGCCCCGAGTGCCTCGGGGGTGGGACCATCACATCAAAGAAGAGGGAGCAGAGCTCACTCTGGGTTTTTCTGCCGCGGCCGCTCTCCCACCAGGGCGAGGCTGTGCGCAGACAGAAGTGTGATTTTAGTCTGATTTTACGTCCAATCGCACCGGTTTCGAGCCAGGGCTGTGATTCACTTCACTAGGCAGACGTGTCCCCCGTGTTCTAACCCCGTTATCGGATCCGCTATCCTCCTGCTGCTCTGCACCCGCTCCGACCACGTCAGGCTGAGGCATGAACACGGCTGCGGGAGGCTCCCGTCCTGACCGCAGACGACCGCCTGCTGGTCACTCGCACCCCAGGGCACGCGCGACACCCACAGCTGTTGCACAGAGAGGGCTTTGGGGAACACTAACTTCACTTGTGATTAGCACATGAATCCATACACCCGCGTCAGCCTAAGCGCTCCTTCCTTTTGAAGGTGTGTGCTCTGTGCTCAGTCGCTTCCGTTCTGGCTGACTCTCTGCCACCCCATGGACTGCAGCCCAGCAGGCTCCTCTGTCCATGAAATTCCCCAAGCAAGAATACTGGAGTGGGTTGCCATTTCCTCCTCTAGGGGATCTTCCTGACCGGGGATCAAACCCAGGCCTCCCACACTGCAGGTGGATTTTTCACCATCTGAACCACCAGGGGAGTCCAAGCTGTCTTGTCTGCAAAACTGAGTTGTACATTCTCACCTAAAAAATTCCAATTTTTTTCCATGGTGTGTCTGCACATTGCAGCCCCTGAAACCGTGCGGGACTTTCTCAGCCGTGATGTTGCAGAGAGTACTGGGGTCCACACCACGCATGACCTTGACCCCCACCCCCATCGGAGGGGCTGTGCCCTCTGGGCTCCGTGTTTGGCGCCTGCCCTCCTGACTCCTCCCAGACCCAGTGTGGAGTGGTGGCCACAGTCGCTCTCTGAGGAGGGAAGTGGGAGACAAGCAGCCAAGGAGAGGAGGCCCCTGTGCTGGCCCCTGATGATGACTCTGCCGCCTGGGCACGCGGGGGACTCTGTCCCGAAGGGCGGCCACCTGGGACACCCACAACCTTGGCTTAAAAGGGGGTGAGGTCGGGTCCACCCACATCTCCTAGGATGTGGGCCGATCATCCATCATCAGACTCGCCTGATCTGAAAATCTGCCCAGAGAAGGGGGCAGAGGGACACACCAGCCTTCCAGACTTTGCTCTAGATTCATGAAAAAGAAAACACTGCCGTTTAAACCCTAAAGAACGGGACAGAATTTAGTGGAAACATAGATACCTTCTCAACAGCTGACCGCTAAGTCCAAGAGCGTGTGACAGGGTGGGGTGGTGCACACGTGAGGGCTCGGGTCTGGTCCGGCCGAGGAAGGGGTCACGGCCCCGACACCTCAGATCCAGGCTGACGTGGTCTGGCAGCAGCAGCCTCCCTGCCCACACGCACGCCAGCCTGCGGAAGGGCAGGCCTGCCTCCACTGCTGGGCGGCAGAGGGTCCAGGCAAGCCCAGGTTCCAGCTCAGGGTGGGCCACCCAGAGACTCTAGACCCCACTGTGCCCCTGTGACCCCCCACAACCCGTGTAACTCCCTCCCCGTGACCCCCTCCCTGGGACTCCACCATGACCCCGTGTGAACCCTTCCCGTCGACCCCCTCACGCGGTCCCCTCCCCACGCCGCCCTCAGGCGTAAGCCCAGAGCGGTGCTGTGTCTCCAGGGCGGAAGCCACTGTTCCTCTCCTGCCCATGTTCAGCCGTGCTGTGCTAGGCTCAGTCGCTCAGTCGTGTCCAGCTAGTTGTGACACCATGGACTGTATCCGGCCAGGCTCCTCTGTCCATGGGATTCTCCAGGCCAGGATACTGGACCAGGTTGCCATCCCCTCCTCCAGGGGGTTTTCCCGACCCAGGGATCAAACCCAGCTCTCCCACGTTGCAGGTGGATTCTCTACCAGCTGAGCCACCACGGAAGCCCCCCATGTCCGTCTGCACAACACCAAGTACCACGCCAGCCGCAGAGTCTCCCCACCCACGTGGCGCTGCCCTCGGCTCTGCACCCCAGTGTGTCCCAGGGTGCTGCAGCCCTAGGTCCCAAACCTCCCGTCCCTCAACATCACCCAGGGTGAATTCTGGAGAAACATGTGCATGGACTCCAAGCAGCACTGGAACAACCACGAGGGCTCTTTTAAGGGTTTAATCCACGAGGAGTGGTGAACAGTGGACACAGGGTAAGGAGAAACTTCTGGAAGCCAGAAAGTTGATCTACTTGTCCAGACTGACTCATTAGAGCACTGACTGCAGATGCTGACTCCTCGGTGGGGCAGTGGGTGCAGAGGGCTATGGCGGGTGCCGTGGTCTAGAGTGGGGTCTCATGGTCTAGAGTGGGGTGTCATGGTCTATAGTGGGGCGCCATGGTCTATAGTGGGGTGCAGAGGGCTATGGCGGGTGCCATGGTCTAGAGTGGGGTGCCGTGGGTCTATAGTGGGGCACCATGGTCTATAGTGGGGTGCTGTGGGTCTATAGTGGGGTGCCGTGGGTCTATAGTGGGGTGCTGTGGGTCTATAGTGCGGTGCCATGGTCTA
>NW_024070202.1:118488927-118489177 GCF_014754425.2 Oryx dammah | reverse complement strand
ATAGTGCGGTGCCATGGTCTATAGTGGGGTGCTGTGGGTCTATAGTGGGGTGCCATGGTCTATAGTGGGGTGCTGTGGGTCTGTAGTGGGGTGCCATGGTTTATAGTGCGGTGCCATGGTCTATAGTGGGGTGCCATGGTCTATAGTGGGGTTCTGTGTGTTTATAGTGGGGTGCCGTGGGTCTATAGTGGGATGCCATGGTCTATAGTGGGGTGCCATGGTCTATAGTGGGGTTCTGTGTGTTTATAGT
>NW_024070202.1:118488678-118488917 GCF_014754425.2 Oryx dammah | reverse complement strand
TATAGTGGGGTGCCATGGTCTATAGTGGGGTTCTGTGTGTTTATAGTGGGGTGCCGTGGGTCTGTAGTGGGGTGCCATGGTCTATAGTGGGGTGCTGTGGGTCTATAGTGGGGTGCCATGGTCTATAGTGGGGTGCCGTGGGTCTGTAGTGGGGTGCCATGGTCTATAGTGGGGTGCCATGGTCTATAGTGCGGTGCCATGGTCTATAGTGGGGTTCTGTGTGTTTATAGTGGGGTGCC
>NW_024070202.1:118461570-118488668 GCF_014754425.2 Oryx dammah | reverse complement strand
GGTGCCATGGTCTATAGTGGGGTTCTGTGTGTTTATAGTGGGGTGCCGTGGGTCTGTAGTGGGGTGCCATGGTCTATAGTGGGGTGCTGTGGGTCCATTCTGAAGGAGATCAGCCCTGGGGTTTCTTTGGAAGGAATGATGCTGAAGCTGAAACTCCAGTACTTTGGCCACCTCATGCGAAGAGTTGATTCATTGGAAAAGACTCTGATGCTGGGAGGGATTTGGGGTGGGAGGAGGAGGGGACGACTGAGGATGAGATGGCTGGATGGCATCACGGACTTGATGGACGTGAGTCTGAGTGAACTCCGGGAGATGGTGATGGATAGGGAGGCCTGGCGTGCTGCGATTCATGGGGTCACAAAGAGTCGGACACAACTGAGTGACTGAACTGAACTGAACTGAACTGAACTGAACTGTGGGTCTATAGTGGGGTGCCGTGGTCTACAGTGGGGTGCTGTGGCCTATAGTGAGGTTCGTGGTCTATAGTGGGGTGCCATGGTTCTATAGTGGGGTGCTCTGGCCTATAGTGGGGTACTGTGATTCTATAGTGTGGTGTCGTGGTCTCTGGGGGTGCCACAGTTCTATAGTGGGGTGTCTGGCCTATAGTGGGGTGCCATGGTTCTATAATGGGGTATCTGGCCTATAGTGGGGTGTTGTGGTTTTTAGTGGGGTGTTGTGGTCAATAATGGGGTGCTGTGGCCTATATGGGGTGCTGTGGCCTATATGGGGTGCCAAGGTCTACAGTGGGTGCAGGGGTGTGGTGGGTGCAAGTGTGGCTGTTTTCAAACCACAGGCCCTGGACGCCTTGAGATGGAAGGCTCGGGGAAGGGCTGGAGAGCAGGGGCGGGAGTGTGGGAGAGCTGCCCACTGGATTCCCCCGGGGAGCCGGCTCCAAGACGGAGCTGAGCCGGCAGGACATGCATTGGGGTGACTGTGGGACCAGTGACTCTGCGGGCAAGGCGGTGGCCACATGTGGTCTCCCTGGAGCCCCTGCCAGCCCAGCAGTGCACGGTGGAGCTGGAGGGCCCTTCAGAACCGACAGGCTGAGCCTGAGGGTGGGGCCGTATACCTGTGCGCTCACACACATACACTCGCAGACATGCACACACACAGCTGTGGCCCTGAGGAGCCCCCCTCTCAGCTGGGACCGTTCCAGAGGGGCTGGTAGAGGCCTGCCCCCCCGCCAGCCCTTCCAACCACTCACAGCAGGCCCTCCACTCAGGAGGGGGGCCCCGGCACCCCCCACCCCTGCTGCCCAGCTAAGAGGCCACCCTCCCCTACCCAGCTCAAGACAGCCGCACCCTAGGGAGGGCTACAGGGGAGGTCTCTGGACTGAGACCCCAGGAACAAGTGAGGGCAGGGGCCAGCCTCACTAAAGGGGGCCACCTGCCAAAGTCTGCACATGTGGACACCCAGACAGCGGGCACACGGGGACATCCTAACACTGGATACCCGGGGACACCCAGACAGCGGGCACACGGGCATACCCCGACACCAGGCACATGGGGAAACACAGACAGCGGGCACAGAGGGACACCCAGACAGCGGGCACATGTGGACACCCTAACACTGGATACCCGGGGACACCCAGATAGCGGGCAGACGGGCATACCCTGACACCAGGCACACGGGGAAACCCAGACAGCGGGCACATGGGGATATCCTAACACTGGGTACACAGGTATACCCAGAGAGTGGGTGGGTGGGCAAACCCAGACGTCAGCAGCAAGGCTCACATGCTGAGCAGGCCGTGGCCTCCCGAGGAGACAGCGGTGGATGGGCCCCATGGGGAGATGGCCAGAGCCCGCTGAGCCAGCTGCGAGAGCCTGACTCCGATCCCTGCACACGCCCACGCCTGAGGGCTTTATTTATGGAACAAAGCTACAGGGAGAGGAAAACCTCATAGAAAATATAATTAGAATGTTCAGAGAGATGAGAGAAGATATTGCAGCCACGGGGGCGGGGGTTGGGGGAAGCAAGATGCTATTTAAAACAGAACAGAACAAAGAATCAAAAGAACTCCTGTGACAGGAGAAATAAAATTTTTAATAGAATGTTTGGAAGAAACAGCTGAGGGAAGGGCCCTAAAAGTGAAACTAAGGCTGAACCATGGGGAAAGGGGCACGCAGAGCACAGTCTCCGTGAGGGGCCTGGAATGAGGCGGGAAGGGCTGCAGAGAGCAAGCTGGGAGGCCACTGTGGACCGAGGCCCTGGGCCCACGCGGGCCCACGCTGCCCCCTCGGGGCTGACCCCAGCTGCACCGGGCACCACCTGGAGAGGGAAAGGGTGGGGACCCAGAGCACGACCCAGGACGAATTCCTGCCAGAGCCTCCCTTCAAGACGTCAGGGGTGTGCTAGTCTCGGAGGAAGTTTCCAGCAGACCCGCAGTCTTGCTGTTGCCCTCTCTGCTCCAGTCTGTGGTTGCAGAGGGCATGGCGTATGAACCCTGAGCTGGTTGTATGCAGTGGCTGTGTGCAGCCGCGGAGGACGCATGTGCCATCAGTTCACATCACGCTCAGCTCTGCACGTGTGCAGCTCTGGACCTACTGCGTGTGAACTGCCAGATCCCTCAGTCCTAACCAGATGGCTGTCCGGCAGGAACCAAGAGCAGCTGTGTCTTTCCAACACGTGAGGGCTTCCCTGCTCCCCAGGTGGCACCTGGGGTAAAGAATCTGCCGGAGATGCAGGAAGTGTGGGTTCGATCCCTGGGTCGGAAAGATCCCCTGGAGGAGGACAAGGAACCCACTCCAGTATTCTGGCCTGGAGAATCCCACAGACAGAGGAGCCTGGCGGGCTACAGTCCGCGGGGTCGCACAGAGTCGGACACAACTGAGCAACTAACAACTGGTTCAGTTCGCTGTACAGCAGAAACTAACACATTTTAAATCAACTATCCTCCAATAAAAATTTTTAAATAAAGACAAATGAGAGTTGAGCATAAAAATAATAAAGTGCCTCATTTACAATGTTTAAAAAACTGTGTCCCTTTGAGTCAACACACACACTAGGAAGAGAGAGGACAGAGAGATGTGAAACCAAAGGAGTGGGTCAGGGGAAGGTCACGCGGGCACCGTCCGGGGGGTTGATTTAAAAACGGAATGAAAGAAGACAAGCAAATAAGCACAGTCTAACGTAGGGGAAACACAAAGGAAAGATGCGTGTTGGTAGAAGACGGTGAAAAGCCGAAGCCGGAGCCATGGGAACCGTCGTGAAGACCTGCGTGCTCTCTCAGAGAGGCTTGGCTATCAAAAACGATGATCTCAGTGACTCGTCTGGGGGACTTCTCTAGTAGTCCAGTGGTTGAGAATTGCCTGCAAAGGCAGGAAACATGGTTCGATTCCTGGTCCAGGAAGATTCCACACGCCTCGGGCAATGAAGCCCGTGCCCCGTGGCAAAGAGGAGCCACCGCAGTGAGAAGCCTGCGGACCGCAGCTAGAGAAAGCCCACGCGCAGCTACGGCCAGAAATAAATAACAAAGTTTTAAAAAACACCTAATGTTTAGGGTAGGCTTGTAAACAAAATGGAATTAAAATGCCAGATGGAAATCGTATGGGAGAAGGGTGGAGCCATCAGGCGAAGCCACCCAAGGTCTGCGTGTTCAGAAGATGCCTGCTCGTGTAGGGATCGGGCATCCTATTTCTGTGAAGGGATTCCACGAGAACGGGATCCTGGAGGGATAGAGAACTGATCAATCCAACAGTAAATCGTGCAGCAGGGGGAGGAGCAACGGCAGAAACCCGAGAAATAACACAAAATGGGATTACAGCGAGAAACCCCAAGTCATCCACTTTCACCAGAAATGCAACTGAATTTAATTATCAGTTAAAATAGACTCTCCAGCTGGAGCTTAAAAAATATATACAGTTTAGAAGAACACGTCTAAAATGAAACAGTTTGAAAAAAAAGAAATGCAAAAACTACACCAGGCGCATGCTGAACAGCAACGACCTGCATAAGAATCCCGAGTTTAGGACACGTGTTGTCCAGTCCCCCAAAAGTGCAGAAGCAGAGGGGAACCAGGGAAGCTCCCAGGAGAGAGGAGTCATTGGCACACCCGAGACCAGAGACAGGGGAGCGGGCCTGAAAGAGGCAGGAGAGGCTGACCTCATCCGCTCTCCACCAGTGGGCAGAGGGACACAGGAGAGACCCTGTCTGCCCAGACACGTGCTCTCACCCCTCCGTCCAAACTGCACCCCTCTGCTGGCTTTTGCACCGCGGGGACCGCAGGCTGGGTGCCCTGGCTTGCTCCAGCAGCAAGGCTGCCCCCGCCCCCCACGGGGTGCCCCCCGGGCATCAGCAGGGGCCTGCCTTCAGCACTGGACCCCCACGGTTCCTGTGATCCTGACCCACATCTCGGGGCCCATGCCCCCAGAGCACTGGGCTGGGCCCACCGCGGTCAGACAGCAGCCCACATCCTGCAGGACGCCCACAGCTCCTCAGGACCTTCGAGCACCAGGTCCACCGAGGGCTCCTGAAACCACGCACAGAGGTGTCAGCTCGCTGTGGGCGCTGGGGCAGGAACCAATGGCCACGCCTCGCCTCCCGCCTGGAGCCCGTGCTATGCAGCCGGAGGCATCCAGGCGAGCATCTTCTCCAGGTGCAAAGGTGCCCCACCCTGGTCTCCGTGGCCAAGACCCACCCACTGCTTAGGCACCATGGCCTCACCCCGACCCCCTCCACCCTCAGAGACGCCCCCTTCCTCGACGTGAAACACCCGCCCAGGCTTGGGCCCCGCGGGTCCCCGGGTGTGCAGGGGTCCCTGTGAACCACCTGGGGGTAGCTGTCAAGGCTCTGGGTCATCACCGGGAGGCTTAGCTTCATTGGTTCAACCAGGAGCAGCCGGGACGCAGGCTCTCCTGGGCCGGCCAGCACCGCCTCCCTTTCTGACCTGCGTCTCATCCGCTCTGCTAAAGCGACACTCGGCTGTTGGGTCCACAGGCCCGAGCCCGCCGTTCCCAGCCTGTCCTCGTGCTCCGTGCATCTCCCGCGGGCGGTGACGGGGACGTGATGCTCGCCCTGACCCGTCTGTCCTCCCAGCAGTTACCCTGCTGCTTGCGCCTGACACGTCGGAGGGCCCACAGAACTAACCGTGCGCCAACAGTCGCTCCGAGCTGGTCAACCAGACAGGCCGTGTTTTAACAACAGTCACTGGTCCTGGAACTGGTGCAGATTTTGCCTAGCACAGAAACGGAGGGACGCCGGCTTTGCTCCATTTCAGCTGAGGTGTCACCTCTTGGCTCGCTGGCTGAATCCTGGGTGGATTCTCCTTGGTGTTGGCTCGTCTCACTGTTTTCATGACAAGAAATGGGTAACACCAAACATCCCTCTTCAGACACCGTTTTCCTACGAACCCGTCTGCACGGTGTCCATGCTCAGCCGCCCCCGGCGTGTCTGACCCTTTGTGACCCTGCCTCAGAAGCTCCCAAACGGAGCCCTTCGTGGGCCTCCAGCGCGGGTGCCATCAGCCCGTCCCCCCAGGTCCACCAGCTGCAGGAGCCCTGGCGACTCTGTCCGTTGCCCCATCGCCACCTCCCCGTGGGGCGCCCAGGCCGGCCGCATGCGCGCCACAAAGGGATGAGACTGGAGGCCTCGGGCAGGAAGGATGCTTGCACGCTTGCGTCCAGCACCCGGACTCTGACGCCTTCTTCCAACTGCGCGCCTTTGTCTGCCCACCACCGCTTCGGGTGGACGCAGGAGAGAGCCGGGGGCTCCCAGCTTTTCTGTTTCGCTGCTTTTAAATTCTTAAACAATCGATGTTACCAGTGACTGTCTCCAGGCGACCCTGGAAAGACCGGGTGACTCATGGCTCTTCATGAAAACCGTCCCCGCAGTTCTGAAAACAACACAACCCCACCATCCCCGCAACACAAAGATGGAAAGGCTCAGACTTCAGTCACAGACTCGACATTCTGGAAGGTTCGGTCGATTGTTTCTCTCATCTTTGGGGTCTTGCAATGCTTAGAAATTCCTGGGCTGAGCCGGGCCTCGCGCAATAAACGCTGTGATGCGGGAGTGACAAATGTAATTTTCACCTAAACCGCTTCTCCGTCCCTCTGGAATAAAGCCTCTGCCTCTGAAATAAAGTTCTTTCTCTCCTCTTTCTTCCGCGTAATAGTCGCAGGGCTCCGGGTAGTGAGAGACGGCCTGCTGGTCCAGGCAGGTAATGACAGGTATTTTCGCGGCTTTTCCAGAGAATTGGCTCCTTGTGTTGAGTGCTGGGCACAGGTCACCTCCTCCCTCATGGAGGCCATGTCTGTGAGTCCGTCTGTCCTCAGGAGCCTCATGTCCTGCCTCCAGAGCAGGGTCTGGGGTTAGGGGAGCCGCGGGAACGGGGGTAGAACGTGGGAGGAACGTGGGAGCCCACAGCCAGGGGCGCACAGCCGACTCCCCTCCCCAGGCAGGACAGGCCCTGAAGAGGAGCTCTAACACCCTGGCGTTTACTGCGGAACGAGCTCCTGAGCTGTTAACCAAGGTCTGGGCCCTCAGACGCTGCTCAGCCGCCTGCTCGGAGCCCAGTGCCAGGGGAAGAGACAAGGTAGGGGGTGCCTGGCCCTCTGCCCCTCCATGCCCCTCTGCCTGCCACGGGCCAGGCAGTGGGGCAGCAGACACCACCGTGTGGAGACCAGACCAGGAACACAAGCCGCTGTGGATGGGAGGGCCCCAGAAAGGGGGCCAGGCCACTCTTCCCCAGCAGGGAGGGAGGGCCCCCGGGGCCACTCTGGTCCATGCTCCAGGGACAGAAGAAAGGCCCGGGAGCCAGTCAGTAAATGTTTCTTTGCCTCTGGGGTGTAGGTTGAGGGATCTGAAGCGGGAGGTGGGAGAGGGGTCCTCGGTGATCTGCCAGCCAAGAACCCAACCCCGCCCAGCTCCTGGCCCCGCGGGCCCGGAGGAAAAGCGTCTCAAATTCAGAAAATGCCACTTCTAGTTTTTCTATCCCATTTTGTCTCTGATCACACACACAAAAAAAGGATGCCCCTAAAGGGTCACAAGGTTCAGTGAAAAATCCTACAAGCTTTTCCAGAACAAATAACAGACACTGACCCCTGGCCCTCTCTTTGCATAAGAATTAACGCCGGCGGCCCAGCCCCTTTAGTGGCAACTGGGACTTCGTAAATGCCAGCTTCTGATTTAAAACTCTGATTTTTTTTTCTTTTCCCCCTTAAGAAGCCAGAAGAAAAGGGGTAACTCGGAGCTCATCTGCATCACAGATCAGCCCTCTCCAAGAAAATCAAGCATCCATAATTCATGGCATGTTTCCTGCCGGGGCTGGAGGCAGCGAGATCCTAGCAACAGAGTCCTGGCAACGCGGCGCAGCCAATGGGGCGGGCTCGCTGCCCGCGGGAGGAGGGGACGCGTGCCTGTGGCGGCCTCACGCCTGCACCCGCTTCATTCAGGGGCTCTTACTCGGGAGCGAGCGGCTCGGCTCGGCTCGGCTCGGCTAGGTTCGGCTCGCCTCGGCTCGCCTCGGCTCGGCTTGACTGCTCTCCACTCGGCTCCGCTCGGCTCGGCTCGGGCGGGAGGACGAGGGCCGCGTACAATCGGGCCGGGCCTGGGTTTTCTGAAGCCGCGGTCGCCGCCATGCCCGCTGGCAGACGCGAGAGCACGCGTTACTAACTCTAAAACACCACCTTCCCTCACCAGCCACACAGGCCCCGACGGCCGGTCTGAGAGGGGCCCCGCTGGCGCTCGAGGGATCGTCGCGCGCGAACAGCCCCGCCGAGCCTCCCGCTCTTCTCCGGTCGCGGCTGGGCTTGCCTTCCTCTGAGCCGTGCTCTGGGCACCTCGGCTGCTGGAAACCCACGCCCAAGCCGGAGCCCTCGTCCCGCCGCAGGCCGCGAGGGTGCGGCTCTTCCCCGGCTCGGGCCGCCTCCGCCCGGGGCCCGGCGGCTGCCCGCAGACCGCGGGGGTGGGCGCCTGACCGCCGAGCAGGCCGCGGGCGCGTTTGTCTCAGGACGACGCCCTCGCGGCAGCAGCGACTGCCGCCCCGCAGCCGCCTCTCCGCGGAGTAGCAGCGAAGCTCACACCGCGTAGCCCGCGGGTCCTCCGGAAGGATTCCGCTCAAGTCACCCCACCGCCGGCGAACCCCGCACCCGCCAGCTGCACAGGCCCAGCCTGGTGCCCGCTCAGGGCCCTGCAGCGGAAGCTGGGCGTCGGGCCCTGCGAATCTCAGCTTCCACTCCGCACACACAGACACCGTCTCTTTCTACTCGGAGGTGCTACCGTGCGGTGTTGTCTATGCGGGCAGAGCCTTCAGCGTGCCCGTTCCACGAGGAGACACCAGAGAAGCCTCGGGTGCTGGCAGCAACGAAAACATTTCTTACGGATGCTCCGAGCCGTATCTGGGGACTCGCTGCCCTGCATTGAACTCCAGTGAATTGAATAAATTAGCAAGAGTGGGCAAGCTGCCAAGAGCAAAGCGGAACCGCAGGATCCCCACTGAGCCCAGGTCCAGCCCAGAAGCCCCTCAGAAAGCGGGATGGGCTCACCTTCAAAACCGCTCTGGAAGGAGAGCTTGGGAGAGGTGGTGATTCCCTGGCTCAGTTCATACTGATGGCTCTTCAAGCGTTACTGCAAAAAATATTCATCTCTGAAAAATCAGTGGTTTTTTCTTTGTTGAAATGGGTGTTTTCCATCAAGTCAGATGAGAACGTCACCTTTGCCAATGGTTTAGATTTAAAACCACACTGACATCTCTGCAGACTCAAATGGTCTCTGCAAAGCTCATCGCACTTTAAGGAAGAAATGCACGGGTCTCCCCTGGTGGTCGAGGGGTTCAAGACTCAGCACTTCCAATTCAGGGTGTGCGGGTCCAGTCTCTGGTCAGGGAACTAGTTGCTCAGTTGTGTCTTTGCGACCCTGTGGACTGTAGCCCACCAGGCTCCTCTTTCCATGGGATTCCCAGACAAGAATACTGGAGTGGGTAGCCTTTCCTTTCTCCAGGGGATCTTCCCCACCCAGGGACTGAACCCAGGTCTCCCACATTGCAGGCAGTTTCTTTACAGACTGCGCCACCCAGGGAAGCCCCAGATCCCACATGCCATGGGACCAAAAAAAAAAAAAAATTCTTTTTAATCTGAAAAAGAAAAAGCAGACAAACACACCCAAAGGCAGTCACTGCAATGGAAATACGAGAGGCTGTGGGGGTGTCAATAATGGGACATCTCTTTTCTGCCCTGCGTTTAGGCACGGGAAGGACGTCTGTGTGCAGCAGGTCTGACCTTTCATTCAAACCACCCCAGGATCCTCTGGTGTGTGCGGCTGAAAGGCACACCCGCTAGGGAGGATGCTCCTGGCCACCCCTGCTTCCTTCAGGGGCACACATTCCCCCCAGACACCCTCTGAGGAAAGCAAGCTTTAAGAGCCGCTGGGAGCACAGAATTCCAGTGAAGACATTTCTTTTCCTCTCATACTGATAGACGTTTGCAATAGGAATCAAAAAAGATGCCGATGCTGCTATTTTAAATACCTTTGCACACTCTCCTTTATCACAGTGTATTCCCTAAAAAAGAAAAAAGACCCTGGCGATCGGGCAGCAGCCTAACTCCCTGGTGGCCCCCCTCATCATCAGAGGCCCGTGGGGAGCAGAGAGCCTGCACACGCTCGGTAGCGACAGATGTGGGGAAGGCCTGGCTCCCGGAAGAGGAGCCTCTCCCTGAGGATGGCTCATGGCCGACGTCACCACTGCCTCCTCCCGCCAGGTGGCAGCACATGGAAACCCGCCGGGCGTCCGTGGCACCGTCCCTGGTCCTCATCCACAGTCTGCAGGCCCGATGACCACAGCACGGCCCCGCCTGGCTACACCCGCGCCCAGCAGCCCCAACCCGAGAGGACTCTGGGCCCCACTTGGGTCACCTCTGTGGGCTTTGTGTGACGGTGACATATGGCAATCTCAGGGTTCCCGGACCCTCCGCCCCAAGAGAGGAGCAGGCACAGGCCTCCGTGTCGCCAGCTCTGTGCCTGGGGCTGATGTCAGGCACACGTGTGCACACCCATGCGTGCACACACACATTTACATGCAGGTTTACTCCTCTCCCTGCTGGCTTTCTCACGCCTCAGGTGGGCAGCCCCTGGGCTGGTGAGCGAGCAGCAGGGCGTGTGTCCACTGCTCAGCTCCTGTCTTGGAAGTGCTCTCTACAAGAGCCAGCCGGATTCAGAAGTGTTTCCATGTTGGGCTTGAACAAGAACCAAGCACAAGTGAACTCACACACAAAACAGAAACAGACTCAGACACAAGCAGACTGATGGTCACCAAAGGGAGAGGGGTGGGGATAAGCCAGGAGTGTGGGGTTAACATAGACACACCGCTGTGCATGAAACAGGCGGCCATCAGGGAGCTGCTGTACAGCACTGGGACGTCTACCCCATAGTTTTAAATAACTTAGGAGGGAAAGGAATCTGAAAAAATACAGTGATAGTACCCGAGTCACGGCTCTGTATAAACTAACACAACGTTGTAAATCGTGTGTGTGAGTCCGTCAGTCGTGTCCAACTCTGTGCAGCCCCATGGACCATAGCCCGTCAGGCTCCTCTGTCCATGGAATTCCCCAGACGAGAAGACTGGAGTGCGTAGCCATCCCTTTCTCCAGGGGATCTTCCCAACCCACGGATCAAATCCGGGCCTCCCAATTAAAAAACTAAAAAAGAAACAAGAAGAAGCACGCTGCAACAGCTCTGAAGGGCGTTGCTCCATTGCTATTTCAGTGATGTCCCGGAAAGTGCTATGACGTGAGAAGTGTCCAGGACGCGCACTGTTGAGTGGGAAGGCAGGATTCACACCTGTGTCTGTATGAGGACGCACTTTGTTTGTAACGAAACGTGTACACAAATCTGCTTCCTAGCAGGAAGGAGTGTTCTGACACTTTCACAACAGCACTCTCCATGATGGACTATTAACGCTGCTCACGGCCTTCGTCCACTTCCCTTGCTTTCCAGCTTCTCGTAAGCAGGGTCTTTGTGACAGGGGCGTGCCGTTAGCTGAAGGTTCTAGAGCCTGTGGCCTGGTGGCAGGGTTGACGGCTGCCTCCGGCGCTGGTGGGACTTTTAGAAGGACCAGGAAGCAGCGAGGGCTAAAGAGGGGGGCTTCCACAAGGGTGGGAGAGGGGCTGCAGCAGGAGTCCCGCGGCCCGAGGGCAGGAGGGGGAAGGACGCAGGCCCGCGAGGACCTTCAACCGCAGCACAGGCCCCTCGCGCCCCACATGGCCTTCCATCCCCTTGGCTTCCACTTTCTGAGGAGCAAGAGGTTGGTGGTGACCCCCCCAGCTCCTCCCGCAGGAGGGAGGGGAAGGACGTCAGACGGCTCGGTGCCCCCGCTTGGAGGGGACGTGCCCTCGCTGACCCCGCTCACGGGCCGTGGTGTGCCTGGGGATGCAGACTCTGATCTCCTCCAAAGGCACAGAGGGGGACGCGCTGCCCAGAACGGGCCCAGGTCTTGTCCTCCCTCTTCCCCCTTTCTCAGCGCCCACCCTGGGCACGGGCGGGGGCCCTGCTGCATCAAGGTCAGGGTCCCCAGAGCCTGTCCTCCAGAGACAAGCCGATGCTCAGAGCCTGGGCCCGCTTCCCACGGCTGCCCAGGACAGCCTCCAGGGTGAGCCCAGCCAGGGAAGCTGAGAACGTGACCTTTAGCCCTTGGCGCAGCAGGGGTTAGGGTTCAAGAGAGGTCAAGGATGATGGTGATCAGGGCCCTCGCTGCACTGTGGAGGCCCCACCTGCCCCTCTGGTCGCCCCATCCCTCACGCTGGGTGGAAGCTCTGAGCCCATTGGAAGCAAGAATGAGTCTCAAAGTCTCTGACCCAGAAATAAGAAGAGTGGGGAAAAATTAAATAAAAAATCAGGGACAAGACAGAGAGTCGGGGGTCCCTGCCAGAGGGACCTGATCAAGACAGAGTCACAAGTTGTGATGTTTCGATTAAAGAACAAGTCGCCAAGGAGGCCTAAGCTGTGTCCACGTCTCTTCCTCCTGCAGGCGTGGAGCCCGAGCAGAGCAGGTGGACACCAGGGGCAGCTTCAGGCCAGCCCTGGTCAAGTGTGGACAGTCAAGCAGGTCACCCAACGGCTCCAGTTTCCTCGTCTATAAAACAAAGGTGGTGAAAGTGCCCCCAACAGAGGTTTTTGTGAAGCTCAAACGAGGCCCCGCATGTGGGAGGCTTACAGACAGCAAGTGCTGCGTCACCGTGGGGCGTTAGTAATGGCACTAATCGCGTGGAGACAGGCATCTAGAAGACACAGAGTTCCAGTTTGGGAGAAGTCTCCAAAAGGTGAGGGGGGCCAACAGAGTTCTGACCACCCTGGAATTCACAAAAGAGGGGGAGGGGATAATTAGGAATCTGTTTAACCAAAAAAAGCAAAACCTGCACCCTGCAGCCTACAGAACATTGTTGAAGGAAGTTAAAGGTCTAAATAAAAGTATCCCGTGATCACAGGTCTGAAGACATGGTGTTACTACGATGACGATTCTCCCCAAACTCAGCTACAGATCTGATTCAGTTCTGGTCAGAATCCCAGCTGATTGATAGAGTTTAAAAAATGAGAACCTGATTTAATATTCACATGAAACTTCAAGGGACCCAAAAAGAGCCAAGGCAGTGTCATTCCTGCCACTAGAATGCAGGAGACGAGCTTTCCCTGTGCGCCCAGTGAGAGGCGCGTCCGAACCAGCAGGGACCAGGCCCCCGGCCACACAGCCAGAAGCCTCAGGCTTAGCGGGACTCACCGCTGCCTTGGTGGTGCCCAGTGGGACTGATGGTTTTACAGGCAGGGACAACGTGCCGTGCCATGCCGCTGACATCCTGCTCGCCCACAGTCGGGCGTGGAGAAGGAAGGAGGTATGCAGACGGCAGACATGCACAGACAAGGCCCCAGCGGGACAGAGGGCGGCTCTGCACAAAGGCTGGGCACCGGGACCCAGAGGCGGGCCTCCGCCTGGACGCACCATGATTGGACTGAGTGGCCGTCAAGATTCCATCTGCTTTCGCCTCCAGTGTGAACACAGTGGCAGGTCCCTGGTGCCAAATACTCCAGGAAACCCCTGTCTGGGCTGGACTCTGAAATGAATGGTCAGCCATCAGCAGGGCCCTGCCCACCTGGGAGCAGCCAGTACCGCCCCCCGGCCAAGGGGTGCTTTTTCTGCTTTCCCAAGGGGCCCCCACCCAGCTGGAGCCCCTCGAGCCAAGATCTGGGTGTGACGGCAAAAGATCCAGATGGCGCAGCCAGGGCAGAGCGTGTCCAGGGCAGGTGCCCACCCTCCTGGATTCGGGGGACCCGAGGCTGGGACGCGATGGGGAAGCCTGACTCGGGTCCCCTGGGAGGGGCTCACTGGACTGAGTCACTGAAAACTCACTGTTGCCGAATTTGCTTTCTTTCCGACACTTCCCTTGGTCTCTAAGTTTCTGTGTAGGAAACAGCAGGATCTAGAGGAATTTAATCATTGAACAGCATCCGCTTTTAAAAAGAAAATTTTAAATAATTAAAAGATACTCAGATCTCTCCTTCCAACCCGCCCCCCTCCCCGCAGTGGAGGCCTCAGCATAAGAAGCAGGAGAACCCAGACGGAGCAGAGCTTGAAGTGGGAGCTCCCCACACCACGTTCCCCAGCCCTCAGCCGCAGCCCCCGCTCCCGGCTCAGCTGGCGAGGAGCCCACGCCCGCCGTGGGCAGACAGCTGGGAGGACAGGCCCTGCAGCTCCTGGGCCAGGATGCTCGTGTGCTCGCAGACCCCCAGGCCTCTGCCCTGGCCTGCCGGCCCTCCCAGCCCCACCTCGTTGCGCGCCCCTGCACGCCCTGGAATCTCTCTCCCCTTGAGAGGATGCTAATCTCGTGGGTCCAGGCCCCATCCCACTCATGACTCCTCTTCACCTTCATCACGTGACTCCCTGCAGGCCCGGTGGGGGGGTCAGGGCCCCAACACAGGGGGCAGGGGGCCCTCCAGGCCCCAGGGGATGGCCGTGCCTGCCCGTGTCCTCAGGAGGCTCCGGTCCGGCTATCGCTACAGACCCGCCCTGGGGCCCCGGGTCACCGGCATCGGACGCTTAGGACAGCCTCCTTCTAGCTCTGCCCCTGTGTGCAGGGTCAGGGGGCCCAGGTGAGGGGACAGCACCCGAGTAAAGGGGGCGGCGGGCAGGCGGGGGCAGGGGAGGCAAGGGGACGGGCCCTCCAGGACCAGAAGTCCCTGCTGGCTGGTGACAGCCCTCCTGGAAAGGAATCTGCCCAAGCAGGCGTCTCTGCCCTGGGGACGCCAGGAACCCATGCCCGAGCTCTGAGCGCGGGAGCCCTGTCCACGCAGGGAGGGCACAGGTGCTGCCCTCGAGGAGACGTCTGCAGTCCATCAGCAAAGCGGGGAGCGAGGCTTCTTCCCGCCCCGTCTGGCTCTTCTACGTCTCATCGCCATGAACTCCGTCCCCTGTTGCACTGGGGGTCCCCCGTCTGACTTGTTGGCTCAGCTGCACCCCCAGGCACTCATGCTTCTGTCGGCTGCGCCTCCTGTCACATGGTGACCCCACAACTGCCCTTGGTGGGGGCGGCTCATGTGCGAGGAGTTGGGGCCAGCCCCGCCCACCGTCCGCCCATCGAGGGTCTCTGCACCTGAGCCGCTGGGCAGGCCCCTGACCAGGGTCTCTCTCTATCTCTCAGTCTCTCTCTCATCATGATTTCTAAGCTGGCAGAAGGAGAGTGCTCCCAGCCTGACGACCACAGCAAGGCTGGGGCTCCTGGGCCAGCGGTAGCGTCGCCCGACCCAGCTGATGGTGGCCACACTTGGTTCCTCGGGAACTGGAGGGGCCGGAATGGTGGTCATGCAGGGCAGAGGCCGGGCTCCTCTGCCCTCTCCCCTCCAGGCCCCCTGCTTCCCCACAGAGTGACGGCCCAGGGCAGGGGGCACCTAGCCTGCCTGGCTCCCAGCAGCTCCGCAAAGCTCAGCACTCACCTCCCCAGGGCTGGGTGCCCACCCCAGGCAATGCTTGGAGTCCCGTCTCCCCCAAGTGACCCCTGGGGACATTTGCAGCTGCCCGCTGGCAGTGGCTGAACATGGGAAAATAGTGGTGGGGATGGAATAACGCTCCCAGAGACGTCCAGCACTGACCACCGGAGCCGGGGGCACCCTCAGCAGTGGGCAAAGGGTCTCCGCAGATGGCAGGGGCTACGGCTGCACCCCGCTGACCACAGCTCCCCTCGAAGGCTGAGGGGCTCCTGGAACAGGCACTGGGGAGCGGATGCAGGAGGAGAGGTCAGGCGGTGGGGGCCACTTGCTGGGCCCAGCGGGGCCCCAGGAGGAGCCAGCAGCCTGGGGGGGGAAAGATGCCCGTGTTGGGGAGGAAGTGACTCCTGTGCTACGGACCCAAGACCAGGACCACACAACCCCGTGGCCTCCTCCCGGAGCCCGCAGCCCAGCCCCGCCTCGATGCCTCCCTCAGCCACAGGCCTGTGAGGGCACCGGCCGTGTGCGTGTGAGCACGACGGAGGACGTGGGCAGATGCCATCGCGATGGGGACGAGTCTGCAGCACTTCACGAGGGCAAGATGCCACTTAGGTAAGGACAGAGAGCTGGCGAGACGGGCACACGCTGCCCTCGTCAGGATGGCAGTTCCATGGGGGCCGGGCGTGAACCAAGGATTTAGGAAGGCTGGAGCACGCAGGCTGCGCTGGTCTCCCGGTGGGATGACGGATGGGGGCTGGTTGCCTGTGCACACACGTGTGGCACAAGGTCTGAGCCACAACCGGGACATGTGGAGCTAACGTCTGACTCCTCCTGCACAAGCGGCCCGTGTGGAGGCTGGTGTGACACTTGTGGGTGCCCCCTCGAGGACCGCTCGGAGAACCCAGTGACGGTGTTGACCAGCTTGGGTTAAATCTCTTCTTCCCTCTCACTGAGCGCCCCACCGCACCTCCACCGGCCCTGCCACCAAGCCCCACCACGCCCCCACCACAGTCCCCAGCACGCCCCCACCAAGCCCCACCAAGCCCCCACCACAGTCCACACCATGCCCCACCACGCCCTCACAGCGCATCACCACGTGCCACCACGCCCCCACCGCAGTCCCCAGCACGCCCCACCGCGGCCCCACCGCGCCCCCACCGCACCCCACCGCGCCCCACCGCACCCCACCGCGCCCCACCGCGCCCCCACCGCACCCCACCGCGCCCCACTGCGCCAGGCTGCCCAACCTGTGGTGCCCTCCCCTCCACTCGCCAGGCTCCCTGGTGAGCCCCTGGCTGTTCCCAGGATCAAGCGCTCTCAGCCAAGCACAGAGTCCTCCAGCCCGCTGTCCTCCCAGGTGGCCACTGCGAGGCCGCGCAGCTGGACGCATCACGCGCCGTGACCGTGTGTTTCGCCACGTGGCACCTCGGTGCCTGCAGGGGCTGCGAGCGCCTCTCATCCAGGCGACGGTGCCGCAAGAGACGTCGCGGAAAACCCGGGCCTGGGGGTCAGCGAATCCTGCCTCTTCGTCTCGAGAGGCTCTCCAGGACCGTGTAGCAGGGACCGCGCAGCAGGGACCGTGCTTCCCCGCGACGACGGCGCATCGTCTGTGGAGAGCTTCCCCTGACCACTCACCCCACGCGGCCACGTGGCCGGATTCTGGTCCCCACCTAGGAACGCGAGGACTTCAGACAAACCTGGACTCTGCTCTGATTCCAGCCGCTGCCATCGGCTCGGGCCCACCAGCCAGCCCTGATCACAAAGGTGGCTGCAAGCCGGGGCTTCACAACCTCCACGGAGCCGCGGGAACGGAGCCCCCTCCCCGACCAGGAGGGCGTGGGGCATCAGCCTCCTCTGCGTTTCTCTGCAAAGGCTCCAGGCCCCTGCTACCCTGGACTTCGTGCACCATCCAGCAAATGCTCGCGTCCTGGCTCCGGGCTTCAAGACCAGCAAGGCTTCTCCAGACATCTCCTGCTTAGACCACCCTACCAGTTCCTTCCACCCTGAAAAAGAAGGGTTTCAGCAAAAACCACTGGATAAAAAGAAAAGGAAAGTTGTGAGTGCTCCCCACAGACTCGGTTGTCAGCTTTTTTGCTGTGATCAACAACGCTCAAGACATGAAGTGTTTCTGTGTCATCAGAACCACATTTAGGAAGGAGGCAGGATGCTCAATTCTGGGAAATCTCTTGAGTCACTGGCACCCACTGTGACAGAGGCGAGGCAGCCGGCATCCAGGCTATGTCCCCACCACTGGCCGCCCAGGGTCAGCTCGCGTATGTACGTGTACGTGTTAGTCACTCAGTCGTGTCTGACTCTGCGACCCCATGGACTGCAGCCCGCCAGGCTCCTCTGTCCATGGGATTCTCCAGGCAAGAATGCCGGAGTGGGGTGCCCTTTCCCTGTATCTACTTCAGCTTTCAGTATTTTCCATATTATCTATCATTCTGAACGCTTCATAAATGGTTTTTAAAATGTGACGAACTCCTGGGAGGTGCCACAGACACCCTTAACTACACAGACACCCTTAACCACACACACACCCTTAACCACACACACACACACCCTTAACGATACCACATTTTGACTGGTGACCACGGTTTGATGACTACTCCATCTCTGGTGATGTCTAGGACATGAAATTCCTTGGGGAATTTCCTGGGGCAGCTATAATAACCACTATTTCTATCAAATTTAGAATGTATAGATTGTTAATCCACGTCCCTGAAAATAGTAATAAAAGTATATATTTCAGAGCAATGACCATTTCATCCCAGGGATCTTACTTTATGAAATGCTTGCTTGCCAAAGACCACAGATTACTTTTTACACTTTCATTGAATGAATGACATTTGAGACATTCCCTAATTAACTCCAGCTCTTTCTAAGCCAGCTGTGATAAACATAACCTGTGCCAAGATCAGAGCCGTCAGTTCTGGCAAGTCCACAGGCGGGATGAAGGGGAGACACACACGTGCGCAGAGTTCGGTTCTGCCAGGGAACCCACTGGGGGGGCGGAGCCTGGGCTTCTGATTGGACAACAGACATCGCATCAAAGTCTGCAAACCGCAGACTGTATATAAGGAAGAGAGCTCCGGAGATGTGCAGACAGCCTCTGAACCCGCAACGAAGCTGGCGGCCTGGCTCTAATGACAAGTGTTTAGCTGGCAGATAAGACTGTCTTTATAGTCTCTCGAGCCGGCTGGGACTCACAGAGAAGGGCCCGTCAATGCAGCTGAAGATTAGAAGAAAGTAGATTTAAGAGCCCAGGGGCGGAGGGAAGAAGTCTCCAGCCCACCCTCTACCTCCTCGTCTGGAATCTGGACGACAGGGTGCTGTGACTGCCCGGCCCCCTCCCGCCAACCCCCTGGGATCAGAAAGGTCTGGCTGGAGTCTCAGCAGGGAGGGTGGTGTCAGGAGATTCTCAAGGCTCCAGATGAAGCAAAGCTGCCACCACGATCCAGGAAGATGCTTGAATCCCATCCTCACTGCCACACGCTGTGCTTTCAAAGCAGACAGTAAGCCCTCTGCGCATCGGACTGCAGTTCACAGGGGAGTCTGATATTATTAACAGCTGATGCCATACATCAGCTGACTGGCATCAAAACGGAAGCCTAGGGACCTCGCTGGTGGTCCAGGGGTCAAGAATCCGCCTTCCAATGCAGGGTGCTGACCTCCTCCGTGCCGCAGAGCAATCAAGCCATGCACTGCAACCAGAGAAAGCTGAGCACCGCAGTGAAGACCCCGCACAGCCATCAAAACAAAACCGGAAGCCAGTCTCATAGAAGGATATGTTTCCCTGGACTGACTGGTGACCCGGGAGGGTCTTCTCCGTCCGAGTTTGGATCAGGAGGTTGTTTTGAGGACGAGGCCGTGGCAGGCTTGCCAAGCACTGCACGCATTTCCTAGTCCTCCCAGGTGTTTACATGGGACTGCGCGGCGGGGTTGGGGTGGGGGGGTTGTAGTTAGGACTGGGGCAGCTCGGGCCTGGCCTCTGCCTGTTTCCCCTTTGCTTTATTTCTTCCGCAGCTTGAGTTTTTCATCTCGGTATCAAGAACAGCCTGGTAGGGAGCCAAGGACGGGGCCACCAGGTGTCACCCTCTCTGATGTCGCCGTGTCAGGAGCGAGACACGCCGTACACTGAGGTGACAAGACACACAAAACCGAGGGGTTCGGTATGAGGATGTTATACCACACCCTGGAGAAACAGCTAATCAGTCGTAAAAGTTCGGATTAATGAAACAGCTGTGTGTTTGCACCAAAGGCTTCAGAAACAGTTCAAGAGAGCTTTGGTCAAGTGCAGAGGCACACGCCTCCTGTTTGCTCCCAGCCCGCAGGCATGCTGGGGGCCTGGTCATGTGAACAGCCCCTGCAGCCGCGATGACTGCACTCTGGTACAGGTTTGGGCAGACTCAGCATTTTCTCCTTGTTGCCCCCTAGTAGGGGACAGGTGTGGGGTGCAGAGGGTCACAGGATTATTTTAGCTAGAAGGTGCTAGATACATTAACAACCAAGTTTATTTTTTTTCCATTAGCCCAGAAAACTAGAAATTAGCATTTTTCAAATGTTATTTGAGTAAAAGATGTAGAAATGTTCTTGGTGTGAGTTTAGGGAAAAATCTAGAACTTTTGGTAGAGGCAAATTTTACCTTTGGAAGAGTTCTTGTGAGCCCTTTGATGTGTTATTTATAACACGATGAGACTAGATGGCAAATGTTGAATGAGAAAGCTCCCTGCTCTCCAGTAAAACAATTATACTCCACCAGGGGACAGGCAACCCTGTGGCCCCCCACTTGGACTCACTTTAGCTTTCATTAACCTCAACATTATTACAGTCTGATTTACTGATTTACTATCGTGTGTGCCTGTGTTCATGTGTGTTATATGTGTGCGTGTGTGTGTGCAGGCACGTGTGTGCATGTCTAGGTGTGCACGCGTATGCAGGTGTGTGTGCACGTGTGCAGTTATATGTGTGCATGCCGGTGTGTGTGCAAGTGTGCATGTGTGGATATCTGTGTGCCTGTGTGAACGTGTGTGTACATGCTCGTGCATGCCTGTCTGTGCATGTATTCATACCTGTGTGTGCGTGTGCACGTGTGCAAGTATGCATGTGTGGACATCTGTGTGCGTGTTGTGTAGGTGTGTGTGCATGCGTGTGCAAGTGTGTGCCGCCTGCGCTGGTTGGGGCAGAGGTCGGGGGGTGGGCTCCTGCCCAGTCGTTTTCCTTTATGGAGGCGCCCTCTTGTGGCCACATAAAATATTGCGCCACAGCCGTCTTGCACACACTTTTCTCTGCGATGACCTTGGATAAGGAAAAATTCCCTCTAAGCTGCATAAACACATGAGAACTTTCAGGAAATACTTGATGTGGGGTTTCTTAAGTGGAGATGTTGAAGTGTTATGGCACGGGAACCACATTCTAAGCTAGGATCTCCCAGATGAGGGCCGCAGGCAATGGATTGACGGATGATGGACTGACCAGGATGATGTGGGCCAGGGTGTGACTCAGGCCATGGCAGCCATGCCCCCGCTCCCCCTGGGCTCCCCCCAGCATCCCCCTCCTCCCTCAGGATGCCAGTCACTTCTCTAGGACTACCCTCACTCACACTGCCAGGCCCTTTTCTGGGTGGACAGTGTCTACAGAGACCCATTTTCCTCATGGTTCGGGGCTGGGTCACGGACCCCCTTTCAGGGGCCATCGTTGAGTCCTGCAGAGGACATGGGGTCTGGGGGCGTGGTGGGCAGGCAGCTGTGGCTGCTCGGCCCGGCGGGCATTCTTGGTGCTGCCCCTCACCCCAAGCCCCGCTCCAGCCTCCTCTCCAGTCAGGCGTCCACCAGGCCTGCGTGGTGCTGCCCGCGGGCTCCTCAGGGATGAGCACCGAGGAGGAGGGGGCAGAACCCACAATGCGTCAGGTGACGAGGACCTCAAGGCCACCGGAAGACACCAGTGTCACTGCCTTTGGGGCAGAGGGTGTTCACGGTGAGAGTGAGTGGGCAGAGGAACCACCCCGCCGCCCACAGCCCCACCCTGACCTGGCTCCCTCTGTCCAGCTTGGGCCTGAGCTCAAGAGGCGCCTCTGACACAGGGAGGGGCCCTCACAGGTGAGCCCGCCCTGCCCTCCACGGGCAGACACGGCCCCCAGGGCCAGCCCACCAGCACGCAGCAGGCACTGCGGGAGGGGGCAGAGGCCCCAGGCCCGCTCCCCTGCCTGCCATGTCCAGGCCAGGCTGGCTCTGCCGGCCACAGCACCACGCCCGGACTCTGCTTGTCCTGGAGGCTGCCCTCCCCTGGCCCCCACCCCAAGACCCCCCATCCTCTCGCCCAGACCCTCCTCCCCATGAGTTCTCACTGCCCACCTCCACCCACCTGCCTCCTCGGGGCCCGACTCTGCTGGCGTGGCAGCAAGGCCTGCACTCCCCTGCACCCCGACTGCAGCAGGAGCCGGGCAAGGCCGCGGGGCCTGCTCGTCCCACCCGAACAGCCATGAGCGCGTCCCGAAGGGCTGCAGCATCGGCCGGCACAGACGCCGCCCCTCTGCTCACAGGCCACAGCCTCCTGCTCCGGGTCCTGGGAAGACCCCGGCTAGAAGCACGCCTCCCTCAGTCTCCCAGAGCACCCTGGGGCATCCGGGTATTTGAGACTAAACAGAGAAAGGGACTCTGGTTTTTAGCTGTCACCTGGGGTGTCCTTGGAGGAGGCCAGGGAATGAGCAGTATTCTGAGCACTGCTATTAACACGTCGGAAAACACACAGCATGCCAGGCCTTTGCTGTGCGCTGGACCTCAGGGAAAACCACCTCTGCAGAATCAGCTGAGGGCGCGGAGAGAGAACGCGGCGAACACTGAGGCAAGAGGAGATGGCGCCAGGCCTCGGCCAGAGGATCTGGCGGGCAGACAGTGTCCTCCTCCACGGCCCCTGAGGGCCTGCTGCCCCCAGTCCCAGGGGGCACAGGACACAGGCAGGGCCCGGGCGGGCCACCCCCGGAGACGGGCCGCATTTTGGAGGCCTGACCGGTGGACACAGGGTCTCCCCGGGGCCAGCCCTCTCCCGCCTGGGCCCCATCGTGCAGCAAGGAGCCCTCTGCCCAGAAGCAGACCTCTGGGCCAGGGGCATGGCAGCGTTCCGGCCAGCCCCAGCCCTTCCTCCAGAGCCCGCCGCCTGGCCGGACCCACACATCACACGCCCTTTCCCGGGACCAGGAGACCCATCGCCCTGTCGTCTGTGGTTGCCCAGTCACTGTGTGAACAGCTACCCGGCCAGAGAAACAGTCATTTCTGTGCCATAAAATGGAATCCCGCTTGTTCACTAAAAAGGAATGCTGTTGATCAAGCGAAACCTATGAAGCCCCGGACGCAGAGGCGAAGGGTCGCCTGATGCCCTGGGGCCCTGGGGAGCCGCGCCCCTGGGCTGCTGAGGGAACACGGCCGCACCCTCAACCCGCCCCCGCTCCAGGCCTCAGTCAGAGCTGCTGGGCCCGGGCGTGGACAGAGTCCGCCCGCTCCTCCTGGGAAAGAAGCCGGCGGTGCTGGCGGAACAGCTGAGCCGTGTTCTGATGAGCATCAGCGGGGCGGGGGTCCACCTGAGAGCCGGGCGCCCGTCAGCATCAGGTCCGGGGCCAGCGTCCACCTGCTGACCGGCCCGCGTGACCCCTGCCTAGGGTGGCCTTGAGCCGGGCGGAAACCCCGACTGTGAGACAGCGCTTCCACACGCGACCCTGACCCCCACCCCAACACGGGGCGGCTCCTGACCCCCATCCTCACCCTGCAGACTTGGCCGCAACCCCCATGGATGCGGCAGGCAGGGATGTGCCCAGGTGCCCTGGGCACAGGGAGAGCCAACAGAAAACCCAGGCCTCCCAGCGTGGCAGCGGGGTCTGGGTGAGCCATGGGGGCAGCGGAAGTGGGGGGCCCACTCTGAGGGCCGGTGGCACGTGAAAGGAGGGCGGCCAGATGGGCCGGGTCAGGACCCCTGACGCCCAGAAGGCAGGACAGCCCTGCCAGCCACCACGTGGGCCCAGAGTGGACCCAGCGGCACCCGCGGAGGATGGACGCCCTGCTGCTCAGACGTCAGGATGCGAGCGGCTTGCAGCTCAGCGACAGCGACCCAGGCATCCAGCCCTCCTGGGACCGATGGACAGGCAAGCGTGTCCCCAGACAGAGACACTCCTCAGCGCCCCTGGACCGGCCTGCCCGGGGACAGAGGCCAGTCGCAGGAGCACAGACCCTGCGGGCCTCTCCTCAAAGGAGGCCCTGGAGCCCCTGAATCAGAGACAGGAAGGAGGACGGGGCAGGGTCGTGCTGTTGGGGACACTTTAGGAATATGAGAACGTCTGGGAAGGATGGTGTGATATTTGCCCAGCTGTGTAAAGGTGCTGAACACCCTGAGCTACACAGTGAAAACTGGCTAATACGGTAAATTCACGTCATCAGCACCAGAAGGCCTGATGCTAAGAAGCTCTAGTACTTCAGCCACCTGATGGAAAGAGCCAACTCTTTGGAAGACCCTGATGCTGGGAAAGACTGAGGCAGGAGAAGGGAACGCCAGAGGATGAGATGGTTGGATGGCATCACCGACTCGATGGACATGAGTTTGAGCAAGCTCCGGGAGTTGGTGATGGACAGGGAGGCCTGGCGTGCTGCAGTCCATGGGGTGGCAGAGTTGGACACAAATGAGCGAATGAACATCAGTGTTTCACCGGGACTAAAAAAACAAAACTCCAAGCAGCTCAAGGCCCGCTGTCAGCTCCTCCGAAGGCAGAGCCGGGCCCCTCAGCCTGATCTCCCAAACGCCGCCATTCGTCCGTTCACTTCCTGTTCCTCCAGATACATGGATTGAGCAGCCCCCTGAGAAGCCCTGGGCCGGACGCTGGTGGTCTGGCAGGGTCCCGGGCCAGGCCCCTCTGATTCTGTGGTAGAGGCAGGGCTGTCAGGGTCTCCAGTTATTGGCCGAGGCCTCTGGCTCCATAACTGCCGGCCGGGTGAGGGTCGCAGGCCAGCGGGCCTCGTGCGTGGTGGGGTATCAGCCGTCTGGGGGTGCATGGCGTCTTGGCAGGGCCTGTGGGTGGGGGATGACAGCCCCGACCTCCGGGTGGGATGCAGGCCCCCTGCTCTCGACAGGGTGACAGGCCTGCACGTCCCGGAAGGGTGGGGACCTCAGGCCTGGCTGAGAAGGCGGTGAGGGCACCTGGCTGCCTCACTGGACAGCCCGCACTCCCAGGGATCTATCCCCAGGTCCCCCCCAGCCAGGCGGGCACAGCGGAGGGCCAGCGGGGGGCCAGCCCGGGGAAACTCGGAGAGGCCTCTTTAGCGGGGGGGGGGGGGGGCGGCGGGGTGGGGCAAGGGAGGACCCGGCCCCCAGCACGCCCCCGGCCTCTGCCAGCTCGGTGGGGGCCTTCTGCTCCTGTCCGGGAGGATGGGAAGCGGGTACACACTCGGCATCTTTCAAGCCCCGAGGCCCCTGCCTGCTCCCGCCCATCCCCCACGCCTCCTCACCCACTCTGGTCCCAGGCCGCCTTCAGGCCCCCAGCACGACACCCACGGGGGCCGGACGCGCTGAGGACTGGGATGTGTGGACCTCCAGGCGAGCAGAGACGTGGCCTGGACCCTGAGTCCGGGGAGGGGCGGGGTGGGGGTGGGTCCTAGGTCCCTCTGCTGATCTACAAAAGAAAACCTCATTCATCAGGCAGGACTATTAACGGCCCCGGGGCCCACGTCTTTAAGGCTCCAGCAGTAATCTGAAAGTTTCTCCGGGAACGGGTCCTGGTTCCATGCTGCCCCAACTGAGGACGGCACACCGGCCGGACGGTGCCTCTCCTGTGAAAGTGCACCGCTTTCAAAACGAACGTTTCCAAGGGGCGGTGCCTGGGAGGCCTCCTGGGGGTGAGCCCAGCCCCCTCCCGTGCCCCTGCCTCCGCGCGGGCGGCTGACTCCGCCCCGCCGTCCTGGGAGGCGGGACCGCGGGGACCTGGCCTCCGGGCGCCGCCCTGCTCGCGAACCGCAGGGCCGCGTGGAGACGCACGTGGGGCCGCGGCGGCTGGCTGACGCCTCACAGATGACCGCCTCGTCCTGGGTCCCCGCAGCAGGACGCTCCGGGGTGTGGCCCGCTGAGCTGGACCCCAGTCAGAGGCCGAGAGGGGGGTGGTCCTCACGGGGGCAACTCCGAGCCGTGTCCCCCTCCCTCGGCCCGGGACGCAACCGCGGTCCACCGGGACCGACTCCTACCGCCCGCGACTGTCCGGCTTCCCGCGCGTCGGCAAGGCCGCTGTCTCACCGTCTTGTGCTCGGTGGGGACGTCTCCCCCTGCGGTCACACATGTCAGGGCCTAGACCCCAAAACCTCACTGGATCCCTCATGACAGATGACGGAGAAGAGTTGCTCTGTTTACTCCTAACTGGGGTCCACAAACCACGTCGAGTGATGTCAGTCAGTAACGCTTACAGTTTATTCACGTGGGTAGCACTTAAAATCCGTTATGCTTTCATGGTTACATTTTCCACACTAAGCATCAAACACCGTCCACTCTACCCCCCAAGGGCCCTGCACGACCTCCCTCCACGGTCACCCGAAAACCACACGCGTCACACTTGCTCCTGGTGCCCGCGCTCACGGAGCCGGCCCGCACACCCGGGCCCCTGGGCAAGGGCCGCTGGCCTGTGAAAGCTTCTCACGGAGCCCTCGGCGCCCGGGGGGGAGGGCGAGGGGCCACTGTTGAGGAAGGCTCTGCCAGGGCGGCTGCAAAAAGCTGGGGACCCCCGCCTGAGGCGGGGAGCTCTTTGGAGGAGCGGGGCCGAAGCTCTAGCTCTCAGCTCAGCTCAGCGCACGTGCTCAGGACGCAATGAGCCCAGACCCACACTAAGAATCGGAGGTGGCCCCGCGGGACAGAAGCTTGTAGACTCCCGCCTTCCTGCCGGGAGAACAGCTCCGGGTCCAGGAGATGGGCGAGCTGAGGTGGAACGCGGACTGCTTGCAGAGGACGGGGATGAAAGCCGTCAACCTGAGGGCGACTGCAGCCCTCGAATGGCCAGGTCGCCTGGGGAAGGTCTGGCTCCCTGAAGCTCCGGGAGGGGTCGCCCAGCGTCGGAGGTCACTTCACACCGCCCTGCGCTTAAACGGAGCCTAGATTCACACACGTGGCGGCAGGAGGAGAGGGCCTGGCAGAGCCTGCACACACGCCCGGGCCACGCACGGCCGAGGCGGCAGGACCCCGCGTGTGTGCCGGGCAGCAGGGGGCCGTGGCCGCCGGAGGGGACGTGCGGGCGTGGCGGGAGGGGCAGGGGCAGCCGGCGGCTCCGCCCCCCACCCCCGGCCCCGTGCACCCCCCGCAGGAGGCGGGCCACGCGCGAGTGCACTCGGCTGCGCAGCCGTCTAGAGGGGGCCCTTGGTCGACTTCTTCTTCTTCGACTCCTCTCTGTACTTCGGCTTCTTCCTCTTGCCGCCTTCTTTGAATCCTAAGGAGACAGGCTTGTGAGACGCTGCAGGCGGCAGTGCGTAGCTCTCAACATCCCCTCCCCGGCTGACACACCACAGGGCAAACGCCACCTGCTCCGTATAGGAGGCCCAACAGAAACACGAGCTGACTCAATGCCTGGCGATGAAAGCCTCTCATACCAGCACCCCGGGTCCCAGAGGCCGAGTGCCCGCCCGCCGGGAGCGCACTGCCCCACGCCCGGCCCCACAACCCGCCCCGAAGCACCCAGGGGTCCCTCTGCAGGCAGAAGCCCAGCAATGACCATGTCCCACCTTCGTGCCTGCCCGAGGCTGGGGAGAAGGACGAGGGCCCAAACCACTCGCCTTCTGGAGTTCTACCTGGAGCCAGGCACCCAGGGCCGCTCTGCACAAATGGCTCAGGGCCTGTGTGCGCGTCCACACGGATGCAGGGAGAAGAGATCACTGTGACGTCCTGCCCAGAACCAGACCAGGGCCACTGTGGATCCGTGAGTCAGCACACGTGACCCCAAGCCTGAGAAGGCCCCCTAAGCGGCCCCAGGTTTCATATTACGCAGCAGGTGCATCTCAGAGCGAAACCACTGGGGCCCCAGTCTGTTCAAAGGCCCTGCACCCACTCAGGGACCCCTTCTCAGAACCAACACCCAGTGGGCAGGGCGCTCAGGGACCCCTTCTCAGAACCAACATCTGGTGGGCAACACCCGGGACCCCCTTCTCAGAACCAACACCCAGTGGGCGGGCCCACTCGGG
>NW_024070202.1:118391342-118461560 GCF_014754425.2 Oryx dammah | reverse complement strand
CGGGCCCACTCGGGGACCCCTTCTCTCAGAACCAAAACCTGGTGGGCAGGCCCGCTCAGGGACCCCCTTCTCTCAGAACCAACACCCAGGGGGGCAACACCCGGGGATCCCCTTCTCAGAACCAACACCCGGTAGGCAGGCCAGCTCAGGGACCCCTTTTCAGAATCAATACCCAGGTGGGTGGGCCCACTCAGGTGTCAACAGGGTTGGTGTCAACAACAGCCTCCCACCTGCAGGCACCTGGGCGGGACCTGGCCAAGCACGAGACCACAGTCACTTTGCTTTTCCTGCCGAATCCTCCTCTCCCGAGACGCCCTGCAGCAGCCACTGTCCTCCCCTGCATGGGCCTGGCCTCCACTACCCACGGGCTGCATGGGCCTCGCTGTGGCCCCTGGTTCCACCTCCTGACCAGACGTCTAAACAAGCGCCTCGAGGCTGGCCTGGGCCCCACGCCGGAGGCAGGTCCTTCCAACCAGAGGGACCCCTTCCAGCCACGAGACCCCCATCAAGTCCTGTGTGTCCAGGAAGCTGGACTCATGGCCCTGTCCCCCACCACGTCCAGCCTGCATGCCGTCGGGGCCAGGAGGCAGCAATGAGCCCGGGGAGGATGCCCGCAGGCCCACACAAGGTACAGCAAGCCTGTCCCGAACTCATCCAGCCCTCCCGCCGCCTCCATCTTTCACTTGACCACCCAGGAGAAGGTTGTCTGCCATCCCTGGGGCTCTGCGGACCTGGCTCGGGGCCCAGCACACCCAGCGTCCGGCGGGCGGACAGGACAAGCCCTGTCCTCAGGGGCAGCCCTGGACCTGTTCCACATGAGGGGGCACCAGGGGGGCTACAGGCACTGAGCTGCCAGCAGGAAGTTCCAGGAGAAGAAAGCAGCAGGTCCTGTCCTTTCGGGTCCCTGCCTCACCCCAGGTGCAAAGTCAGCCCCACTGAGATGCCATCCCGACCCTGTGGGTGAGGGGCCATCTGTCCCTCCACCTCGTGGCCAGCTGTGGTCAGCCTGGCGACTTCGGCCCTGAGAACCAAACTGATCGCTGAGAACTGACGAACAACCCCAACTATAGATTCCCGACGCCTGGCTCCAGACTCAGCCAGGTCCAGCCTGCATACAGCCGTGCCCTCAGACGTGATCCAGAACCTTCTATGGGGACCACAGTCCACAAACCCCCCTGGGCCCCCCAAGATAACGGCGGGTCAAGAAGCTAAAATAGGGCGGGACAGGGCTCGTGTGATCCCGGGCGGGAGCCCTCCCCTGGGGGAGGGGGACCAGGTCGGCACCCAGCGAAAGGGCCCCCGGGGGCAGGGGGCCCCAAGGCCGCGCGCGTTATCAGCACGAGGGCGGGGAGCGGGATCAGGCGTCAGACGGAGGGCTCCTGGGGGCAGGCTGTGCCCGAAGGCTCTGCCGAGTCAACACACACATGCGGTGCTGGGAGCCTGGCGCCCGTTTAATGTCGCCGCGCGCGGCCGCCCCCACCCACCCGTCAGGCCAGCACGCAGCAGCACAGGAGGCGTCTCGGTCCTCGGGGGCCCCGCGGCGGCCGGGGGACGGGGTCCCGGTGCACACCTGCGCAGAAGGCGCCCGGCACGTCCTCGTCCTCCCCCGCGGCGTGTGCCGCCGGCCGGGGCAGGGGCGTGGGCCGCGGCGGCCGCAGCGAGCGGGCGCTGGAGCTGGCGGGCTGGGCGGGCAGCGCGCTCTGGCCTCGTCGCAGGCACTCCTCCACGAAGGCGTCCTCGTCAGCCACACCTGAAAGCAGAGGGCGAGACGCGCGTGAGCCGGGCCGGGGCCGCGTCCTCGCGCCTGCGGGCCCGGAGCTGAGCCTCGCGGAGAGAAAGGGGGACCAGGCTGGGCCTCGCCGGGCCCCGGGCTCAAGGATCCCGAAAGCCCCCCGTTGGCCCCGGGGCAACGGCGGGGCCGTGCTGCGCGGGCATCGCCCCAGGGAGAGGGCAGAGCCGGCCGTGGGCCCTGCCTCGATGGAGGCAGCGGACTCCCCGCGTCCCCCGCGCAGACCGGAGCGCCGCTGGAGCTCTGAGCCGAGGACCCGCACACACGGTCACTTGTCACACCAGACAAACGGCCGAGCGCGTGCCTCCGCGCTCAGGGGTTGTGTTTCTATCAGCCTTTTCGAAAACAGGAGGAAGTTCTGCATGTGATGCGAACACCAGGAACACCAGAAGGAAACAAGTGGCAGCCACCACCGAGCGACTTCCGGCTTCCTTCTCTGCAGTCACAGCGCCCTACGCGAGGGCCCGCTGCCAGCAGCCCAGTAACGGTGGGAAATGTGGACCCCGGGTGGTGGGGGCACCCCTGTGCCCCCCAGGGGCGAGCCCCATGGGGTCATGCACGCCAGCGCCCCCTCGGCTGCCTCGCCCACCTCAGACCCCACTCCAGTCCCGCTGCCCCCGGGGGAGGACAAGACGACCGCGACGCTCCGGAAACGAAAGCCCTGCTCTGACCTGGTGACCGGGCCCCAGGCCCCAGGCTCGATGCTGGGCAGGCGCGCGGGGCCTCGCCTCTGTCCTCTCCAGACACGTCTCCTCCCCAAACCCCACACCTGCCCCGGCGGAGGAATCCTCCTCCAGGAGCACAGACGCTCACCCTCCAGACGCAGGCTGACTCTGGGGAGCCCAGACCCGGGGCCTGTGCTTCCAGGGCTCCTGGGTGGACGCCGCGCCCTGCGAAGCCTCTGTCCACCCTGCAGGCCTGGCGGGCGCCCTGGGGCGGGCCTCCACCAGCCTCACGATCCCCTCCAGCAACGCACACGCAGGCCTGGCGGCAGGGGGGGACGCCTGGCAGTCAGCGTGGGGCCCTGGCCGCTCTCACAACAGACGTCCACCCCAAGGGGCGCTGGCTGAGGAAGCGAGCCTGGCTGTGACCCTCAACCCTGGCCCCCGCCTGCGCAAGGCTGCCTCACCACCCCCGAGGGGTCGCCAGCACCACAGGACACGGGCTGTGTTCGTGAACGGAGTGCCTCTGGGACACGACCGTCTGCGGGAGGAAAGTGCCTGAGTGCAGGAGACCGGGTTGGAGCTCCCAGGGGCCTAGGGGCTGTGGGGTCCAGCACACAGACACAGGCATGAGCCCCAAATACACGGAGCACTCTGGGGGAGGGGGCCCCAGAGCCACAGCTAATACACGACCGTGACGGTGACGCAACCTCCAATCCACTCGGGACGCAAGTGGGGGAAGGTGGGTGGCCCGACCCTGCAGCTGAGGGTCGCCCCCAGGCCCACAATGGGCTCCCGTCCACCCGGCAGGAAGCGGCTGGCTGACCACTCCCAGGGGCTTCAACGTGCTTTTGCGGGGACACCGTGCCCCCAGGTGGGGCCCAAGTGCCCAAGTGCTAGACAGGCTCACTGTGAGCAGCCACGTGCCCACAACAGCCTGGATGTGGCGGGGCGGGCGTCCTGGGGGTCCGGCCTGCTGCCAGTACCCACCTCGGGTCACCTCAGACCCCCAGGGCCCATCAGCTGTGCAGGAGAGGCGGGGCTCCCCCAGCCCCGTCCCGCTCAGGGAAACCCCCCATGCGTCCGTGTGAGGGTGAGGCCGGCCCACCAGGCTGTGTGCGGGATGCCCCTCTGCTCTGGACCGGCTCCAGGGGCGCGAGCGCACAGGCAGGGGGGCCCCGTGGGAGCCGCGGACCCCCTCCCGGCCCCAGCACCTCCTCAGTCCTCAGGGCTGCACCTGCCATCTGTCTGGGCACGAAGCTCTCTGGAGACGCCAGGCCCGCTGTACAGGGCACACAGGGCGCCCCCCATCCAGTGGTCAGGACGCCAGGCTTCCACTCCGCTGTGGGGGAGAGGGTTCGGTCCCTGGTTAGGGAACTAAGATCCCGTGTGCCCCGTGGCATATAAATAAAATGAAAAACATGTTTAAATTCGACAGCTGCTCTTATTTTTACAAAAGCACACAGCACAGAGCACACTCCAGGGCTCGGGGTCTGGTGATCCCCCCGAAGACCGGGGCCCACTGTGGGCCAAGGGGGGACCCTCCTGGGCCCCAGGGTTCTCTCAGCATGCAGACGGCCGTCTACCCCCCCACCAGAACGCACACACACCCTTGGGGCTGCAGCCAAGGGCAGCTGTGCACTCTCGCATGGGGTGGCCCCTCCCGCACCCCCGGGCCACACCCAGCTCGGCGAGGGGCCTGTGCTATGCTGTGCTGACCCGGCACCCCCCAGGCTCACAGCTGACTCCTGGCACCCTCCCGCCTCCTGCCTGCTGCCATGAAGCCCTCTCTCTCACGAGCACCAGGCCACAGGGTCTTTGAACCGGGCACTGTCCAGGGATGATGGAGGGGGTGTGGCCTCTGGGAGCCCCTGATAAGCGGTGGTACCCCCCGCAGCGTCAGGAGCCCCGAGGCCCTGGGCCTGGAGCAGGGTGATCACGTCGCTGACCCAAGGTTCCCCTAAAATCCCGCCTGTGTCAGGCACCAGGGGAGAGTCCTCGGCAGGGCGGGGGACGGGGCTGGAGAGAGAATTTGTCCCAGCAGCTCCGCTGGGTACTTTCTGAAAGAGATCCTTCCGTGTGTATCCACGCAAGCGCTCATTATGAACCCACTATTACACACAAGTAACACTGGGCATTAACAGGTTTACAAACCATGAGGCCACCATCCTCTCAGACGCAGAGGACATCACGCGGAACGCCCGGCTGCAGGAGGCTCAAGCTGAAATCAAGATCGCCGGCTGTGTGCTTAGTTGCTCAGTCGTGTCCGACTCTTTCCGACCCCATGGACTGTAGCCCACCAGGATCCTCTGTCCCTGGGGACTCTGCAGGCCAGAATACTGGAGAGGGTCGCCATGCCCTCCTCCAAGGGATCTTCCCAACCCAGGGATCGAACCCAGGTCTCCTGCTTTGCAGGAGACTCTTTACCAGCTGATAATAGGGAATGACCTCAGATATGCAGATGACACCACCCTGATGACAGAAAGTGAAGAGGAACTAAAGAGCCTCTTGATGAAAGTGAAAGAGGAGAGTGAAAAAGCTGGCTTAAAACTCAACATTCAGAAAACTAAGATCATGGCTCCCGGTCCCATTACTTCATGGCAAAGAGATGGGGAAACAATGGAAACAGTGAGAGACCATTTTCTTGACCTCCAAAATCAGTAGACACTGAACGCAGCCATGAAATTAAAAGACGCTGTTCCTTGGAAGAAAAGCTACGACAAGCCTAGATAGTGTATTAAACAGCAGAGACATCACTTTGATGACAAAGGTCCAAATAATTAAACTACGGTTTGTCCATGTATAGATGTGAGAGTTGGACTATAAAGAAAGCTGACTGCCCAAGAATTGATGGTGTTGGTGAAGACTCTTGAGAGTCCCTTGGGCTGCAAGGAGATCAACCAGTCCATCCTAAAGGAAGTCAGTTCTGAATATTCATTGGAAGGACTGATGCCGAAGCTCCAATACTCTGGCCGCCTGATGAGAAGAGCTGACTCACTGCAGACTCTGATGCTGGGAAAGACTGAGGGCAGGAGAAGGGGAGGACAGAGGATGAGATGCGTGGATGGCCTCACGGATCTGATGGATATGAGTCTGAGCAAACTCCAGAGACAGTGAAGCACAAGGAGGTCTGGCGTGCTGCAGTCCATGGGGTCGCAGAGTCAGACGGAACTGAGCGACGGAACCACCACCATCCTCAAAACCGTGCTCGGCGGCAGGCGACACAGACCGCTGCTAGAACACACTCTCCAGAGTGAGCTCACGCACACGCGGGGCACTGGCAAGCCCGCCCCTCGAGGCCCAGGCTGCGACCGCAGCTGGGACCAGGCCCGGGTGAGGCGGGCTCACACCTCCCACAGCTTCTTGAGACAGAGAAGCAAGCACCCAGGAGCAGTGGCACCAGCGGGCATGGGCCCAGCTGGCATCTCAGAGCCAAAGCCAGCCTCTGCCGGGTCTCCACGTGCTGCAGCCAGGCCCAGCCCGGGAGCTGACGGCCACGCAACGTGCATGGCAGGGATCTGCAAGCTGCCCAGCAACGGGCATGTGCACCCCCAGCCCAGGCTCCGAGCCGATGCCCCAGATGTCTCCAGCCCCTTCCCGGGCAGCGGCGTCCGGAGCAGAGACGGCTCAGCCCTCAGGGCGGCCAGGGCTACAGATGCCAGTGCCCCCACTCCCCGCCCAGGAGCCAGACGCCCCACCCCAAGGGGGCATGGGATACTCCTGGCAGAGGCAGGGCCAGCGCTGGAGACAAGAGGCGCCGCAGGCAGCTGGGGCAGCCTCGCCCGTGTCCGCTCTGGGGCTCCCCGTCACACTGCCCTGGCCTCGTGCCCACAGCCTCCCCGGCACCCATGTCCTCCTGCAAGACCTGCCCCCACTCCCAGGGCTGCGTGCACCCCCGTCAGGGCGGGAGGCCCAGGGCCCCAGCCACTGGCCTCGGGGTAGGACCTGCCAGTCTCTACTCGAAGGCGGAGCAGGTCAGGGGCCAGCCAGCCCGCAGGCATGGCCACGGGCCCAGCCCCCAACCCCTTCCGCCCTCGGGGAAACAAGGCGCCCCCCGGGCGAGGACAGACGCGGCTCCTTCCTGGGAAAGCCCAGGGCAGCAGAGGTGCCCCAAGCTGCAAGGGGACGAGCCTCGGCGAGGCCTGGGCAGACCGTTCACTGCCCCCCACCCCCGCACTCAGCCCACAGGGCCTGGATGGGGGCCTGGCGCCTGGAGACAGACTCCGGGATGTGCCTGTACTGCTGAGACGCCGGATCTGTGGGACCTTCACCGAGTCTCGCGTTCGCCGGGCCGCAGGTGTCCGAGGCCACCCTCGGTTTTGGGCTGGAGAGCCTGTTTCTCACAGGGGCAACCGGTCCTCGGAGGCCTGGTCACTCCGGGGAAGCACTTAGGGTCCTGATTTCAGGTGGCAGGAGGGCGGGCCGGACATATGCACCGGCTGTGAGTCCAGTTTGAGAGAGACACGCCGCCCGAGAGCCCCGCCACCGTGACGGCGCCTGGGCTGCAGCCCCCAACGGCAGACGCTGCCCAGGAGGCCGACAGAGGGTCTTCCCTAAGGACAGGGTGGCCCCGAACCCCAGGCCCGTCCCCACCCCAGGAAACGCCTGCAGCCACGAGTCTTGCACTTTAAGTCACAGCCTTGGGCCCCGCGATGCTCAGCTGCTACACTCAGGGCCAGGGCCCCACACGGTGAGCATCCATCTCTCCTTCTCCCGGGCCCCTTCTGCACTCACGACCCCAACCTCGGGGCGACCCCCGGCCCTGCTGTGGACGATTCAACGATGGCCCAGGGCTGCTCCTCGCCAAACAGAAACCTCCTCCAGAAAAAGCCCGCTGTCCGCCAAGGGTCAAAGAACGCAGAGTGCCCCCACTGAAGGCTCCTGCTGCAGGCCAGCCAACACCTGCAGGGGAGAGCCCCCCACCACCAACCCACCCACCACGGCACGGCACCAAATCCTCGTGAGTCCACGCACCGCCCCTGTGGCACGACCTAAAATTCCAGGAGCTTAAACCAGCAGTGACGGCCACCACCATCCCACCCCCCACCTAACATCACACCTGCTGAAAACCAACCACGTTTTGGGCTGCTTTCTACAGCTGCTTCTGAGCTTTCCATACAGTACCATCAATTAATTGTAAGACACTCCTCTCCTATGAAAATTCACCATGCATTTTGTTTCAACAACTTACTATATAAACGCAAAGCACATCACGAAGGAAAGTCAGTCACATCCAATTCAACCACCCAGAGCCGACTGGGTGTCACTTCTGCTCGCCTTCTCCCTGCGCAGGAACTAACTGCAAACGCACAGGAACCAACTGAAGCTCCTGTGGGTTACCTCTCTGCATCCTTTCACTTGGGGAACCAAACACACACCAGAGACCGTCCTGCCCCGTGGCTCCAAGCGAGATAAAATTTCAACACAAACCGCGACCTGCGGCCCCTGCGCAGAAGCTCGGTGACGTCAGCGAGCAGCTATGAGGGGAATGTCCCAGCAGCGGCCACACACGCACAGCCGGGACCCCAAACGCTTGGCTTTCCTCAGATGGAGCCCCAGCACAGGCAGGGATCTGGCTGATAACATTCAAACGAAAGCAAACCTTCTCGTGTAAAAACAGTCACTTTTTCCTAATATGTACAACCCCCCAGGCCTCGATGGTGACTGCTTTTTGCTCTTCTTTGTTGAGGGAGTGGGGCGGGGTTAATCCCACGCTTCCCCACATCAGGAATCCCACTGACACACACTGGGATTACTCAAACACCCAAAAATGCACCAGCGGCCCAAGAGGGGACCCCAGGGTGCAGGGCCTGGTATGTGTCGTTCTCACGGGGTTCAGCGCTGGCCCCGCGGCGTGGGCTCACACACAGCCCTGGGCAGGGACGCAGACCCACAGGGGTGGGGAGGGAGCCAACCCCAGGAGACTGGGGCCAGGAGACATGGGGCGCAGGTCTCAACCACAGGCAGAGCACACGGGGCGTGGGCCTCAACCACAGGCAGATGGAGAAGGCAGGCAGCGGCAGGGGAGAGTCAGGACGGGAGGGACGCGGCTGGGTGTGGAGGCCAAGAGCACAGCAAGAGTCTCCAGTGCTGCCACCCCAGCCCAAGCGCTGCAGGCGTCCACGCTGCTGAAGCCCCAGGGGGCCAGCCGCCCCAGCAGCGCTGCGCTCAGGAGAGGCCCTGCGCTCAGGAGAGGCCCTGCGCTCTCACCCTGCCGAGGCAGCCCCTGCGCGCGCCCCCCTCTCCCGAGCGTCCGCGGGGCTCGTCACCAGGGGCGTCCATGTGCCGCGGGCTGCTCCAGACACGGCCCACTGCTCACACACCAGGGGTGGACTGCTGGAGCCCCGAGGGACAGCCACCAGGAAGGTGGAGGCCAGCCAGCCCCGCTGGTGCGCCCAAGGGTCCCCGTCCCCCATCCAGGCCCCTGCGCACCCAGCGAGAGCCCAGCAGCTCGCCCAGAGCCCCCGCCCCTCCCCTGCAGAGCCCCCCTCCCCCACAGAACCCCTCCCCCGAGGCCCTTCCCCTCCCCCTCCAGTAGCATAGCCCCCCTCCCCTCCCCTGCAGAGCCCCAAGCCCCACAGGGGGCCCAGGCCCACGCAGCCTCCCACAGAGACGGCTGGCTGGCTCCTGGAAGAGGCCCCAAGAGAAGCTGGGTCAGGGCCAGGCAGGACTGGGAAGGTGGTAGGTGGGGACGGCCCCTCTGGTGTGAATGGCCGGGGCCCCTAAGCACGTGAGGGGGCGGCCTGGGCCCTCCCCACAGACACTGACCAACATAAACCACCAGAGGGCCGACTGCTGCAGGGCCCCACGGCCACAAAATCTGACTTTTCTCGAGACACCATTCAAACCACGTAAAAATCTCAGGATGAGTAAGTCTAGTGTGATGTTGATATCCATTAAATATTTTTTAAAAACCTGTATTACCTAGACTAGCAGATACGTGCCGAGGAACTCGCAAGCATTTCGTCAAAACCCCACCAGTGGGCAGCACAGTGGCAGTGCCACCCGGCTGGCAAGAAGACCCAGAGGACAGGGCGACGCGAGAGCCCCCAGCGGGGGGTGCCACACAGGGCTTCAGGGACGCCAGCACTGGCAAGAGATCTGGGAGCAGGCTGCATGATCTCAACACATACCAACGCTCCAAGTAATGAAGGCCACACACGGACAAATACCAGTGAACGTACGTGAAGGAAAACTACAAAACGTTCAGACGCACAACGTGCACGCCGTTCAACCAGAGGCTACCCCCAGACACAACACAGTTTTCAGTCAAATGAACGCGTGACAATCGACAAGGGAGATGGCTCTGTCGGGGCAAGCAAACAGCAGACGGCGATGGGACAGGCGCCCGAGATCCGAGGACGACTGCAGGGAAACGGGGACGCTTGATACTCACCCTCCAGCAACAGGCTCCCTGTCATCTCGTGCGTGAGGAGTCCCCCGCTCCCTGCAGGCGGTAACTAACGACTACCAGCTTTAAACGCACACACATCTGCGCCCGATTATTCCACGTCATCCAGGCGCCAAGTTCAGCAGGACCTCTCCTACGGGAACACCACCCCACACAGACACACAGACGGTCAAAGAACAAGCGAACATCCACGCTTCACCGGGCAGCACACATCCTGGGGCGGGGGCCGCGATGGTCGCCCACAGCCACCAGCAGACCACGGCTGCTCAGCTGCCCTGGCCGCACCCGCGGGGCCACAGCCGTTCCAGAAGCAACTGGAACCCGGACCCCGTGTGGCAGGATGCCAGCAGCCAGGCCCCGGACTCCACCGGAGACTTTCCTGACCTCCTCAGACTACAGCCCAGGTCAGCCGCACGCGGGCCCCTCACCCAGCCCCCAGAGAAGGGACGCAGACACAGGACTCAGGGGGACCACCTCTCCTCCCGCCCAGCTCTGGGCTCCACGTCGCCTCCACACGTGGCAGGGCCTCAGGCTGCCAGCTCCGGGGAGGGGAAAGCTCGTCAGCGTGGGAAGACAGCAGCAGGAAAGGCCGGCAGGGCCTGCCTGCACTGGCCTGCAAGGGGCACAGCCATGCCAACGGGAGGCCCCGTCTCCCTCTCAGGCAATGCTGGGGTGTGCCGTCAACCCTGGGTAAACGCACCATGCTTCTAGGAGCTCCAGGAGCACTTTTAGTTAGAAGGCAAGCCCGCTTCATTCCACTTTCAAGTGTAAATGCTCTTCAAGAGATCAGATCACGTGGGGTGATTTTTTGGTGCAAGCAGAGAAGAGTGCTTTTTGAATGTCAGCAAACATTTCAAAGGTGGTGGGATCACAGCCCGCCAGGCTCCACTGTCCCTAGAACTCCCCTCCAGACAAGAATACTGGCGTGGGTGGCCATTTCCTTCTCCAGCGGATCTTCCCCACCCAGGGATCGAACTCCCGTCTCCTGTGGCCCATGTGTCGGCAGGGGGATTCTTAACCCCTGAGCCACTTGGAAGGCCCAGTACCTGGCATATCGCACATCACACAGCTCCTGGATCTGGACTATGTTAAGTAACTTCGACCCCCCACCTCCCGCCGGCGCCTCGGTGCTGACCTCCACCCCACAGTGCTGGGCTGTCCATCCAGGGGTAAACCGTCGTGTACACGTGACTAGCACAGCGCGTGTGCAGTGCTCTGGGCGGCCGCTGGCCTCAGGCCGCAGCAATCTGGCCACTTCTCAAGGTGCTGGTACTTGACATCCTTTTACTGAAATTATGACTCCCCATTTTAAGCTGGAAAGTCGCTTGCAATTACTACTTAAAAAAGAATCACAGGTACATGACTTTTTAGACTTCCAATACATAGTAACAACTATGTGCAAACTAAACCGTTCTGTGTACTGATTCTCACAACCACCGATATACCGCAAATCACTGAAAGAAAAAGAACAGAAGCCTAATGCGCAGATGTCTCTCAAGCCTGAGGGCTCTGGCGTGGAGGGGCGGCTGCAGGACGAGGAAGGCCCCAGAAGGCCGAGGGCTGAGCACGTCCACCAAGGCAGGCCACCCACCGCTGAGCGCCCACCCGAGTGGGGCTCCGCGGGGGCAGGGCACCGCACACCCTCAGGAGGCAGCACGGTCCCCGCAGAGCAGGGAGGGGGGGGCCACGGCGCGTCCGCTCCAGCACTCCCGGGCCCGGGGGCCTGCAGCCTGGGCTCGCTCCCCTGCTCCTGGGCCTCCTGCGACACCAGGCCGAGGGAGAGGGCGGGGAGGGCTCAGGCCGTGGGCCGGACGCCCCTCCGGGGCAGATGAGCCCTCTGCGGGGAGAGACGGCCGACGCGTAACCGCTGCGGCATCTGCTGTGAGACCAAACCACTGGCAACCATGATGCACTGGTCCAAAGAACCGGAACGGCACCCCCGGAGGCACCCCCGGCCTCCCACACTGGATGCGGGGGTCACGGGGGGCGGGAGGCCTGGGGGACAAGGCGCCCGGCTCACGGCACCACTGCCAGGGCTGCGGGAGGGAGCCCTGCGGGGGGCAGGCACCCTGCTGACTACGTGACAGACGCCTCGGGCAGGCCCAGCGCCGGTGCAGGGAGGCAGCGCAGGCACGGCTAGCCCGCCCTCGTGGGCCCTGTCCTCCCACGGCGGCTGGGATGCAGAAGACGACTCTGCTCTCTGAGAACCGTGTCAGAGGGAAAGGGGAAAACGTCCAGCCACGGTTTCCACGAGGTGCACACCTCACCCGGTCCAAACCTCAGTCAAGGCCCGGGGGGGGGGGCAGTCTGGTGAGACGGGTGGACGGAGCGTGAGCAGAGAGCAAGCAACGGGCCGTCCGAGGCCCAGTCCCCCTGCTCACCGGCAGGACGACGCTGCAGAGTCTCAGCGAGGCCTAGGCCTGCACACCCCTCATCACCGTGATGCCGAGATTCCTGCTCACGGAGCAAGAGCTACCATGACCTCCCTTCCTCCGACTTTGATAAGTAGCAAGAGAGTATGACTAGTCACCAAAAAACAGGGAAACAAAAAAGTCTTACCACATTTTCATTGCTGGTTACACTCAGTACTAAATCTCCATCTAGCTAACTCAATTCATTACAACTGCAAGGACTAGCAGATTCAAAGGTGCGAGACAAGGATGAAAACTCACCACGTGAGCAGTTCTAGAAGCAGAAGCCTCAGACTTAAAGGACGCAGCCAAGAATGACAGGAAGAAGCCGATGATTCAGGCCAACGCCTTTACACCTGCGTCACTAAGCCACCCACTCTGAAAGCAGCAACCACCTCGAGACTCACTCAAGGGGAGCAGGATCTGGGGTTTAAAGTAAAAGGCCATGGGTCACATACATGCAGTCCAACCTCAGACCACACAGCAACAAGGGAGCAAACTCTTTCAACAACCCTTGCTCCAAAGCCCCCTGAAACCACAGTGATCACCTCTGTCTTGTCTGTGAACTTGCTAACGACTAACCACTGAGAAACAAGACCACAAACAACTCATCAGAAAGTTGCTGCTGGATTCTCTGTTGGATTCTGGTGCCGTGAGACTGCTCCTGCAGAGGCCAAGGACAGCTGGTGGGTGACCAGGCAGGCAGGGCGAGGCTTCAGCAGACGAGGGGGTGAGAACCGAGAGGAACGACGCCGGCCCCCAAACAGTGGCCGAGAGCCCGGCAGACCAGACCCGGGGCACAGGGGCTAGCTGCGGGCAGTCTACAGCTGTCTCCGCAGACCTCCACAACGCACCCTGCATGGACCGTTGGGAGGAGGAAAGGGGAGCAGGCGCCGACACCGGGATCGTCCCTATCACACAGAAACCCTGATGGGCTTCAGAACGCAAGCCTGAACCTTTGGAGCCTGGGAATGACAGGGCGGAGGCACCCGCCGTCCGGAAGGGGCGTGGAGACGAAAGAGAAGCAGCGTGAGCTCCACTCTCCCCTCGAGACTGGGCCCCATGGGCTCCACGGACGTGCAGAGCGCACGGGCGCCGAGACCGTCTGGAGCTTGGCCACCGGCAGCCTAGGGCGGAGCGGGGCCCAGGCTCCTCCCGCAAAGACCCCCGGAGCTCCAAGACGACCTTCTACCACGAGCACAGGGACCAGCCAAGGAGCGGCGCTGCGAGGACAGTGAGAAGCCGCTGCTCGCGGGGCCGGGGGCTCTGGCAGCACCGCACCCAGCAGCCTGCCCGCACACAGACACACCCCGGCGCAGGGACGAAGGCTGCCGACACCCACCCGCCCGCGTCCCAGGGCGCCGGGAAGAAGGCCCCACCACGCCGAGCTCTCCGCCCACGTCACCGATGGGCCCATCCACAGTCGCGCCAACACTGGCGACTCCCCAAGCGGGGACGGTGGCGCCCCCAGAGCACCGTCGCCGGCAGACGGCCCTCTTCCCCCGCGCTCGGCCAGCCCAGGGATGTGCTCTCAGGCACCAGGACCGCTGAGGGGCGCACCAGACTCCTCTTCACTGACCTGGTGTCCCGAGGCGGCCTTGAACCTGTTCTCAGCAGTTCATCCTACCCGTCAGACACCAATTTCAAGTCCCGGGACCCTCTTCGAGTGACTGAGGCCAGCCACGTCTGGGCTGACAGCACAGACGCAGCACGACCCCCGGGCCAGGCCGTCGGCCGGGCGGGCTTCCCAGCGTGACCGCCCACACCCGCCCCATCACGGGCCCGTGTGCTAAGACGGAGCCGCGCAGCCGCCCTTTCCTTGCCTAACTGGGCCCAGCTGTCTCCTCGTGCTCACATTCACGTCTGCAGTGCTTCTTTAAACAGCTTCTTCTAGCAGTCTCACACTGTTTAGATTCAGAACAAACTTGAGTAGGGCAGTAAAAAGACCACCTAGCTCTCGAGTAATATCCCTCTGGCTGGAATTCCAGTTATCAGTGGCAATCATGACAGATGACACTGATTGAGAAACAAAAGAAAACCCCTTTATGTCTGGCCATGCCAGCATCATTACGCGACCGTCCTAGGCATGTTACCTTTCAACGAGCTGGCGTCAAACACAGCCTAGAGACTGGGAAGGATGGGAGTGTGGACAGCTGGTTCTCCCCTCCCTGAAGAAATGTTCAGTCAATTGCTAATCATTATGCCACATCAAAAGGGAATTTTCATACACTCTCCAAATACATCAAAGAACACATGTCAATAAGGTCCAGCATCAGCCTCCAGATGCAGAACACAGGACTCCAGGAGCCCGGCACGGAGTCACACACAGACAGGACAGGCCCCACTCGGGAAAAAATGCACCGAACACATTTGCATTTATTTTCTTTTTTTTTTTTTAAAAGCAAATGACAAAGACCCAGTTTACCAGCTTAACTTTTTTAAACCTAAGCTTAACATTACATATTTAAACAATTGTCAAAACTTACTAAGTTGCCAGCATTCATGCACAACTGGAAAACATCCTCAATGCACATTAAACCAGAAATGTATTACCATCAATGTATTAATATCGTCACTACTAAATACTGAAAAAAACAAATTATTTTGTGGAAGAGTCATCCTGGCAAAGTTAACTTCACAGCAGGCTGAGACTACTCGGCTCACGTTTCAAACACGATGGAAAAGCAGTCCGTGCTGGTGTTAGTGTACGAAAGAGTCACGGCCACCTTGGATTACGTTTAATAAAAAGCAAAGTGCATACAGAGATTTACAACAATTTTAAAGACAAATAAAATGGTCCTATTACGTGGTCCCAACAGTAAACTCAAAAGTCTATGACAAACAGGGCGCCGACGAGCTGCGTATAAATACTTTAGGTTAGGGACAGCTAGACTGAAAGTCGAGTTCGTCTGAAATCTTCAAAAAAACGTTCCTGTTAATCCTCGCAGGGCGCGCGCCAGAGTTAGGGTTCTGCTACGCGCGTGCGGTCAGCTACTTGTTATCCAAGCGCAGCAGCTGCTCCTTACCATTTATCGTCAAGGACTTTAACTGGCCGTCTTCTTCAACTTCCACCCTTTCTTGACCATTCTCGACAATCCTGTGGGAGGGGAGGCAAGGGGGATAAAACACACCTTAAGGTCGTCGTTTGAGATAAACAGACGTGTCTGTGAACCCGAATGCGCATCCTTAGAGGACCTGCCACGGATACACCTGAAGCCACTAACTCTGTGGCTGAAGCCAACATCCTGAGCACAGACGTTTCTTAAAAGAGATGACTCTGACGGAACACAGGCAGCAGCCGTCAAAATGGTCAAGGTGCTACAACGGATGCCCTTCCATTCCAACACATCCCTGCACACTGAATGGGGCGGTGTCCAATGTGTCACACGAAGCAGACATCTCAAAGGAAAAGCTCTGATCAGAGGGGGCCCAGATGGCCCAGACACCCTGCCCTTCCCCGGGGGGGCACTGCTGATGCCCCCCACACCTACGCCTGAGGACACAGACGCCAGGCCCGCACCTCTTGGTGGTGATCTTCCTGCCGTTCACCACTTTCGTCGACGTCGATACAGACTTGTAGTTACCCATCCCACTCCCGCCGAAGGCCGAGGAGGAGGAGAACGCCGTGAGGCCCCCGTGGCTTAGCGAGCCGAAGGAAGTGAACCCTGTAAGAGAAAGCAGAGGGGTCAGAGACGAGCGCAGCACACGCGGCCAGCCCAGGGAAGCAGACGCACGTCCCTGTGGAGCCGCCCAGGCACCTCCCCTACCGACGGGCCAGCACCCTGCCCCCATGCATCTCACAGGATGGAGCAAACCCCGCCACAGACTGGCACACCCAACAAGCTTCTGCTGGTGCCCTGTAATTGTGACCACACGGGATACAAATCTCAACTGCCAGGAGGCTGAAATAATTTTAGCAAGAATACCACAATTATCAGGAGAAGCATGGGTCTGGAGCTCATGGACTAATGCTCAGCTATGAGGCGCTCACCTAGGACATGAAACCCTGACTTTCAGAAGTCACAACGAAGCAAGTCCACCCTGGGCTGGGGCCGAGGCTGCTCTGCCTGTTGGAGCCCGCTGCCTGTCCCATCCTGAATGTCCCCTCACAGCAGAAACACGCCCTCCCCACAGCTCCTTAAAGGGAAGGACTGCGTGCCACACACATTCCGTAAGTGAAATACTCTTTGACAGGCTTGCCCAGCTTTCTTTTCTCTGACTCTCCCTTAAATCCGGGCATACTACGTGGCATCTGAGGAGAGGGCCTGCCGGAGGGAAGCACGGCTGCACCGGCCCTGGGTGACACAGACCCCTGGCTTCGGAGGAGCAGAGTCTGGGAGCTGCGTCCCCTGTGCTGTCCACAGAGCGTAGGACGCTCACACAAGAGAGGCCCAGAACAGACAGAGGAACTGGGCGAGCACCAGAGAAGAGCTGAGATTCCAACTCTCCACATGAAATGCGGCTGCGCCAGGCTGTGTGCCCGACTCCAGCTGATGGATGGCCTCCAGTCGCCAGCCAGTGCCACGCACCAAACCGCACCAGTAGACGCCGCATGGCACATGCAGGCCCCACTACAGCCTTAGCTCCTGACCCCATCAACTTGGGACTCCCCAGGACATTGTTTTTTCTTAAACTGCCGAGGAGGTTAGATTAAAAAGGATTTAATGAGATTATCTGAGTTATTCCAGTTATTTATCCCAAAACCTCACTCCTTTTAACCAAGAATTTCATTAAATACTGGCCTTTAATAGTGAAGATCTGAAGTAGGTTCTCAAGCATAACATTCTTTGGAAAATTACGGGGGTGGGGGGGGGGTTACTAAGCAAAGATTTGTATATACACGAACAGTGGCAAATCCAAGCTGTTCCACAAAAGGCATGTGCACACTGCAAAGTGCCCTGAATGAAAGAAGCCTGCACTGGCGTCCACTCAGACACCAGGGTAAGTCTGAGGGTGTAGTACCTGTATCAAAGGAAGGAAATCTCCCTCCAAAGGAGGGAAATCCGCTGAAACCAGAGAAGAATGAGCCCGTGCCTCGGCTCCGGCTTCCGCGGGGGCCCCTTCGATTCCCAAAGAAGTCCTCAAACGGGTCTTCTAAAAAGAAACAGAAGTGCTTAGTGAAACCTTGACCCCGGGGTGCTCCTCCACAGGAGAGCTGCAAAGTGGATGCGGGCAATGCCTCCTGACACTGTTCCAGCAGGAGCAAAGCTTCTCCACAGCGCAGCTCGCCTTCAGAGCAATCCATCTCACCTGCGGCTTTACTGCGGTTTCCGAGACTCATCTAAAACCAGCACACAATGTGTCCCAACATAAAGCTCAAGGTCATCAATACGCACCGCAGACCTGGGCAGAGAGCTGAGGGCAGAGCTGTCCACACGGAGCTCTTTCTGGTGGCTGTTACCAATCAATGAGCACTTACTGAAAACATGAATTAGACAAACTTTTAAAATTCACTGAGGTTCCCTATTAAGTTCACTGTGAAATCAATCAGTGCTGTATTTTTTCTAGGAAATGGGAATTCTCTGAGAAATCAAAGCAAGGATTCCTGACAGATGGTTAAAGAAACGAACCCAAGACACAGAAGCAAGAGAACCGGCATGGCCTATTTCTAAACCAGGCAGGCATCATGATCAAAGCAGGAAATTCATGCATCTGAGTGGCGAAAGGAACAGAACAGTGAGCAGAACAAGGTCACGAGCATGAAGGCAAGTGGGAACTGCGGCTCACAGCACACCCGCGCGCACAGGCAACCGTGACTGGGAACCCCCAGGTAGCCAGCAATGACCAGAGGCAGACCCGAGCTGAAGGAACGCTCAGAGCGGGGACGGGGAAGCAGGTGGAAAAACTACAAGCCTTTCTTAAGAGCGCCGCTAACAGTGCAGGAAAGCAGGCCTGAAGAAGCAGGCATTAGAAAGCATGGTCACTGGCGGCCTCTTCAGAGACCTAGAAAGAAGGCAGGAGCGGGAGGAGGACCGAGCAGGAACCGGCCCAAGGCAGCACTGCTCCCCCAGCTCCAGGGGGAGCCGGGACCTGGGCAGTGCTAGGAGGCAGGTGCTGCCGTCAACAGGACGGAGCCCAGAGACTGCTGTTTCCGAGCCGCGGGTCCCACGCTCCCCAGCGCCTGTGTGCGTGCCACCACGTGAGGCACAGCCTGAAGAGGCCACTTCTGTCAGCGGCTTTGTAAACATGGCTGCCAGTCCCATCATTACCACAGTCAGGAGTATAAGTACAAAGCCTAATCATAAACTTTAAAGTCAAAACACTTTATAGATCTCGAGAGAGACTTCATCCTGTTCAAATAAAATCCAAGCATTCAACTAAGTTACTTTCCACCTTACTCTCATCAGGGGCCTACATGGCGACGCTGACACGTTTCCATCCATCCAGTCGCAGGACAGCAGGCGATTACACTCATGTTACAACCACCCAGGTTCAGGCACAGATGTGGCGAGTACGGCTTGGACTCGGTGTGACCGCATTCTCAAGAAGAGCCACAGGGGCAGCCTGAGATGCTCACTGCCCTTGCGAGAGCTCCTGAAGCACAGGTCTCCGCAGACTCCTGAGTCACAAACAGCCACAGCCTGTGTCCTCCTGCAACGCTCCTTCCATTACCGCTCTGGCAATTCGTTTAGTTATAATTTAAGGCTCACACAGCAACTGAAACCTGCAAAGACTCTCCACAAAACTACTGGGACCAACTTAAACCAGTGTCCACTTGATACCACCATTAAATGGTTTTAATTTGTTTACATCAAGCTAAATGAACTTTCATAATTATAAAATCACCTTGTTCAGAAGCTACTTCAAAAGATAGTTGAGTAACATTATAAGAATAAGGCCAGTTGGGTTTTCAGTTACGTTTTTTTTGTTTTCTTGTATTCTTTCATTTTTGAAGTCTTTTACCTTGCACACTTTTCTATTATACAGCCTAAATATGGATTTTTACAATTCCAGTAGCCACCGAATTTTAACGTGTAATTTCAAATAGTAAAGTCACAACAGTTAACCCTAAAAATGAAAAGTCTCATCTGTAGGTCATGGTGACAGTAGACAACAGGTTTTTTTTAGAAAGTCGTGATGATGAGGACGTGTTAACAGGAGCCACGCTGAGACCAGCGCTCCCATCTCCCATCACAGGCTGCCGCGGGTGTGGAGCACAGGTGGCGCTGAGCTTTGGGGCTTCCCAGGCGACTCAGTGTAAGGAATCTGCCTGCCAGCGCAGGAGACGTGGGTTTGACCCCTGGGTCGGGAAGATCCTCTGGAGGAGAAAATGGAAACCCACTCCAGCATTCTCTGGACAGAGGAGCCTGGCGGACTACAGCTCATGGGGTCACAAAAGAGTCGGACGTGACTGAGCAGGTCATAAGCTTTCCCAACCTTTAGGCTCCAAGCTAAATACAATAGTTAATTAACAGACCCTCTCATCCAGCAATTCAGTCTACTTCATGGACATCAACTCATCAAACGTGGAAATAACTTACTAAAGGGCCCCCAAGCTTTTATAGTGAAAATTGAAAATTCCCTAATTACGTAATTTTCCAATATAGAAATGGAGAGCATGTTAAATGAAGGTTATTGAAGGGTCATCAGGTTTAAGCTTTAGAAAAAACGTACATCACAACTCTAACATCTGAAAAGCGTTCACAGTGGGCTTTCAACTGGCAACAAGACAAGGGTGGTTCCCCGCTCTGTCCTTCGACCTCGCTTGTTTTCCAAATTCTTATGTTCAGTCTGTATGGTTATTATTTTTGAGGGTAAAAGGGGTAAAGAGTGCATTTATCTTGTAAGTAAATCTGAATCAGACATAACGTAACCGAACATGCTGCCCAGGCCGTGTTCGACTCCACATGGCGCCCAGAACCGCCCCGCCAGCCAAGGTGCTGCTGTGGGCAGAGGGCACAGGTCCTGTCCAGAGCAGGCCCCAGCTGCCCGGAGCCACAGCCTGCCGCTGCGTTCTGGCCCCACTGCTCCCGTGTTCATACCGTTCACACAGCTGTGTCTTCCGGCCTGCTTACACCCTGCCACAGCACAGCAAAGGCAGCTCTGCGTCAGTCTCGGCAGGGGCCCTCCAGGAGAGCCTGGCGCCCGGACCTCACCTCCTACTTGGGAAAGGGCAGCGTGTTCTCCACGACACGCACGTTCCTCATCAAGTCTGGCTCAATTATGACCTGGCTATGGTCTGCTGGAGATGAATTATGGTTGAAGGAGATGGTGCATGTAGACGTCAACGAGTGGACGAATTCTGTGTCCAGTGAAGGGGCCGCCTCAAAGGTGTTCTCGGATGAGAGGAACGTGTGGATCAGCCCGCCCCGTGGAGCAGACTGGCATCCCAGTGTCAATGCGCCCCTCCCATCGCGCAAGGGCTGAACAGACCACAAGGCCGACGCTTCCCACAAACAGAAGAGCCTTCTCCTGGCCACCGGTCTCTGACCTGGAACACTGCTGGTTCTTCAGCCTGAGGGCCTCCAGAGTCAGACCAGGGCATTGGCCCGCAGGTCTGGCAGGCGTGGGTCCTCATACTCAAACAAGCCCATGATCGCACTGAACTTCTAACAGAGAGGTCGGTCCACCCTGCTGGGTCTCTCGGGAGACCCTAAACGCAGAATTTACAAGCCTGCCAGAACCGCCTCCCTGGTCACGGCACGGGCGTGCTCAGCCAGGTCCTTTCCCGCAACACTGCATCATCGGGTACAGACACGCGGAAGCAGGCCCGTGGCCAGCCTGTTAACTAAGACTTAACTCTTTTGGGTCCCTGTTCCAGGTGTCCTGAAGAAACACTCCTCTGCAATCTTACACGGTCCTGCTCTTCTCAGAAACACCAAGCCAAATCCACTAAGGTGATGCCTGCAAACACCTAAGTAATAATGTCAAACTTATGACAAAAAACATGTCAACTGAATGCTGTGAAAAACCACCACCAAACGTGTTCCAAATGTTCACACGAGCACATTCTCGTAAGAAGACTTAAGGGGAAAGCTAAGCAAAAAGATGTTTAGAGCCATACGTGCCCCCAGGAGCAGAGCCAAGGGCCTGACCGAGGGTACACAGCGAAGGCGCGCAGGTCCTGTCCTCACAGAGTTCACCACCCAGTCCCCAGGCCACACGCACACAACTGCACAGCAAAGGAAAACACCATCAACTCCAACAAGCATCCTCCTGAGCATGTCAAACAAAAACAGGCCCCTCCACTACAGTCTCGGCGCTAAGGCACAGCAACCCTGAGGAAGGACCGACACGTGACTCAAAAGCCAGGACGGCAGACAGACTCCAGCGCGACCACCCCACCTGCACTGACCCCAACGCCACAAGCTAAAGTCAAAACACTCCTTCGCAACAACTCGAAGTTTGTAACGTTTTCTTCTCACATAGTCAAAAGTAGAAAACAACATATTTGAAAACTATCTGAAATAAACAAACCTAAGTGACTCAAAAACAGCCATGGGTGACACACGGCTGGGACCCCAGGGAGGAGGGCTTTGGGGCACTTCTCCATGGCTGACCCGGCATCAGGGGTGGTGCCTGGCAGTGCACGGCAAGCCCGGGATTAATACTCAGCAAATGAACATCCTGCTTCCAGCTGTGTACACAGCTTCATTACAAATGTGACTCCTAGTTACGCGACAGACCTAGCTGGAACACACTTTTCTAGCAGTTACAAACAGCCATCCAAGCCAAGGGTGCTGAGCACACGCAAGGGACCTAGACCCCCTACTTCAGTGGCGACGGAGGCCAGGCCCCTGCAATTCTACCCCTCGCCAAGCAGCTGCGAGGGAGCCGCCCTCCCCCTGCTTGCGGCCAGGACAGCCCACCGCCCCCAGCCACAGGGACCACCATGCCAGGAGGAAGGAGTCCAGCCTGGACTCCTGCATGGGCTCGGGAAGCTCTGCCATGGGGGAGCCGGGAAGGCCACTGAAGTCTCAAAACCAACCCTGGATTCCCAGGAAGACCATGCAAAGCCTGGGGCCCGGCCACTGCTCTCGTGACCCAGAAAACAACTCTGAGAGTGGCCTTCCAAGAAGCCTTTCCTCTCCCTGTCGAGGGTGGAGGTGGTAGGACCATGAGGCCCATCTGCCCGGCACCCACCCACACGGAACTGTCCTGAAACAGCAGCTCCACCCCCAGCTCCACCCGCAGGAGGTCCCAGCCACTGACGGGCCGGGCCAGCCCAGCACCCCTCCCCTGAGGGGACAGGGGCTCAGCAGGGCCTTCGCAGTCACTGAGCCACAGGGGAGTGCCCCCCTGGGACGGGTCATCACACCTGCCCTGCCTCCACAGCCACAGGCTACGCTTTCCCACTCGTGGCTTCTCTCAGCAGCACAACTTCACCAGTGCCTGCTTCCAAACCACGCTGCCTCGAAGCTGAGCGGACAGCGGTGTATGCCACAGGATGCACAGGGGCCCCAACGATGGCCCGTGACCCTGACCTCGGGCGGGAGGCAGGGCCGCTGCAGACAAGCAGGCCCCCTGTCCACGTAAGGAGGGACACGCAGGCGTACAGAGAAGACCCTGTGCAAAGACACAGCGGCTGTCTGAGGCGGCCAGAGCAGCAGGAGACCGCCGGCCTCGGGCCGCGGCTCCTCCCGAGCCCCCGGTTCCCTCGGGGCCGCAGGGAGCCATCAGGCGCACGTGGTGGAAACTCTTTATTCTAGAGGCTCCGCTTAGCGGGCCGGCCGCGGGGCAGCAGCAGGGCCTCGGGCTCGGGCCCGCTGTCCTCACTGAGCAGCTCCTCACACTCCTCGAGGAGCTCCTCTGGGTCCCCCGGGCTGGCCTCATCCTCACTGGAGATGAACTCCAAGTCCTCACTGGGGGGCTCGCCCCCGCCCAGGCTAGCGCCCTCGCTGGGCTCGTCGTCACTAAAGAGGTCAAGCTCCTCGCTGGACACCACGTCCAGCGCCTCACTGTCCTCCTCGCTCGCGCTCTCCGCCACCGCCTCCTCTTCAGGCTCCAACTCCTCGCTGGCCGCCTCCTCGAACCCTGGGGGGAGAACGACCAGCTCACTACCCTCCAGCGCCGGGCCGGGCGCTGGGCGGGCCTGCCTGGCCGGACGCGAGGGGCCACCGGCCAGCGTGAGCGTGCTCCCAGGGGAGCTCCCGGCTTCAGAGCTGGGCCACAGAAACGTCTCCCCGCACGGTGGCTCCCACTCGCGTTCTAGGGCTCAGGCGGCTCTTCCGTCTGAGAACCTCATCTCACTAACACCACCCTTTAATGATAAACCAAGGAAGGGGTCATCGCAATTTAAAGTAACATGATCCTTACACTTGAATGTTTCCAAAGGAGGTTCTCCGAGGGCTAGGGGGAAGTCAGCTCAGCCCACAGCCCCGCCGGCACCCCTCCGTCTGAAAGCCAGGGCCCCGGCTGCTGGGCCCTCGGCCGCAGCCCACAGGAGGCAGGCCTCACAACGAGCGCGGCCCCGGGTACAGGACTCCGTCCTTCCCACCAGCTCTCCGCTTCAAGGTCCCTCCCCTTTCATCTGGGCCGTCTGAAACCAGACACGGGGTATTATGTTCCGATAAATGCAAAGTGAACCTCAGAATGTCTTTTAACAGACTCTGAGCTACTTTTTTTTGGAAAACGGTAGAGGAAAAAAGTTGGTCGTGTGGAAAATGAAGACAAGAAATAACACACTCCTCTAAATGGACAGCGTGACAGGGCTGGTGTGGCTGCCGGGAAACATCAAGTCCACGCCTGCCGAGGCAGCACAGCCTCAGGCTCACGGCCGCTCAGCCCCGCTCTGAACGTACCGCCAGCGCGCTGCACTGTCACTTCATACACGCAGGAGCCGTGGAGCAGCTTCTTTTCCCGTGTGTAAATCCTGAGAGCCTGAAAATGGAAGTCGCCTAGAACACCTACAAGAACGGATTGGAGAAGTGTCACCGCCACAGGGACCACGAGAGACGGGGGAGCTGCTAGTGCAGAGCGCGCGCGCCTCCGAGTCCCGGGCAGAGGCTGAGGGGCTCGGCCCCCAGCGGGCTCTGAACCCAGGAGAAGAAATCTCCACCCATCGACCCGCAAACAAACTCTTCTGATTCAAGTCCACATGCACATCAAGACGTCCTCATGGGCACAAATCTCAACTCAGAAGACGTGAAGGTTGGTGCTCACAAGGGTGGAACCCCATTATTCACTCTCCCAGCCCCAACTACCCTCGCCCCTCTTCACTCCGGAAAGAGCTGCTCAGGGAAAACCATTCTTAGTGAGAAAGCTTAACCCATCAGATTTTTTTCCCCAAGAAAAACACAATCTGGCTACCATTACACACTGAGGACTCTTTCCTGACACTCTTTTTTTAAAAAAAACCACCCTGTGCCAGAGCTGGTGTGAGCAGGCCGGCCTCGGGCGTGGCGAGGTGGCCTGCCCTGCCCTCCTCGGCCTGAGGGACCCTCCACGCCTGGCTCAAGGGGGCAGACTCCTGGCCAGTCTCACTGGACACTACCCTGCTCCTCCAAAACACATCAGGAGCTTGTTAAAGGTTGTAATGAGACACCAAGGTAATTTTAAGCCAGAAAAGTCATTAAAACTCTTCTGTGTCTTTCTTACAGTGATGTTTCCTACAATTATAAAGAATAATTAATAAAGAATGTAATTAATTTCATATGATACTTACAAGGAGCCTTCCCAATGTTTCCTGCAACAGTAATTAATGCAAAAAAAAGCCTTCAAAACAGATGAGTCTCTTCCCCCACCCCTAGCACTCCCCTGCTCAGCTTTCATTGTTACATTCTGTACTCTAGCGAATATACACACCCCTCCTCCACAAGCCACTCTCTCAAAAAGTAGGCGGCACCACAGTAAACAGGAAGCACAGTCTCTTCGAACCCCCACGGAATCACAGAAGGACTGCCCCCTAAGAAGGGCCACACCTACCGGACACAGCAGCACCTTACTCCTCGCCACGCCTGCGATGTGCAGGGCCCACGGCTCCCCTGTGCTATCTGCAGACAGAACTGCTCTTCCTGTCGCCCTCCTGAGGGGTTGCAGCAGGTGTCTTGTCTTTTCAACCAGGCTCAGGGCAGTGAAGGAGCAGACACAGGGCGCTGTCTCCCCACCCAGGGGCAGAGACAACAGGCGTCACGGTGCGCATGGCAGGCGACCCAACTCACACCACTGCCAGCGCCAGACCCTGACAGGCATTCCTGCCACGCCGCCTCGCATCGGGCACCAGGACCCGGAGGCCAGCGGCTGGGAACGCTCTCCTACAGGGAAGAGCAGCCAGAGGAGCAAGGCGTCCCGGCAAAGCTAGTCTCAAAGACGAATACTTGTGACGCCTTGCTCTAGAGGTGTCCTTTCTTTCCAGGAACTGCAAACTCAACAGTCCTAACACCACAATCAGAAAAACAAAGACAAGTTTATGAATCAAATGTCTTCTGAGCAACATCTGCCTTGATGCTTAGTGTTCTCAATCAGACTCCTACACAGGAAATTCAGAGAATTCATTGTCCGACCAGGAGCAGCCCCACCTCCTTCCCACTGCAGAGGAAGCTAATTAGAGTGAAACGCATAGCCGAGGACACAAAGCGTTCAAACCTTTATTATGTTCACGTGCAAGGTGTAAATTCCACATTCAAACTCTTATTATGTTAACGTGCAAGGTATAAATTCTGAAACATCTTCCAAAGGAAGAAGGGAAAAGGGTTTAGTTAAACTCGTGCACTGCTCAAACAGCAAGTTTAAGGACAAGCTACAAGAGTGGTGAAACGGAAAGGGTACGTCCGTTGTCGTGAGTCATGAACACGTTATGTAAATGACGACCCAGATGATGAACTTACCGAAGAAGTCGAATGAAAATGGGTCCCTTCCACCAAAAAATTCCCTGAAGACGTCATCTGGGTTTCGGAATGTGAAGCCAAACTCAAACGGACTGTCGAAGTGACTTCCACCTACAGAAGCAAGCACAGCTCAGTCAGGGCCTCCCGCGTGGCAGGCACACAAACACCGTCTACACGTTACTACCCGCATCCTGACCCAAAGGAGGAATGAGTTCCATACACCCGAAGCTCGCGCAAGTGCTGCTGGGAGCAAAGTCTCCTGCGCCAGGAGCTGAGAAACACACGCAGGTCCATGTCCCCGAGCCACCCTCGAGCCACCCTCAAGCCGCCCGCGCCCCCGGGGCTCCCGCCGCTCTGGATGCGCCAGCCACACACAGCATTTCAGGCTGTGGAACAGCTGCTCGGGCATGTGCAGGGGTCTGAGGCGTGTGAGCCCAAACGCCCCCCACGGAGCTCACGGGGCAGCAGGTTACTGCGCCACTTTCCATCAAAACGCACACATCTAAGCCTCACGACCAGAGGCAGTCACTTTGGTGGCTCTTCAGTTTTTTGATACAACATCCAGTAAGGATGTTTTTGACACAACCTCCAGTATTGATCTCAGGGCACACTCAGTGTATTATAGTAAGATTTTACGTTATTTCCTATCTACAAAAGGTACACCAGTATGTACTTTCTAGTACATGATTTTTAATAGGCCTTTGCCAGGCTATCAATTTCTCTTTCCTCTCCCCAGTTCAGCCTACTCTCGGAACTGCATTCCTATTTACTGACAGACCGAATCACCATAAGACTGTATCATCAGACCACCTCCTTTCATCACAAGGCCAGGAGAAAGACCAGTGTGCACACACGTACCTCCACCACCACCGTTTAATCCTTCTTTGCCAAATCTGTCATAGATGTCCCGTTTTTTAGCTATAAATTTAAAAAGACAAGTCAGTAAAGACCAAGTTCTCTTCCCTCAAATTTAGTAAAGCGTTTCTGAAGCTGTGAACCAAAGGCCCCCCCACAGCTCTCAAGGTCCACACTTGTTTTTGAAGAGCTGGGACCCCCTTACTGTGACACTTGAGGGCATCAAAGTCTGGCAGCTGCAGCCCCCGGGGTCTCAAAGAGTCCGGCTGCAACTTAGGGACTGAACAAGAACAACTCCCTTAAAAACACCTCAGAATATTTTTAAGTAAAGCTTAAAAGACTTACTTCAAAAAAAAAAAAAAACAACTTACTTCACTTTACTGCTCACTGCGTGCCACGCACTGCATCAAAACCCCACTACAAAGCTGCAAAGCGACTCCACCCCTAGATATGGACCTGACTACAAAGTGCAACTCAGGAGAAGACCCACGGCACAGCAAGGAGCAGGACGGGGCCTTGGCGAGGGCAGAGAGGGCCACACGGAGCCAGCCCCCAGCCTGGCCATCATCCCTGGCAAGGCAGCAGCCTGCCCGAGCCCGGGCGATGGTTCTCAAACAAGAGCAGTGACAGTGCAGCCCTGCTCAGACACACAGGCTAGGCAGACACACTGTGTGTGGCAAGTAAGGGGGTAACAGGGAAACAAGTGTGGAAGCAAGCTATCCGCAGCCAGGGTGGGCATCAGCGCCCTAAGAACAGCAGCTGTGTATCTGTGCCGGTAACTCCTGGAACTGAAGGCTTCCTAAGGAAGCATGAAGAATAGACTCCCCCTTACAAATACACACAAAAAGCAGCATTTTCATGGGAGCTTCAAAGGTTCTGCTGCTGCCAAAAATCACGTTTGACATCTGAATTTACTTCTCAAATTTTCTCATGTTCTTGGTCTGTGAATCCACAAATCTGGGAGTGCTGGATCAGGCACAGAAACAGGACAATGCCATGAAGTAAGGCGACTGGGCTTCTTCTAAAACAGAGCAGGCGTCCACTTCCTCTGGTCTAGTCTTTTAAGCGCCTCGGCCGAGAGTCACACCAGGTCACTCAGGGCTGCTTCCCGGCAAGGCGCTGTGAGCACTTTTCCAGTTTTCTCACGAAGTTCCACAGTCCGCGCCCTGCCCCAAGGCTTCTCTTACCAAGAACCCAAGGTCTGGCTGACACCCTCTGTACGACCCATGAAACTAAACCAACAGGCCTGAGCTTCCAGGGCCATTCAGCTCCCAACTCTAACAGGGCAGGGAGGCCTACAAGCTGTGGAGTCCGCGCCTCAGCTGTGTGCGCAACGCCTGACTTCCCGAAACTCAGGAGGGCCTTCCCAGGAGGAAGCCAGCACCTCAGCACAGGGTGCTCAGGAGGGCGACGGGGGCCAGAGGCCACGACACCCCAGCCCCGGTGGCCTCCAGCGCCAGGCAGAGACTTACAGAGCCACCCGGGAGACGCCTAGAGGCCAGGGCACCCGCAGCACTCACAGGGCCTTATCGGGAGGCTGGCAGGGACAGGACACCCAGTCTGCCCAGAAAACCCCCCTCACGACCCCGAAGCCCCTCGGCCAGGCCTTCCTCTGCAGGCCCCACCCGGGGGCACAGCCCCCACGCTCCCCACTCACCGTCTGACAACACCTCATACGCCTCAGCTACTTGCTTGAATTTTCTCTCTGCTTCTTCTTTGTTCTCAGGATTTTTATCTGGATGCCACTTCAGTGCCAGTTTCCTGTATCTTAAAAAGGAGTTAAGGGTACTGATTACATCCCACTTCCAGGCTGGTGTCTAATGCTTCACATGAAGCAAACATTTCAAAGCAAAAGCTCTAAGCTGAGACTAGACAGGCGTGGCACACACCCCGCCCTTCCCCCAGGGGCAGCACCAGTGACGGCGCCCACCACACCAACACATGAGAACACAGAAGCCAGGCCCGCCCCTCCTGGTGGTGGTCTTCATGCCATTCACACCTTATTTAAGAAGAGCGCCATCACTGCACCGCGCCGTTCCTGGCTGTGGCCAGGCGCAGTGTGAGAACTCCCACGGCCCACTGTGACACAGCTGAAACACCACCCATGTCCTGCTCCACATTAACACCGAGTGAATTACACAGACCTCAGTGCACCCTGAGGCTGCCTGTGGCCTGAGACTCGCCTCAGGCGCGCCACAGAGCTGCAGCGAGGACACAGGGGCGCAGGCTCAAACCCCGCCACAGACCCGAGCCGGCCACGTGACGGGGGCTGGGGGCAGCCCACTGAGGATGGAGCGGCGGCGCCCGTGAGCGCCAGGGCTGCTCCGCTGCCAAGTCCAACAGCAAAGCTCTTTGGGCTGATTTCATACCTTCGGGGAGTTTTTGATCTAATTCCAGCAGAAATGAAATCCATGACCCAAGATAAAGTGCCAGAGGAAAGCAAGTGGCCTTCTCCCTGGGTGACAGGTAAGCCTAGGTCTCAGGGGGCACAAGGTAACCTGCCAACCGGGGCCTGACATTCCAACTAGCGCGCAGCAGACTCACAGCACGCACACTGCCATTCGGTTTCCACAGGCCGTGCAAACTCACACCACAGTGACCAGAGGCACTCCTTCAGAACACGATTACTTACGCCTTTTTAATATCCTCGGCCGAGGCGTGTCTCTGCACACCTAGAACTTCATAGTAATCCACCATGTTTTAACAGGCTGCTGGAACAAGTCCTGCAATCAGAAATCCATGGTCAGTGACGAGACGGCCCAGGCTGGGCTGGTAGCGGGGGTACGGGGTGGGGAGACGGAGCAGGAGGTAGGAGATGTCACCTCGCCTGGGCACTAACCACCAGCCTGTCGGGCCAGAGCCTCATCTGGGAGCCGCTTCCAAGTCTCACACTCTAAGACCCTTCCTGACGTAGGAAAAAACCGCTCTGAAATAAGCTAAGAATAGCCTCAACTAAATAAAACTGACAGGTGACTCTGCAGCAGCCTTGGGGCCCGCTGCCCACCAGCTGCCAGGTCCCTGGTCCAGCCCGACCAAAGCGTTGTCCCCTCCTCACACCCTGTGCCAGGCGCTGGGCAAGACTACAGTCACTTGACGAACACCTTGTGCCCAGCCTGGGGACGCCACAAGGAACCGCAGACACATTCCACCCGCCGGCTCAGACTCGGGGCCATCCCTGTGACTGCCTCCCGGGCTTCCAGCATCTGACGTGGAAACACACACAGCACCACCCTGCTGGCAGTGCGGGGCAGGGCAGCCTCGGAGCGGGCCCGCCAAGATGCACAGGGCAGGAGCCCCGGCTCCACCTCCTCTACGAAGACGGGGCCTAGAGTCACACGCAAGTCCCGACCGACACACCTGCCACCTCTCGAGATGTGAAGTCCAGCAAACGTTCGTCTTGAACCTGCTAAGTCACCTCACTAAACCAATGACCAACACCTGACACGCAACAGACCCACACGACGCAAGCCTACAAAATAATTTTAGCCAATAAGTCAAGGTTTTCTGTCAGGCTACTGAGCGCTAAACTGAAGCCAGGCTTTCAGTAGCCTTTCCCCAAATTCTAGGACCACATTTTGAGAAGAAACGTTCCGACTGTAAACAAGTATCTGAGACAGTAACCTCCCTGAGCCCGTTCTGCTGAGGTCAGATATAAACACTGCCACAACTGGGACACAGTCTCTCAACACAGGGCGCACAGCTGGACTGCGTTTCCACTCTTCCACACTGGGGAGCAACTCATGGTGAGAAACACACGTCTGCTGCACCGTGACTCAGCATACAGGCATGCACGCCCGCCGGCACAGCCCTCCTGACTCTACAGAGGCTGGCTGCCATCTGAAGGCCAGAAAGACACAGGGAAAAGCCCTCCTTACCAGCCCAAGGACTTCATGCAGAAAATGGTAACAAAGCAGAATCAAAACCAGAAACCCCTCTGACCAACTCAAAATCCCTAGAAATGTTATGTAAAAACCCAGCACACACATCTGAAGAGCCAGCTGAGCGCCCAGGAAAGCAGGAGCTCAAGTACCAGAAACAGAATTAATTATACCAAGAATGGTGAGCCAGAGACCGGGGGGCGGCTTTGCTGTTTTCAGGATGGGACTTGTTTTAGTGGACAGGAAACTAATGGCTGCGATGAGGACTCACAAAATACAGGTCCCTCTAAAGGCTGTAGCGTTCCTCGGCACCGCCTTTGGGACTGGAACGAACACTGACCTTTTCCAGTCCTGTGGCCACTGCTGAGTTTTCCACATTTGCTGGCATATTGAGTGCAGCACTTTCCCAGCATCATCTTTTAGGGCTTGAAATAGCTCAGCTGGAATTCCATCACCTCCACTAGCTTTGTTCATAGTGATGCTTCCTAAGGCCCACTTGACTTCACATTCCAGGAAGTCTGGCTCTAGGTGAGTGATCACATCATCGTGATTAACTTGGTCATAAAGATCTTTATTATATAGTTCTGTTTATTCTTGCCGCCTCTTCCTAGTATCTTCTGTTAGGTTCATACCATTTCTGTCCTTTATTGAGCCCATCTTTGCATGGAATGTTCCCTTGGTATCTCTAATTTTCTTGAAAAGATCTCTAGTCTTTCCCATTCTATTGTTTTCCTCTCTTTTGCACTGATCACTGAGGAAGGCTTTCTTATCTCTCCTCGATATTCTTTGGAACACTCCATTCAAATGGGTGTATCTTTCTTTTTCTCCTTTGCCTTTAGCTTCTCTCTACAGCTATTTGTAAGGCCTCCTCAGACAGCCATTTTGCCTGTTTTGCATTTCTTTTTCTTGGGGATGGTCTTGCTCACTACCTCCTGTACAATGTCACGAACCTCTGTCCAACCTCTTCAGGCGTTCTGTCAGATCTAATACCATGAATGTATTTGTCACTTTCAGTGTATAATCGTAAAGGATTTGATTTAGGTCATCCCTGAATGGTCTGGTGGTTTTCCTTACTTTCTTCAATTAAAGTCTGAATTTGGCAACAAGGAGTTCATGATCTGAGCCACAGTCAGCTCTCGGTCTTGTTTTTGCTGACTGTATAGAGCTTCTCCATTCTGTGGCTGCAAAGAATATGATCAATCTGATTTCAGTGTTGACCATCTTGTGATATCCATGTGTAGAGTCTTCTCTTGTATTGTAGGAGGAGGGTGTTTGCTATGACCAGTGTTTTCTCTTGGCAAAACTGTTAGCCTTTGCCCTGCTTCATTCTGTACTCCAAGGCCAAATTTGCCTGTTACTCCAGGTATCTCTTGACTTCCTACTTTTGCATTCCAGTCCCTATGATGAAAAGCACATCTTTTTTGGGTGTTAGTTCTCGCACTCATCTCACACACTAGCAAAGCAATGCTCAAAATTCTCCAAGCCGGGCTTCAACAGTAATGTGAACCATGAACTTCCCGATGTTCAAGCTGGTTTTAGAAAAGGCAGAGGAAATTGCCAACATCAGTTGGATCATTGAAGAAACAAGAGAATTTCAGAGAAGCATATCCTTTTGCTTTACTGACTACGTGAAAGCCTTTGACTGTGTGGATCACAACAAAACTGTGGAAAATTCTTCAAGAAATGGGAATACCAGACCACCTGACCTGCCTCCTGAGAAATCTATACGCCAGTCAAAAAGCAACAGTTAGACCTGGACATGGAACAACAGACTGTTTCCAAACTGGGAAAGGAGTTATGTCAAGACTGGATATTGTCATCCTGTTTATTTAACTTATATGCAGAGTACATCATGGGAAATGCTGGGCTGGATGAAGCACAAGCTGGAATCAAGACTGCTGGGAGAAATATCAATAACCTCAGATATGCAGATGACACCACCCTTATGGCAGAAAGTGAAGAGGAGCTAAAAAGCCTCCTGATGAAAGTGAAAAAGGAGAGTGAAAAAGTTGGCTTAAAGCTCAACTTTCAGAAAACTAAGATCATGGCATCTGGTCCCATCACTTCGTGGCAAATAGGTGGGGAAACAATGGAAACAGTGACAGACTTTATCTTTTTAGGCTCTAAAATCACTGCAGATGGTTGACTGCAGCCATGAAATTAAAAGACACTTGTTCCTTGGAAGAAAAGTTATGCCCAACCTAGACAGCATATAAAAAAGCAGAGACATTACTTTGCCAACAAATGTCTGGATAGTCAAAGCTATGGTTTTTCCTGTGGTCATGTATGGATGTGAGAGTTGGACTGTGAAGAAGGCTGAGCGCCGAAAACCTGATGCTTTTGAGCTGTGGTGTTGGAGCAGACTCGAGAGTCCCTTGGACTGCGAGGAGACCCAGCCAGGCCCTCCTGAAGGAGGTCAGCCCCGGGTGTTTGTGCTGCAGTCCACGGGGTTGCCCGGTCGGACGTGACTGAGCAGCTGGAATGAAAGGCTGCGACTGCAGGAAAAGCGCCGAGAACTCTCCCCAAACTCGACAGCGGCCCCACTGAGCGTCAAAGCATTAAGGCCTCAGAACCGCGGAGGCAAAACCACCACCTCCAGTAACCACACCATGCCCAGCACCCCACACCACCAAGTACGATCCCAGGACTGGGGACAAAGAAGGCCGTGCTGGAGAAGTTTGCTGTTTAGCTGCTCACTCATGTCCAACTCTTTGAGACCCCGTGGACTGCAGCCCACCAGGCTCCTCTGTCCCTGGGATTCTCCAGGCAAGAACACTGGAGCGGGGTGCTGTTTTCTCTTCCAGGGGGTCTTCTGACCAGGGATGGAACCCGCACCTCCTGCACTGCGGGTGCGCTCTTTGCTGCAGAGCCCATGAGAGCAGGTGACCCGACCGCCAGCTGTGCACACCGGACGGCGTGGGGCGTTTCAGTGAGCGACGGAGGCCTAACACCCACACAGCCACTGCTGCCAACAGGACTGTGTCATTCACGCAGCATCGCTGAGAAACCAGGTCTTAGATGTCATCCCTCCAAAGAAGCGATAATTTCATAATGAAAGGGGTGTCAGCTAACTCAGGTGGCAATCATAGCGATACATAAACGATTCAAATAAACATGCCTCCGGTCGATTATATCTGATTTTTTAAAAATAAAATGTAACCTTATTGATGAGAGGAAGGTGCACACAGGAAACTCTGTGAGAAACCACGGAGCAGGACTTTAGTTTTTTTTATTTAACAAAACCCGTTTAGTGGGAAGAATTCTAAGTGTTTAAATTCTGAGTGTTCTGTAAACATTAACTCATTTCATTCAAACTAACAAAATTAAGATCAAAGGCCTCCTAAACTTGTTTTAGGAAGTTTGTCTAGCTTCATCCAGATGCAACTGACATGCGCCCTTGTGTAGGTCCACGGTGCGCGTGTGCAGGGCCTCTGAACAAGGCGGGCTGGCTGCACAGGTCCATGTGCATGCACGCTCTTCTCAATAAACATTTTGGTAAAAAAATTGGAGACCTACAACAACTTGAAAAAGCTCACAGAAGAACCATGTAGCCTAGAAATACTGAAAAATATTTTTTTAATGTGTCAAGAATGCAAAGGCATAAGGGAGCGACATTTAACACAAAATGATTGAGCAGCAGCACTTCAGTTTTCTGTTCTGTAACTCTGCTTTCAAGGGATTACACATTCACACAGTATGTCTCTCTCCTCCCAGCAGCAGCCGATCATCGTAGGTGGTGGTCTTTTAAAAGCGCATGTTTCCAATGCTGTATTATGAATGAGCGCAGCGCTGTATGCCACGATGGGACACAGACTAGGATACTGTGGACAATCTTATCGGCTGCACCAGGCAACCATGAAGCAACCACACTGTCCCACTTCGTCATAATGGATGAATTACAAACGACCGTGAATTTCTCCTTTACGTGGTCTTTTCATTTCTCTTGGCCTGTGTTACTGACACGGCTACAGAATCTGGTGTCAGGTAGGCCCCCTTGATGTAGATACTGACAGACAAGCCTCTTGTAAAAACATTCACTTATGGTGTCAATCAGTAAATATAGTTAATACAACTTCTCTTAAATCTTTTAATATTTTCTCTAGGTTACTTTAAGAATACAGCAACATAACACACCAAGTATGTGCAAATCAGCGCTCGTTACTGTAAGGCTCCCGTCAGCAGGAGGCTGTTCGGTGAGTTTTGGGGAGTCAAGAGTCACGCACAGCTTTTCCACTGTGGGGCGTCTGCACCTCTAAGTCCCACACTGTTCAAGGGTCAACTGTACACTCAAGAGACAGAAAAAAGTCCACAGTTATGGCGCAGGAAAGACGCACAGGGCAGAGCCACAGAAGCCGTGTCAGCAAGAGGGGCCTATGCAAGGGCGCAGTGGAGCTCGGCCCGCCGGGGAGCCACAGTCACGCGCAGAAGCGCCCAGGGCCGCGGCAACTTCCAGTCAGGAAGCGCCTTACAAGGGGGAAAAGGAGACACCCTCGCAGGGCTGGGTGGGACGGGGAGGGACCGTTTAGTGGGCACTGAGTTTCACAGTGGGAGGACAGAAATGTTCAGAGATGACGGTGAGGATGAACCAGACGACACTGTGTACCTAACACCCCTGAAGCGCTGCCTGAAAACAGGGCGCGTTTTCTGCCATGTAAAAAGCAAGCCATGCTGAAATTCACAGAGAAAAACATTTTTAAAAGACACACCCACAATCATATCAGACAGAGTTCACTTGTAAGATTTGAGCACATTTAACAGACCTGATGTAATGGGACGTAAAACAGGGGCCTGAAACTAACAACTATAAAATACCAAGCGTACACCCCAAGATGGAGGATACGTAAACAGTATCTGGGACCACAAGGAAACAGCTGTGGTAACAAACGTTTTTTAAGAACGCCTTTGGGTCAAAAAAATTATAAGGATGTCAGGATATTCAGACGTACAGGAACTACATATCTATTTCATCAACTGGCCAAAGTGAAATTAAGGACCTCAAATACATTAATAAAAGCTACAAACATTAGAAAGTTAAGAACTCAAAACAGACATTTGCCAGTCTTTAGAATGTAAAAATATTAGTAGATATCTTCATCAAATAAAATCCCAGTTTTTAATTACAAATTAGAAAAAAATATATATGGTTACTATTTTCTTGTAACTTATCCACTTTAACATTGAAATGATAGAGACATAAGAGATTAACAAAATACTAACTGGAGCATGTACCTTTCTCAATGTCCAGTTTTTTCCGACTGTGTCTGTGTATGCTCAACATAAACTATTGGGGATCTTGTTTTAAATGCAATCAGATGTGGGAGTGAGCACCCAATTATAATCTACAAGTGTTCCTCACTGACAGCCCCACAGTCCAAAGCACACTGCTCAGAAGACGTGGCTGGTGGGCGCTAACAGGAGCCTCGACTGACCAAGCCTCTGCCGACGGGCAACCCCCTCGGCGGCCACGCCGGCCTGAGCTCCAGCTGCAGCTGCTACCGGGGACACCTCTGCGCCTAGCAGGAACAAGGCACGTGGGGAGACCCCCCCAGACCACAGGACCAAAGGGACGCGGGGGACGCCTCAGGCCGGACCTCCCTCTCTTAACAGGAAGCCACTGCCTGAACCACTCGCGACCAGGCCACCAGTGTACCGGATGCCACCACTTGGACACTTCAGAACTTCCACGGCCTGGGGGAAACAGGCTCCTGCAGGGCGCAAACAACAGCCTGTGCGCACCAGGACCCAGGAAAGGAGCAGGGACCCCCCAGGAGACTGCGCCTGACGTGCCTGTGAGTGTGCGAGGGTCTCAACCAGAGCAAGACTCAGTTTTCCCCACAGCCAGTCCCTCCCATCAGGAAACCTGCATAAACCATTAATCCTCATCCGTGAGACGGCCGACAGAAGCAGCAAGAACTGCAATCCCACAGCCTCCAGAACCAAAAACACGATCAGAAAGCTAACCACAATGTTCACATGGACCACAGTCACGTGTAACTCAATGAAGCTATGAACCACGCCGTGCCCAGCCACCCAAGATGGACGGGTCACGGTGCACAGTTCTGACAAAACAGGCTCCACTGGAGGAGAGAACGGCAAACTACTCCAATATTTTTGCCTCGAGAACCCCATTAACTGTATGAAAAGGCAAAAAGACGTGACTCCAGAGATGAGTGCCCCGGGTCAGTAGGTGTCTAAAATGCTACTACGAAAGAGCAGAGAAACAGTCCCAGAAAGAATGAAGAGGCTGGGCCAAAGCGGAAGTGATGCTGAGTTTTGGATGTGTCTGGTGGCGAAAGTAAAGTTCAGTGCTGTAAAGAACAATATGTATATAAACCTGAAATGTTAGGTCCATGAATCAAGGTACACTGGACATTGTCAAGATGGCAAGAATGAACACTGACGCTTTTAGGAATCAGTGAACTTAAATGATGGGAAAGCGTGAATTTAACTCAGATGACAATTAAAACTACTAATGCGGGCAAGAATCCCTTAGAAGAAATGGAGTAGCCCTCACAGTCAACAAAAGGGTCCAAGATGCAGTACTGGGGTGCAATCTGAAAAACAACAGAATCATCTCGGTTCACTTCCAAGGCAAAGCACTCGACATCCTGGTAAACCAAGTCTATGCCCAGCCACTAATGTCGAAAAAGCTACAGTTGAACGGTTCTGTGAAGACCCACGAGACCTTTTGGAACTAACACCAAAAAAAAAAAAAAAGATGTCTTTTTCATCATTGGGGATTGGAATGCAAAAAGTAGCAAGTCGAGAGATACCTGGAGTAACAGGCAAGTTTGGCTTTGGAGTACAAAATGAAGCAGGGCAAAGGCTAACAGAGCTCTGTCACGAGAATGCACCGGTCATAGCAAACACCTTCCAGCAACACAAGAGACGACTCTACACACGGACATCACCAGATGCCCAACACCTAAATCTTTGCAGTCAAAGATGGAGAAGCTCTATACAGTCAGCAAAACAAGACCTGGAGTCAAATGACTGACACTAAAGCTGAAGCTCCAATACTCTGGCCACCTGATGTGAAGAGCTGACTCACTGGAAAAGACCCTGATGCTGGGAGAGACTGAAGGCAGGAGAAAAAAGGGGGTGGCCAGATGAGATGGCTGGACGGCACCACTGATGCAACGGACGAGAGTCTGAGCCCACTTCAGGAGACAGAGAAGAACAGGGAAGCTTGGCGTGCTGCAGTCCGTGGGGTGACAAACAGACACAACTCAGCGGGTGAACAAGAAGACACCTTTGTTCCTGGTGCACAGCTCACCACTCCTTAAGTCCAATCGCGCTGCCCTGCACTGGCAACAAGGGCCAGGGTCTATGCTGGCCCCGGTGGGAAGAGCAAGCCCTTGAGGCAGGCAGCACAGACGCGGCAGGATGGGCCTCAGCTCGGGCCATGCCCACTGGAGGTGGCCACTGCTGGCACCTACAGTACCCCCTGGACGAGCCACCCACCCCCAGGACCAGCCCTGGCTGGGGGGCGCACAAGCTCCACAAGCACCAGCCCCAGGGACAGAGGCACTCGCCACGGGGGCTCTTTCTTCCTCAGTGGAGACTGCCCCGGAACGAAGTGCCTTCACCACAGTCCTGGCCAGCGCCCGGCCGGCCCACCACTTGAACCTTACTCTTTTTTACGGTCACGAGGAAGCGCTTCCCCCGTTAACACCCAGGGCACATTTTCAGGGCTCAGGCTGGCGGACTTGGCAAGCCCGAGCACACGTGGGCTTTCTTCTCGGAGGCCCCCAGTTTGTCTTCCACCTGCCCGCCTGTTCCCCTCAGTCAGCTGTGGGAACGCCAGGGGCTCAGGGCCCTCTCACCCTACTCCCGTGCTTTCATCTGCTCCGTTAAAATTTAACTACCGTTTATGGAGCAATGATTCCCTCCTGTTAGCCCCAATCATAGGCCTCACTCTGGCATTTCAGACACAAATAGACAGATGGCTCTCAACACAGCCATTTGGACGTCTGACAAGACACCCCAAATAGAACATGACCACATCTCACGCTGTCCTCCCCACTCCCACCTGGCCTCTTCCTATAACTCCACTCCCCGGCTGGAAACTCTCGCCACGCTCTACACCGCTCCACCCCACACACAACAAACCAACCCAGAGTTTCGTGTGGTTCACTGCAGACCCCTCAAACCCCTTCACTTTTCTCTATCTTTGGTGGCACCAGATACCCTTTCTGAAATCCTGTGGGAGCCTCTTTTCTCACAGCCAAGATGAGCTATAAATATGCAAACAGTATCACAACAGATACAACATGCTGTCCAGACCAGAAAAAACCAGCTCTAAAGGACATGGTCGGCTCCACTGGGGATTCCTGGAATGGCGCTTTGCTACCCTAGCTAATGCTAGGTCTGGAACAGGAAAGGTACAAGACGAGCCTGAGAGATGTTGTCAGTCAAGAGAGTAAAGATGCTACTAGCAAAAACTGCAGGCCTGGTCAGGAAAAAAAACAAGGAAAGACTGTGGAGCAGTGCCAGCTTGGAAGTGACTCAGAATAAATGATAACTAAGCACTGTCTGAGCTCCTGGACTGGTATCTGGGGCAGCAAGAGAATGTTGGGGGGTGGGGCGAGGCAGGAAACTGCTGTGATGCGAATGAAGTCTGTAGTTGACAATCCTATACCCACCTAATGTTTTATTTTTCAAAAACACACCATGGTTACATGTTCTACTAAGGAAAGCTCGCTAAGAGGCATACAGGAAAACTCTTGTATTACCTCCGCAACTCTCCTATAAATACACAATGCTTTCAAAATAAAAAGTTAAAGATAAGTCAAAAAGAGAAAAAAGTACAACTACGTCAAAATGACACCAGAACAAAACTGAAGAAACACCCACAGATCAGAAGGGATTCTGAACATCTGGCGCGCATTTTCCCCTGCAGTTTCACTGAGCCATAACTGGCATATACCACTATAAACATTTCAGCTGTACAGAATCACAGTCGGATCCCCACAATCAGTTTAGTGAACACCTATCATCTCATATGGGGCTTCCCTGGGGGCTCAGCGGTGAAGACCCTGCCCGCCGATGCAGGAGACCTGGGTTTGATCCCTGGGTCAGGAAGATCTCCTAGAGAAGGAACTGGCATCCCACTCCAGTCTTGTTTGGGAAATCCCATGGTCAGAGGGGCCTGTAGCCTGGCAGGCTACAGTTCATGGGGTCACAAGAGAGTCAGACATGACTTAGCAACTAAACAACCACCACCATCTCATATAAACACAAAATAAAAGAAACAGAAAAGCATTTTTTCCTTGTGATGAGAACTCAGGACTTACTCTTAACTCTTTACCACCTGAGCCATCCGGGAAGCTCACGGGACGCACAGCAGTGTGAATTATACTCCTTATGCTGCACGTTAAATCCCTAGTGTTCGTCTCTCTGGCAGCTTCAGTGACTGTTGTGCGTTTCAAGTACAGACTCCAGGGGTCTCCTGGTGGTCCAGGGGTCAGCTCTCCACCCTTCCACCACAGAAGGCACAGCGGATACCACTACTGTTTTCCCTTCTCAAGCTGTCAGCTCTGTGTCAGCTCTCCTGGGAAACCTCGGAACTTGATGGTCAACACAAACTGGGCCAAGCCACGGCCTTTTCAGGCCTGCAGCCTCGTCCTCTCTCCTGCCGTTCCCTTTGTGCGACTGTGGCTCTCCAGATAAGTGAAGTCCATGGCTTGCCGGATACACTCCACCTTGGGTATCTTGGCCCACTGACTCAACAGACCAAACCCTTTTGGTACCAATTATACCATCAACACATTCATTCTCAGTAAAAACTCAAGTGATTCTGAGCAAATTTATGTGTATTTACTATGCAAAAACAATTGTGACACTTTTGGACCAAGTTACCAAGTTCAGAAGACAGACATGTAAAAAAAAAAAAAAAAACTTAGGCATACACAATTAAGTATGAACAGTGTTGGGGAGAGGTTATAGACACAGTGGGTAAAGAAATAAGTTTATGGAGCCAGCCTATGCCATCTTTCAAACTTCTTTCAACATTGGACTCAATCCTCAAATACTGCCACCGCTTTTTCAACTCACTTTATGTAATATTCTCAATCTGCTGTCAGGCCAACAGTCTTCAGAGCACCTTCACCAGGAGCAGAGTCCATCTCAAGGAGCCGCTCTCTCTGCGCACTCTTTTAAAGAAGCGCCCCTCATCTGCTCACAGGCTCTCGCAGGGCTGCAGCAGCCCAGTCCCACCTTCAGGCTCCACCTCTAAGTCTAGCTCTCCAGCTGTCTCCACCACATCCGCCCTCACTTCCTCCACTGAGTCTTGAACCCCCGAGTCATCCATGAAGGTCAGAACCAACCTATCCCAAACTCCTGTTAATTATAATTAGTTGGTGTTTCGACCTCTTCCCATGAATTGCAAGTATTCTTAACGGCATCCAGAATGGTGAGTCCTTCTCAGAGTTTTCAATTGACTTTGTGCAGATCACCAGAGGAATCACCGTCTATGGCACCAATACCCTTAACAAAGTGTATTTCTTAAATAACAAGACTGGAAAGTCTAAAATTACTCCTTGACCCATGGGCTGCAGAATGGAGGTTGTGCTAGCTGGAATGAAACAACATGAATTTCACTATACACCTCCGGAGTTCTCGGGTCATTGTCAGTGAGCAGTAACTTCTGAAAGAATGTTCTAACCTGAGCCACGGGCCTCAGCAGTGGGTGTGAAACACCCAGGGAGCCGCGCTGCCGACAGCGGTGCTGCCACCCAGGCTCTGCTCGGCTCCAGAGCACAGGCAGAGCGGCTTCAGAGTAACTCACAAGGGCCCCAGGACTCCCAGATGGCCGCCAAGCACTGGCTTCACCTCCAAGTCCCCCGCCACGTTAGCCTCTCACAGAGAGCCCGCCTGTCCTCAGACGCTCTGAAGACAGGCGCTGACTTCTCTCTAGTGTGAGCGTCTCCTTCCAGCGTCAGGCTGACTCACCTACACTGGAAACCTGCTGCTCCGTGCAGCCGCCTTCTCCAGGGATCTGAGCTGGATCTTCTGGGTAACTTGCTACAGCTCCCACATCAGCACTTGCTGCTTCACCCTGCGCTTGACGTTACACAGACAGCTTCTCTCCTCAAACTTCATGAACCAGCTTCTGCCAGCTTCAGACTTACCCGCAGCTTCCTCACCTCTGTCAGCCTTCACACAACTGAAGAGTTAGAGCCGTGCCTGGGCTTTGGCAGACCACGAAAACTTTCTCCACTGCAGCAGTAAGGCAACTGTGCTTTCTCACCACTCATGTGTTCACTGGAGTGGCACTTTCCCTCAAGAATCTTTTCTTTGCATTCAGAACCTGGCTATTCAGCACCAGCAGCCTAGCTCCAGCTTTCCACAGGCCTTTTGTCAGTAAACGTCTTCATTCCTGGCTTCTAATTTAAACTGAGAGGGAGACTCTTCCTCTCTCCTGAAGAGCCCACTGCAGAGATATACCTGGCCTAATTTCAGTATGGCTGTGTCTCAGGGAACAGGGAGGCCTGAGCAGGGGGAGAAAGATGGTGGGGTCGGTGAAGCAGTCAGAATACAGGGTCTTAGCTGGTCTTAGAAGGGCCTAAAACAATCACAATAGTAACATCAGAGATCACTGATCACAGATCATTAACGTAAGAATGGAAAACCTCGAAATAGCCTGAGAATTACCAAACTGACAGCCACAAAGTGAGCAAATGCTGTGAGAAAAACGGGGCCAACAGACTTGATCGACGCAAGGTTGTCACAAACCATCGATTTGTTCAGGGGAAAAAAAAAGGCAACACCTGCACTAAAGTGAACCGCTATAAAACGGGGTCTGCCTGGGCCTGAACTACTACTGCGCACATCAAAACCAAAATTAGAAACACTAAAACAAGGGACCCTCGGCTGTGCTTACCACCACACATGGTTTCACATGGTGATTACCTACTGTCTCAAGGCACCCTGGAAGGAGAGGTGCACAGCTGATAAAGAGGGGTCGCCAGTATGAGCGTCCAGTTGTTGCCGTCTTTCACCCCTTGGCCACTTCAGTAACAACACCTGAGCTTTTCCAGAGCTCTCGTCACAACACCTCACCTTTAAGAAAGACCCACATGGAACTTCCCTAGTGGTCCAGTGCCTGGGACTCCATACTCCCAATGCTGGGCCCGGGCTGGGGAACTGGATCCCACAGTCGTGGCTGGGAATTGGCATGCCACCACTAAATCCCCCCATGCCACAGCTGAGACCTGGTGCAGCCAAGTATATAATTAAAAAAAAAAAAAGAATGGTTAAAAAATAACCCACATTTAGTACCTGTTTTTGACAATCGCAAGTAATCTGAAGAGGATTTTCCCTTTTACAAGAAAAGGAAAGGCTGACAGCAGGGGCCACTCCAGTGAGCAGCCACGCACCTTCCCAGGGCCACACACAGCTCCTCGGCAGCAGGCAGCAACAGCTGTGAGCTGCCTGTGGGCACCTGGGCTTCTCCTCCATTCATGTTGTGCCTCGGTGAGCAAGACAGGTCCTCAGCTAACTTGCTTCTTCCCTGCAGACCTTTGTAGCTCAGAAAGGGCTTCCCAGGACGCCCCTCCTTCTGACAGTGAGTGTGACTATACAGGTCTCACGGGGCATACACCACAACGTCGCCAACACTTGAGACAGAGCTGTAAACCTCCCAAGGCTCTCGCTCCTCAGCCTGGGTCGCTCATCTCAATGGTCACGGGGGTGCCAGGATGTCTGTGCAGAATTTACCTTACAATGGCCCACTCACAGAAGCAATTCCTTTCCATCTTCCTCAACTATTCATATGCAAGATTCCGAACAAGCACCTCAGGTGACAGTCACAAACATCCATCCCTGTCAATCAGCTCTGAAAAGCCAAGTTTCTTGAACAGCTTAACTAGTTCCTTCTAAGTTATAACCCTGTGTCTCTACTGAATTTCTAAAGGAGAATTTCCAAGTCATTACACAGGCCCCATGGTCTCATAGACACTAATGAACTTTTGCGCCCAACACGACTGTTACCAACACATTGGCCTTCGTGCCTCTCCATGATGACCCCGAGCCATGTTCCTCAAGCTCGGGGTGTAACAAAGACGTCTCTGCACTGAGTCCTTTGGCTATTCTGTCCCAAATCTTGCCCATCCACACAAATTAAAACTGTGTAACTGGGCTAACCTGACAACCTTGAGAATTCCCCGGCAGCCCAGTGGTCTGGACTCCTCAATCCCCCTGCAGGAGGCACACGTCTGATCCCTGGCTGGGGAACTAAGATCCCGCATGCCACACAGCACAGCAAAAAAATTTTTAAATAACCATCTTTCCACCCAAAAGACTGTTCTCAGATATCTCTCCATCTAACATCTAAGAAACCTCACTCTGCTTGCAATAAAAATGCTCCTTATTCCTTTCCCATCCATGTTGGAAACGGAGCTGAAGGGGGAAAATCAATCTTCCTCCTTCCAGACAGCTTTGCCCTACAGACTACTGCCTATTACACAGTGTTTTACGTTATGCAATTTGTCTCTTGAAGACATTCTCTATTCTTCAGCTTAAAAAATCAGCAAATCAAAATACTTGTTACCTTCTAACTTCCAAGTGGAGAAACTTTAAACACCTTGTTTAAATGTTGAATTCATGTTGTGACATGGAACTAAATTTGTGAAATACTACTGCTTAATGGAAAGGGGGCAAGTTTAAAAAGAAACAGATGGCAAACGTGGACAAGTTCCTCCACATCATCTCATTATCTGATGAAGAGATGTAGCACCGAGAGCAGGGGGCAAAGACGGAGATCAACTGTCATTCCTTACCACAAATCATCTTCTTCCGTGTCTTGTTCTTACTCAACATGCCTTAAACTATTCCAGAAACAAACAAGGGAATTTATTTCCTCTATAACTCAAGATCCAAGACCATTCTCTCATGGGCAATCATCACCCATTAGACACTTACAGGTATGACTAACTTCCTTTCATTAAAATAATACATGGCACGTATTGGCGTTTCATCAGTGCTGGTACTTGTGAACTGAATCTGCACGCTAGCTACATTGTTCTCTAAACTCCCCTAACCTCTGGATTCCATTATTAACCACAGAAGGGGCACCGATAAACCAGGAAAAAAGGATCCAATTCAACCGATATTTTCCGAGCACTCTGGGTCCAGGACAACTCTACAGTCACAAAAGCACACGATGGAAAATTCCAGGTCTGCCCAAAGGCCCTCACAGGAGGGCCCAGCGCACCAGCACACAGAGTGAAAGAGTGAGTGACAGTCACTCAGTTGTGTCCGACTCTTTGAGACCCCATGGACTGTTGCCTGCCAGGCTCCGCTGTCCAAGGGATTCTCCAGACAAGAACACTGGAGTGGGCTGCCATTTCCCCACCTCTCTTGGTGAAAAAGGTAGGATAAAAATTTCAAAAGACACAAAATCACATGCTGCCGTAAGAAATCACCATTCCAAAGACATGTGACCCCTGCACCTGAGTTTAGAACCCTAAATACCTGGAGTATTCCGACACACAAATAGAGCCACCGCCTCACAGCCAAAGGCGGTGATTGCTGCTTTTTATTCAGAATAGTCAAGAAGTCCTTATAAACAGGCTAGCAATTTTCAGAGAAAACCAAACTATGCCTAAATGAGGTACAGCTTTTGAAGTAAGGTTTAGAATATAAATTCGACGGAACCTTCTCTACTCTGATATATACTACAGCACTTAAAAATTTAACCTTTTAGTCCTTTTTCCAGAAACTCCCCTCACTTTAAAAATGAAGTATTTTTTAAATTTACCTTTTTTCAGTTCAGAAAAAAATTTTACTCTAGTAAAAGGATAGGCGCAAGCTTGCCCTCTAAAGCAGTCTCCAACATTTCTTTCTTAAGTAGGATATTGAAACAAAAGGCATCAACTGTTCTTTGTATGTCTCCCTAAAAATAAAAGTTCGAAAAACACCTTATAATCTATAATAGAAGCACCAACTTTTTTTCTTGTTGACAAATCCAGTAAGCCACTTTCTTCAATCAGGCTTTAAAATTGTCTTTCTGTGCACTATTCTTACCTTCACCAACTTCTCTTTTCTTCATTTATTTCACTTTTTTTAAGTTTGAAGTTCTCTTAAATTCTATTCACCAAGAGAAACCAAAGCACTTCTTAAACCTTGCCACTGATCCCAACCTAGATCACAAATGAGCCCGCAGTTAACCTGCTCTTGCCACTGGGTGGCGTCCTGGACGAATTTTAAGCAAACCAGGTTTATAACACAGACCACCAGCCCACATTCTAGATCACTTCCAAGAAAGTAAAAAAGAAAAAAACAAAAACACGCTTTCTAAAAATTCTGTTAAGATATCAAAAGACTGACTACGTTCACTTACTTCTTACCAACAGACACCAAGAGTGACATTTAATCATCCTTAAGCACTAACCCAGGTAGCAGCAGCTGACCTTGAACGTGCAGTCACGGGTGACTGCACCCCGGTGGAAGGTGAGGTGACCGCTACATCACTAAGCTGGCGCGCTGAGGGTTACACTGTGATGCCGAAAAACCGAACTGAAAATGACTGTGTCTTCTTTAAAACTATGAAAGGCACAGACGCATTCCACCCCAAACCTGAGTCCAGGTGGAGAACGTCACTGCAGGTGAGGAGTACAATTCTGTTTGGAGCTGTTCAAGAGAGTCAATACAAGGGAAACTGGTTCTACCCTGAGATCAAACACCTAAAAATTCAATGGGTTTGCCTGAAGAGTAAGGCTATTGTTTGCCACTCACTGCAGGTAGTCACACCACAATTCCCTATCCTCCACTTAGTATCCAGAGTATTACTCAAACCATACTCTCCACCCAGCCCTCCAGGTAAGCCTCTCTCCTGCAGCCAGAAATAATTCTCAAATCTACCTCTTTCGGGTCAAGAAAAACGAATTTAAAACAATGACATTTTATTTTATTTTTTTTAACAATGACATTTTAAAGAGGGTGCTGAACACATGTCAAATTTTTGGAAAAACCCTTAAATTCCCAACTTTCTCGTCTTGTACAGCACTGCACACCAAGCCTGCTTAGGCCAATCTGTAAAACCAACATCTCATCCCCTTTTGTTCTCCTCCCACCTACAAAGGACTAACCTAGCCAGTTCACTCCCCAAGTTCACACTCTGCATAATCCCCCAAATTCCACAGCTCCTTAGACAGCACGCACAAAGGACACTCATAATGGTTCAGATGGTAAAGAATCCGCCTGCAATGCAGGAGACTTGGGTTCGATGCCTGGGCTGGGAAGATCCCCTGGCGAAGGGAACGGCTACCCACCCACTCCGGTATTTTTGCCTGGAGAATCCCCTGACAGAAAAGGCTAGTGGACTAGAGTCCATTGCGTAGCAGAGCCGGACAGGAATGAGAGACTAACACAAACACACCCACAGGAGCTGAGGTCTCTGACTGGAAACAAGAGAAGTGTGAACTAAACTTCCCAGAAACAATCAGGGGAGCGGTGGCCTAGAAATAGGTTGGGGAAAGAAGTACAAAATGCCTTCCACAAATCAAGGTAACACTGATTCGGTTAACTACTAGAAAAAAAGCGACTAAAACACGAACAAGTAAGTTCAAATGGTAACAGCTTCTCTTTCCTTTTTTGGGCAGTCGGCCTAACTTTTCCACTAAATCAATTAGTCGCCTTAAAAGATTCTAGCCATAAAGTCTTAGTAGGATTCCACAACTGCAATAAAAACGTTGAGAACACAGAGGGCGCCGCCGCGCCCACGCTTGCCAGGCAGCCCCCTCGGGTTGGTGCGGAGACCTTTCCACAAAGGCCGTGTCCTTTCCGTGGTTCGTGAGTTAGCAGTGAGATTTAAACGTCTTGACCGGCGACCCACACACACTCTGAAAACGTTTCGCGAGACAACCCAAGTTTGCAATTTCCACTTCTTGCGTCAATTCTTTCCTTACTTGGGCAAAACTTGACAGAAACTTCAGTTATATAAACTGCCATACACCCTGAACAGAAACCAAGCGAACCGTTTTGGTGAGCTGAAAGCCGAACCATTTCGACCCTCCACCCACACGCTTCGGAGGAGCCGGCAGGGAGTTCCGGACACGCGGCCCCCGACTCCTCCCGCAAACCCACCTCCCTCCTGGGCTCAGGGGCGTCCCCGCGGCCCCTTCAGACACTCAGACCCTCAGCCTCCCACGCGGCAGCTCCCTCGCCCCTTCCCCGGCCGCTGCTCGGCGCCTCCACCCCGAGCCCGCCGCTCGGTCCCGGCACCCGCCCGGCCCCAACCGCCGGCGCGGGGCCCCCAGGGCGCCGGGAGGAGGGGGCCGCCGGGAGCGGCGGCGGCCGGGAGGGGGAGGAGCGGAGAGGGGGGCGAGGGGACGGCCGGAGCCCGCCCCGACACGCGACCCCGACGCGGGCCCGCGGCCCGGCCCGGCCCCACACCAAACCCCGTCTCCAGCCCTCGGGCCCCTTCCCCGAGTCCTCGGCCCCCGGCCCCACACGCCGCAGCCGAGGCCCGGGTCAGGGGGGCCGCCGGGCCCTTCCCGCGGCCGCTGGCGGCCCTCACCGAGGACGCGGGAGCCGGCGGCGGAAGGCGCGCTGGGGCTACGGCCGGGGCTCCTCGGCTCCGGCGCGGCGGCGCGGTGGCGGAGGCGGCGACGGTCCTCGCGCTTTCCTTTCTCTCCTTTCTCCAACAACAAACAGGAAGTGCGTCAGGCGGCGGCGGCGCGGCGACGACACTTCCGCCCGGCCCCGAGGCCGCGCGTGCGCAAAGCCCCGACCGCCCCGACCCCCCTCCTCCCCCGCCTTCCCGAAGATTCTGCGCGGCCCGGGACGCGGCGGGCAGCGCGCATGCGCAGCCGAGGCCCGTCGCCGGCAGCCGCGCGGCGCCGCGTGCGGGTTCCTGGCGCGCGTCCGTGTCCGTTGGGGCCTGAGGCGTGGGCGCTGTGGGTTTTGGTCTTCCCGCCCTAGATTCTCCGGAGTCATTTCTGGGGTTTCTTCAGTCCTCCCTGTCTTACCTACCTGGCCCTGGGCCGGTGACCAGTTAGCGAAGGAGGGTGTGTTTACGCTGAGTCAGTTCTCGCTCCTTCCTTTGGAAGGTTACAGCAGCCTCCGCGGGCGGGGCGGCTCGGCGGAGCTGCGGGTTCGCGTCCCCTGACGAAGCGGAGAAGACCGCGGCGGGGCGGAATTTTCCTCAGTACCGGCGCCGCACGCAGCCCTATCCGTCTGCAGGCCCCAGGCTTGCTTTCCCTCCGGGGTGACAGTGCTGACGAGCGACGTCTCACATTTAATGAGACCCCACCCGAGGCGAGCGGGAGCTAACCTGGACACGCAAACAGCAACAGACGTGGAGTCCAGTGGGCTAGCCACGAATAACTTGGTGTTCCTCCGGAAAAATACGGAGTAAAACATCTGTCCATGCAGTGAACTGTGTCAGGAGGAAACCAAAGGCTACCAACAAAGCGCCTCCCGGCATTCCAGGGGGACAAACACCCTGAGCGTTAGCCAATACTCCAGCTGTAAAGAGCGGTCTGTAGAACAACAGGGAAGCTCTTCAGCGATGAAAGACATTGAACAATAAGTGTTAGCTCAGATGGCGGTGCTGCCGGACGGTACTTCAATGGGAGATTACAAAAGGGAACCGCAAGGATTTGCATTTGCAGACGCGTGGGGGGGAGGGAAGCCCGGCCAGGACTAATCTGCAGTTTGCAGGTTGGAAGGAAGAGCAGGGAGACAGTGACTTTGGCTCCCCATCTGTAAAATGGGGATATGGACTTCCTGGGAAGGTTCATTGTCTACGCTGGGCTCTGTGCTTTATCACTTAGTGATACTCAGGAATTCATAGCTCTTCTGTGTCGAGAAACTTCTGTCTCTTTGAGAAACTGATAAAAGGCATGGACTTCTCCCCAGCCAAACGTGCAAGTGATAGGAGAAAATTTGTAGACCCGGCACACACACACACACACAGGCAGCCTGCCGAGTCCAGGAACCAAAGGTGAAGGTCCTCAATGACAGCTTGGCAATTTTTACTATGCTGAAAAATTCATCTCTGATGGAAGAATAACATTTGTAAATAATTTGCCCTGGGGCAATAAATGCAAGAACAGAAAATGAAAGAAAAAAGAACATACAAGTTTACTGATATCGACTTTGGAGATAATCTGTTCCTTATCAGGAATACTTTGCAAGCCATAAAAATAATAATGTCATTAAGCTTACTAGCGTCGAATGTATCCAACTTGCATTATTGAGACACTGGGTATAGTGCTCTCCTAGTAAAACTATTTGCCGCGGTGGGGGTGGGTGGATGGGGATGGGGCCGTACTCATATAATTTTCTGTCTTTGCTTTTGAGTTCTTGGTTATAATGAAACTCTCTATAATGAAATACAAAAGAGAAAAATAAATACAGGTTTTATTAACCTGTATGTTCTCAGTCGAGTCCCTCTCTTTGTGACCCCATGGACTGTGGCCTGCCAGTCTCCTCTCCATGAGATTTCAGGCAAGAATAACGAGTGGGTGGCCATTTCCGTCTCCAGGGATCTTCCCAACCCTGAGATGGAACTGGAGTTTCCAGCATTGCAGGCAGATTGTGTACCCCTGCCACCTGGGAAGCCCCTCAGGGAGGAAGCTGCATGTACAAATGGAGATTTCTCTTATAAATGCAAATTTCCCCCACAAAAGGGTAAAGTTTGATGTAGTTCTCAGTTTCTCCTGCTCCTGCAGTTTCTCAAAGGAAGTTGCCAAATAATCTTTATGCCCAAGAGTCATACCTAGGATGGCATATTCTACCAGTTCAACACACTGAGAACTGGAAGAATGTTCAGCAAAGAGTATTTCACATAATTCTCACTTTTTTCTTTTCCTTTTTAAAAAATATTTATTTATTTGGCCGTGCCGGGTCTTAGTTGTGACGTGCCAGATCTTTAGTTGCAGCACGTGGGATCTCGTTCCTTGAGCAGGGATCGAACCCGGGCCCTGTGCACTGGGAGCTTGGAGTCTTAGCCACTGGACCACCAGGGAAGTCCCCTCACTTTCTTTTTCCTGATTTGAAGTATTGTTTGAACTTTTGTGTTGGGTATATTTTTATTTTACTATTACATTTCAAAACTAATAAAATCATTTTTATGACGTTGAAATCATGAGTCTTCCGTAACACACAGTGGTGTGAAGTGATGAGAGATTGAATACAGCTGTGGGATAAACATGAGTATGTTTTCATTTATCCATCTCGTGAGCATACGTTGAGCACCTGCTGTACACCAGGACTCTTCCCCTCGAGGACCTCTGAATCCGTTGAGGAAGACAGGGCCATAAGACAGAGCTTCGGGGATCTAAGCATACAGGCTCCGCGGCCCAGAGGGGAGACATTCAAACCAGGATAGGGCTGGAGGTGGGGCCGGGCACAGATGGAGAAAAACTCCTCAGAAGAAGCCAGGCTTTCTTTGTTTGCTCTGTTTTTTTAATGTTTACAGTGTTGTGTTGGTTTCTGCCATACAAAAATACAAAGCTGCACTCACCCTCTGCGATGGCCCACACTCTGTGGAGAGTGCTTCTCTCTGAATCGGAATAAATCTACTTCTTACCTATCAAAAACAAACAAAAAAAAGCAAAAGGAAAGTGAAAAAGTCTTCATCGTTCAGTCGTGTCTGACTCTTTGTGACTCCAAGGACTGTAACCCCCCAGGCTCCTCTGTGCATGGGATTCTCCAGGCAAGAACACTGGAGTGGGTAGCCATGCCCTCCTCCAGGGGACCTTCCCCACCCGGGGATGGAACCCAGGTCTCCTGCACTGCAGGCAGATTCTAATCAGCCATAATTATACATATAGCCCCTCCCTCTTGAGCCCCCCTGCCTTCCCCCCACCCCACCCCACCCCTCCAGGTCATCACAGAGCACCAGAGCGGGCTCCCTGGGTTAAACACGGCAGCTTCTCACCAAGGACCCACTTTACACAGGCTCACGTGTGTGTGCTGATGCTGCCTGCTCCGTTTGACCCGCTGTCCCTCTCCCCCACTGTGTCCACAGGTCAGCTCTCCGCATCTGCGCCTCCATTCAGAAGCAGCCCGGCTAGAGTGAGTACTGAAAGACCAGGAGGAGTTAATGTTTGAAGCCCTGTGTGGGTGGAGAGAACTCCAGACGGAGGAAATCCTTCCAAGGGTCACCAAGAAGCTGATTGAACGGCTGATTAGTACTCTTTCTAAAACTAAAGCTGTCCCACACTGTAGGAATGGTGACAGGCCTCTCATTTCAGAAGGAAAGCTCCTTTTTGGCTCTGCAAATGTACGGGTGTCAACGCAGTCTAGCGGAGAGAGGCCGACTGGAGGGCTGTGTGACGTGGTGACACTGTGGAGAAGAGCATCTTTGCAAAAGCTGTGACTGTTTTAACTGCAGAAGGTGGACAGGAAGGGAGGGCTGGAGGTGGGCAGTAGAGGCCTGGTTGGGAGGATGGCTGGGAGGGGCCGCCGTGGAGGGGCAACAGGGCAGGGAGCCCGGGGACCTGTGGTCACTGATGTGGGATCACGAGCTATTTCCAAGTGTTTTCACTCCTTCTGTGACATCTCAGGGTTGCAGAAAGGGGGATCAGCCTTTCCAGCCTGGTGTTCTCTTTTTGTGCGTGAAAGGTCATCTTGAGGAAGAAGCAGGGGCTGGGCCTGTGTTCAAAAGATGGTGACCATGGGGCGGATCCCAGCCCGGAGACCCTAGGAGAGGAGCCCAGGGAGGGAACAGGTTCTGGATTTCTTGCAGCCATGTTATTATTCTTATTTTTTTAATAGATATACTTTTTTAACCATTTTTAAAAGTGATTGAGTGAGTGCAGCCGGCCCGGGCCTCTGTCGCTGCCGGGGGCTTTCTCTAGTCCTCATGAGCGGGGCTCCGCTGCAGTTGTGACGCGAGGGCCTCTCATTGCGGCGGCTTCTCTCGTCTCGGAGCACCGGCTCTAGGCCTGTAGGCTCAGTAGTTGCGGCCCTTGGGCTTCGTTGTGGGATCTTCCCGGACCAGGCATCGAACCCGAGTCCCCTGCATTGGCAGGTGGATTCTTATCCGCTGGACCACCAGGGAAGTTCTTGCAGTCACTTTAGAAGGAGACTCAAATTGTTTCACTAGGCAATGAAAGGAAACGGTGACCGTGAAACCTTGGAAACGTTTCTGGGTTATAGAGGAAAAAGAAGTCTCGAGCGCCTGTGCCTGACGAGGTGTGGAGGTGAAGGAAAGGAAAACTCAGTTCCACGCTGTGACGGTTCTGACCAGGAGGAGGAGCTGGTGTGGGTGGAGACAGTGCAGATGTCGGCTGTGGGGAGAAGGGACCTGGGGGTCTGCTGGAAACACCCAGCAGGTGGTGTCACCGGGACCCAGGGCTCCCAAGGCTGTCAGAGCTGCTCACCAAGGCTTGAGAGCCTCGTTGCTATGGGAAGAGAAGGAGCAGCTGAGCAAAAGGCTGGTGGTAGGGAGGGCCCAGGAGAAAGTTAACATCATCACGTAAGGAAAGACGGAGGGGAGCTGAGACCTGTTCATGGTTCACAGGTCGGTGGCCTTTTCTGGAGTGATTCCAGGCGACTGGATTACAGCCCGGTGCTTGGTGGGAAACCCTGGCAGCAGTTAGACGGATTTGTCCCCAAGAGAGAAGGAAGGAAAGAAGATACCAAGAAAGAGAAGCTCACGGGAAGTCCTGGTGTTTACCTGGCTTTGCTGTGTTTATTTCTGCAAAGACAGACATTCCTGCGTCTTTCTAACTAAAGAGGCCGTGGACAGAACAGGAACTGAATGCTGGAGAGAAAGCGAAGGTTAAAGTCATTCTCAAGGAGTCTGGATGCTTGGAACCCCACGTTCTTTTAAAACAGATGGGAAGTCGAGGGGGTAGTGACAGAGGGGGGTCAGAGGTGGGACCCCCCCATCTGACACAGGACCCCCCAGGGGAGGAGGCAAGGAGGACACAGATGGATTGCAGAGAACTGTGAGTGAGGAGCTTTGGGATTCCAGAACACATTCAGCATGCGTAAAGGGTGAGCAATAGGGAAGGTCCTTCATCTCAGCAGACAACGAACAGGGAGGAGCTTGTGTCTGAAAATGGCCACCCTGCCGGACCTCTGGACAGTGCGGTCTTGGCTGAGCGGGAAGGGGACAGAGAGCCAGCGCCGGGGCCGAGAAGGAGAAAGGCTGCTTTTCCGTTGGGACCACCAGCACTTGAGGCACGAGCTTAGCTGTGTGCCCGGCGTCCCCAGGAGGCCCAGTGAGGCGTCAGTGTTGACGAGCTGTGACGTTGACTCTGCCAGGAGCCTCGGTTCCCTGTCAGGGAGATAGGAATGACGGGGACTGCTGTGCCGCATACGTGCGCTGAAACTTTGAAGATTAGAGTCGCAGATAAAGGGTATGGTGAAAGCTCCAGGTGTTGAGTGAGACATGGGCAGTTTCACAGATATATTTAGTGTATATGTTTCTCTACTCAGAACACTGCCTTCAACGGCCGACAGGAATGTATCAATCAAAAGTCTCCACACAGGTCAGAACGCTCAAAAAGTCTACAAACAAGGGCTGCAGAGGGTGTGGGGCAAGGGAGCCCTCCTACACTGTCAGTGGGGGTGTAAACTGGTGCAGCCACTATGGAGAACAGTATGGAGGGTCCTTAAAAAACTAGAAATAGGGACTTGCCTGGTGGTCCAGTGGTTAGAACTCCATGCTTCCGCTGCAGGGAGTTCGATCCCCGGTAAGGGAACTAAGATTCCATACGCCCCCCAGCCCCCCCACCGCACACACACAATAGAACCACCGTATGATCCAGCAACCCAGTTCCTAGGAACATGTCCGACTCTTTGTGACGCCGTGGACTGCAGCCCGCCAGGCTCCTCTGTCCATGGGACTCTCCAGGCAGGAAATCTGGAGTAGGTCGCCATGCCCTCCTCCAGGGGGTCTTCCCAACCCAGGGATTGAACTCACGTCTCTCGAGTCTCCTGCACTGCAGGTGGATTTTTTTTTTACCACTGACCCACTGGGAGAGCCCCTGAGGTCCCTAAGGTCGTCAAATTCATAGAAAGTAGATGGGGGAGCGCGGGGCGGCCAAGAGCTGGTGGGGGGAGTCTGTGTTTACTGGGGACAGAGTGTCAGCTTTACAAGTTGAGTGATGGAGACGGTAGTGGTTAAGTGTGTCCCACCAGCCGTAGAGATGGTCCCCATGGTGAAGTTCATGCTGAGTGTGTTTTATCACAGTGAAAAGATGGGAGGGAAGCCATCTCTCAAGCAGATCATAAGCGAGCACAGGCTTTGTCTGAGGCTCAGCCCCACCCCCTGTCCCTCTCACTAGACTGCAACACTCGCTCCGGAACAGTCACCGCCAGCCACTCGCCAATCCCTGCCGGCCCCTGGGCAGCATGGACTGGACTTGGGCGGCAGGCGGTGAGCCTGAAACAAAGCCATCAGAGCTTCCCCCATAGGACTGGTCTCCTGCACGGTAACCAGACCGTGATCCTGGAGGCACTCAGACTGCAAACCAATACTATCAGGCTATCTGGGAGGAGTGCACGTGATGAGGTTTCTCTGGAGGAGGATCGGGCACCTGGGAGACAGGACCAGGGCGGAGGTCCCACGGCCCAGTGTGTGCAGCCTGTTGGGTCCCTTTTCCTCTCAGTCACGTGGCCTCTTCTTTATTTAACCAACACATACAGAACGTTTATTATTTCCCGTGTGAGCCAAGAAATGCAGAGAGGATGACCTGCAGGCCAGCCAGGTGCCAGGACGTACCCAGAGTTCACTCCCACCACGGCTTCTGGAAAGCGGCCTCTGGCTTTGGTTCATGGAGAATCTCAGGGTTCGGACTGAGTGCCTGGCTAAGCTTGAGGACCACTTCCATCACTCTGGAGTTCTGCTCCAAGTTCTGCCCACTGGGTGGGCTGCATCGCCACTTTGGAAGACTCCCCTGGAGGAAATCTGAAGCAACGAACCAGACGCGCTTGGGCAGCTGGAGGTTCCACACCAGTGCTCGCAGCACGCAAAGCCCCTGCTCAGCCCTTTGCCTTTCCTCTCCATGACTGCTCTGCCCAGAACCAGGTCCCTCGGATCTCCAGAGGACGAAACTGAGGCTCAGAGACGAGGCAGAGGGGTGCCCGAGGCAGCCTCGGGGGCCTGGGAACAGAAGGAACTCCTGGAGGCGAGGCCTCCTCCAGCGGACCGCCACTTGCTCCGCAAAGGAGTGAGAGCAGCTTGGCACCCTCTCTTAGAGCTCAGACCCACTGCCCGGGCACAGCGTGCCCAGCTAAGAGGAGGAAGCAGGAACCTGCCAGTCCCGGAGTTCCGCCGCCTGTCACGGTGCCTCCTACACTCTGAGAAGGACAAGCAGAGAGAAGGAGCGTGGTTCTGTAGCTGCAGCCACACGGGCCCTCGCTCACTCCTTGAAAGCTTCTCCAGTGGACGGCCTCTCCTCTCCAGCAGCATCCCTGCAGGATGACTGTGTCCCGGTTCCCAGTAAGCTGGTGTATTCCCCTCACTTCCCCCCGCTACGCTTTTACTTTATCTCTTAACATATTTGACTTTAAAAAAAAATTATTTAGCTTTAATTGAAGGATAGTTGCTTTGCAGGATTGGTTGGTTTCTGTTGAATCAGCCGTAGGTGGACCCATGTCCCCAGCACATAGCCACCAGCAAATGGAACCGCCCCCCCCCGCACCGCCCAAGATGGAGCCAGGGCTCCCAGGCGTGCCACGATTCAGGCAGATAAGCCAGGGCAGCCCCCTGACCCCCCAACTCTAACGGACTGTCCCTGCAACACAGACCCTGCCCCCCTACTCTGACTTCTTAATTTCTCAGAACTCCAGGAAAATTGAAAAACCAGTCGAATGAACAGGTATCTTCACCTCCATTCGCCAACTGCTGCCACCCCTCACAGCTCAGTCTTTCTTCCTCTTCCAGTTTTTGCTGAGCCATCTGAACGCGGGTTACAGACATCCCGACGTTTTGCCTCCAGCTGTCTTAGCACGTATGATCTCATAAGGAAAGCTTCCTGTGTAACCTTGTGTAACGTCTTCACTCGTAAGAAAAGAGACAGTCGTGCAAGAACATGATCTAACGTGTAACTGAAGGGGGCCAGAGTCACCCTGGGCTTCCCAGGCGGTGCTGGTGGTAAAGAACCCACCTGTCAATGCTGTGGGTGAAGAGTGAGAAGAAGGAGAGTCAGAGATTCGATCCCTGGGTCGGGAAGGTCCCCAGGAGGAGGGTGTGGCAGCTCACCACAGCGTTCTTGCCTGGAGACTCCCCAAGACAGAGGAGCCTGGAGGGTCACAGTCCATGGGGTTGCAAAGAGTCAGACACGACTGAGCGTACATGTACCTAGAGTCAGTTCAGCTTTTATGGGGCCCCCGCAGGGATGGAAGTTGCTTTCTTCCTGTTAATCTGTCTTCTGTCAGTTTAACTGTGAGACTGGCCAAAGAGTCTAGAAGAGCAAGGAAAGATTTTCCTCCCCAACAGAGTCCCCAGCTGTGTCCACAGCGTCTCACTTTGTTCTGACGTCGAGGAGGAGGAAGACTCCCAGCCTGTCCGAGGGAGGCCTGGAGTGGAGTGGAGTGGACGTGGGGCAGCAGGGGCGTCCCGGGGCCGGTGCCCATGCGGGGGTCACCTCGGGTCAGTTCCCCAGCCTGGACAGAAGGCCTGCTCCCTCTCGTTCCCGAGTCCCCCGGCTGCGAGGGGACTGCTCTCTGCAGCTGCGCCCAGCACCTGTGTCTTCTGTACCCCGTGCCCTGGAAATCAGGCCCTTTGGAAGTAGACCCTCCCAGGCCTCTTCTCCCTGGGGACGTCCATCAGAATCACCGTGGCCCGAACCCTCCCAGTGCTGGCTACCCCTCCAGCCAGCACCCACAGCCCCATGCCCAACCCCCAGTGCCTTCCAGGGTCTGAAGCACGGAGTAGGTCTCCGCAAATGTTTATGGACTCGATGGGTGAATGCGTACTGACACCTTCCTGCACCCAGAGGCTGGAGACGGTGGTCCAGGAGAACCTTGGCCCAGAGGGCTCCTTCCAGCGGGAAGGATGCTGACGGCCAGCCCGGGGTCCAAAGAGCAACCTAGGGGGCCAGGGGCGATTCTGTAGCCGGAGGGCAGCCTCCCGACTGGGGTGGGGGAGCTCCCTGGGTGCGGGCTCCAGGCTCACAGTCCTGCCAGCCGTGGGGGTGGGGCCGTCAGGCTCAGGGGACTGCGGCCCTCTGAGGAATACAGGTGCTGGGGGGCGGCTGCCTTCCTGTGCCCCTGCCCCACAGCGGTCCCCTGTGCTGTGCCCGGTTCACCCTCTGATGGACTCAGGGGACATTGCCTCAGCAGCCAGCTCGGCCAGCGGTCACCCTCCGGGAAGGAGAGGCCTCACTGTGCTCTGGGGTGGGAAGGAGAGGATGCAGGCAGACCACCAGCTGCTCAGAGGTGTTTAGAGATGAAGCTTCTCGGGCTGGGGTCGCAGGAGCCCCCAGGGCTCTGAGAGCTGGGCCCCAAAGTCCCAGCAAAGGGACCCCACCAGGGGCACGTCTGCATGCCTGACGACATCTTACAGTTAGCATCAGCGGCGTTAGCCATCGACGCGGGCCTGTGTTTTCCAGAAAGAAGGAAGGCCTGGGAGCCTGCCAGCTGCCCTCACGTAGACACCGTCCGGCTCTCAGACCCACGGCCGTCACCAGGATGACCCCAGGAAACCTCACACCGCTCAACAGATGAGAGGGACAACTCAGGACAGCCACTCGCGAGGGCTGAAAGTAAGGCAGGCTCTTGTCTGTCTCAACTGCACCTTTTCATCCAGAGTGAAAGCACTCACGGAGCTGGGAAACCAGGACAGCTGCGTGGTCTGCCCGCTGGAGTCCCGCTGCTCCTGCGGCTGTTTCTGGGGGGGCGGGCGGCTTACCACCGGCTCCAGGCCCCTTTCTCCGGGCATCAGGAGCCGGAAGTCTCGCTCACCTGACCTGACAGGCGAGCGAGCCCGCGTCCGCGCCCAGCTCTCTGGCTGCCTGGCGCCCGCTGGCTGCGGCCCACATTCCTTCCTTTCTATCTGCACCCACGTGGCTCTTGGCGCCCTTACAGCAGCTGGACGCCCCTCGTCTTTCTAGCCCCTCATCACTTGGCAAACAGTCATGGTATTAGCAGGATTTGTGGGTCAGAAGGATAGAGGCAGATGAACCAGATCCAACTGGACGGGATTTAGATCCTCTCAGAGCTGCAGCTGCATCTGGAAGGGGCTGTTGGCCAGCGTCCCCGTGGGGCACGGGCGCGTTCCAGCCACCCCGGGAGAGCTGAGGTCCTCCGTCAGCTGCTGGGCCCCCTGTCCTGCCGGGGGGCGGTTGCTGGTCCTTAGGGAACCCAGGGCTCTGGGGTGATGGGGGCAGGGGGCGATTCCTGGTCCTTAGGGAACCCAGGGCTCTGGGGTGGAAGCCTCAGTCCCGCTGGGTCAGCAGATGATTGTTTCCAGGGAGGATCTGATAGAAACTGCCCTGCCTACACTTTCCCCACTTTGTTCTCTAGAATTAAGCCTCAGGGTCTAGGTTCTTGGCCATTTAGAACTACACGCTGATTACAACAAAGTAAAATAAATGTAACTTCTTATGTCTATTAAGATCAGAGAAGATTTTGGAGTGATGGGAATTAATTCTTTTTCCCCCCAAAGTTGTTTTAATTATACTACTCACTGGAAAAGACCCTGATGCTGGGAAAGATTGAGGGCAGGAGGAGAAGGGGATGACCGAGGATGAGCTGGTTGGATGGCATCACCGACTCGATGGACAGGGGTTTGGGTGGACTCCGGGAGTTGGTGATGGACAGGGAGGCCTGGCGTGCTGCGTTTCATGGGGTCACAAAGACTCAGACACAACTGAGCGACTGAACTGAACTGAGAATGAAGACAGCATCCCAGTTCGGCTCTGGCCAATGGGGCGAGGTGAAGGGTAAGGTGGCATACTTCCAGCACTTTCTTTAAGATGCTCCAACCTCCCGGGGCAGGGCCCGGACTCCCCGCTACCCCGGCCCCCGGCCTGCCCTGTCCTGGACCACCCCCTCCACCCCTTGCCCCGGCCCCCGGCCTGCCCCGTCCTGGACGCCCCCCGCCCCACCCCTCGGGCTGCGTCCTGGGTAGGCACCGGGTCTCTCCTTTCTGCCCACTCGTCCTGATGAACACAGCAGGAAGTACTCCAGAATCCCAAGAAAGTTAGGATGGGAACCTCCCTGGCGGCGCAGCGGTTAAGAGTCCATGCCTTCAATGCTGGAATGAGGATTTGATCCGGTCAAGGAGCTGAGAGCCCACATGCTGTGCGGCCAAAAGAAAAGTTAGGACCAAGCTTAGAAACGGCAGAGGGACGCCGAGCCTGCCGGTCAGCTGGCACCAGTGACAATGCTGGGACTTAACACAAAGGTATGCAGCCTTCCTCTGCGTCCGGCACGGACCGCTAAGACCCTGGGGATTTCCTGAGCCATAGTTTGAGATTCATAAGAAGCCCCTTTCAACCACACCTGGGCTCCTGTGAATGGGGTGACTTTTGTGAACCCCACCCCCAGGAGCATCGCCAGGGGAACCAACCCCGTGATTAGGAGTTGGCCTGTCAGCCCCACCCTGGTGATGACCTCTGGGTGGGGGATGGGCTGGAGCTTGAGCTCATCTCTGACATGATCAGAGCAAAGGGGAACAGCAGGTGATTAAACAGCTCATCCCGCTAGGGGACTGTAAGCAGGAAAATATGGCAGACCCTATGAGTTAATGATCACTCCAGAAAGCAGGTTTGCTTAACCACAAAGCCAAGCAGCCTAGCTTAGCAACAAAACCAGGCAACAGGAACACAGACCTGGCCCCAGACAATGAAACAATGGGGCAAGAGGCCCGCCTGCTGCCCAGGGTGCTCAGGGAGTTACTGATCCCTAGAACATGTCCTCTGCGCGTGGGAAGAGCAATCATTTGTGGACCTAGCTCGACCATGCAGGGCCCAGAGAATTCCCCTGCTCAACCTGGAGGAGGAACTGAAGATGGGAGCATGCCATCCACTCAGGAAAGACAGACAAAGTCTCTCCCTGCCCAGTTCTTTGATTATAAAGCTAGAGCCCAGTAGTTCTCGTGGCACCGCACCCCCTCACCAGCCCGCTTGTGAGCCTCACTAGCGTTCTTTTCTAATAAATCACTTTCTCTCTTGTTGAATTATTTTCTACATCAAGACATAAAGGACCGTGGTACGGGAGCTCTTCTGAGCCCCCTGAAAGGACACCAGTTTCATCACCAGCAGGCACTCATTTAATCCAGCAGGCCCACAGAGAGAAGCTATGCATACATGGAAACCACCGCCTGAAGGGATTCTGAGAGCTTCCGGGTCGGTGGCCACGTGGGGGCTCTGGGAGGGTGGGGCACCCCGGGAGGAAAGGGGGTTCAGTGCCCCCAAAACCTGGCCTGGGGGCTCTCTCCCCGCTGGCTCGCCCTGTCCTGGATCCTTCAAGGGAGGCAGGTCATCCAGTGAAAGAGCTGCTGCCCAGCTTCCTGCAAGCTGCTCTGGAAGCGGCTGGGCTGGAGCAGGGGGTCCTGGGCTCTGCTGTGGAGCGGGCTGGGCAGAGGCCCAGGTGATGGCCTGCGCTTGGGGCTGGCTTCTGGGAGGGGGTCAGATAGATCATCACGTCAGAGCTGAGCTAAACTGCAGGACCCCAGCTGGGCTCCCCGGGTAGCTTGGTGAGTGCAGCTTCCCCCTCACATTTGGAGAGCAGCAGCAAGTACATGGAGGAGGGCATGGCAAGCCACTCCAGTGTCCGTGCCTGGAGAACTCCGTGGGCAGAGGAGCCTGGGGGCTAGTCCTTGTGGTCGCAAAGAGTTGGACACGACTGACTGACCAGCAGCGTTGTGCAGCGCAGTGATGAGAAGGACCGATGGTGTGATAGGAGCGCAGAGGGTCGCTTTTCTCCATTTTCATTCCCAACACTAGTCACGGGGTTTGGGGTCCCCGCCCACATCCCGTAAGACCTCACTTCACTCAGGACGCCTGCAGAGACGCTTCTCCGTATAAGGCCCCATCCTGGGGCCCTGGGTGGACATGAAAACCAGGGACACTGTTCAGTCCAGTGCAACGTCTTGTGAAGTCAGCATGCAGCCAGACTTATGCAGATGGACGCTTCCAGCCTCTCAGAGCCTCAGGGGCCACACCTGTTACTGGTGATGCACATGGGTGGGTCAGCAAGCCCTTCTGAAAAACTCCTGGGGCCAAACATGCTTTGGACTTCTGAATTCTCCCTGACTTGGAGGGGGAATTCAGGGCAAGGACCGCATAGTCCCTCGTATCTGTGGACAGAAGCATGTGACCCACCATCCAGCCATCAGCCACTGCGGGCTTCCCCACCCCATCCCGGGACAGTGCATGCTGAATTCGGGATGTAGAGAAACAGCTCGCAGGCCCTCCGCAGCTGAGACACACGTGTAGGGCTAATTTGAATGACCCCAGACTCTTGCATCTCTCCACACACAGCAAAGCACTAAAGCCACTAACCTGAATGGCTGGTTTATGTGACTAGCAGTAATGTTTTGATGTTCAACTCTTTTTTTCACCAGAACTGCTGGCTCCTCCCTGGCCTCTTTGGAGCAGTTTCCCAGACCCATCGGAGAGGACAGTTTCCCGGCTACAGTCCTCAGTAAGGTCCCTCCACAAAGCCAAACTCAAAACTTTTTTGTGTGTGTTTTCAGTTGCCACATTCTGGAATTCCTGGCCGTAAAATGGATGAATGTTCACACTGACGATTATAAATGGCCTCAGGTCAGTTTACATCAGGTTTTACACCCAATGACCTGTGGGGGGGAAGTGTGCTTTGTAGAGATTTTTGTGTTTCCAAATTGTGAATACAGGGTCTTGGAGAGATGGACACACACGCAGACTGAACTCAAAGGGTGGCCAGGTGCTGGAACCCGCCCTGCCCACCCTGGGAGGAATTACTGCCCTGTCACCCGTGGCCAAGGGACCGCCTGCAGTCTTCTTGTGGATGGACATTTCAGTTCTTTCTACACTTCCCCCCTTATAAATTGTTCTGTTTCCATCTTTCTAAATTCGTGAGATCCTAGGCAGTCCACGGGGTCGCTGAGAGTTGGACACAACTCAGTGACTTCACTTTCAAGTTTCACTTTCATGCATTGGAGAAGGCAACGGCAACCCACTCCAATGTTCTTGCCTGGAGAATCCCAGGGATGGTGGAGCCTGGTGGGCTGCCGTCTATGGGGTCGCACCGAGTCGGACACGACTGAAGCGACTCAGCAGCAGCAGCAGCAGCATGAAAGGGGCTTCCCTGGTGGCTCAGCGGTAAGTATCCAACGCAGATGCAGGCACAATCCCTGGGTCGGAAAGACCCCCTGGAGAAGGATATGGCAAGCCACCCCAGTGTTCTTGCCTGGGAAATCCCATGGTCAGAGCAACCTGTCAGGCTACAGTCCACGGGGTCTAGAAAGAATAGCACGCAACTTAGCGACTAAACCATCACAACACGGTGTCAGAGAACACAGGAAGGAGTCTCTACAGGAGTGAATAGTGAGTACAGGGCGGGCCGTGCACACTAGCTACAGGAGTGAATAGTGAGTACAGGGCGGGCCGTGCACACTAGCTGACCCAGCAGTTACTCACGCCTTTCACTGTCCTGGAGATAGTTTACGGCTCTCTAATCGCAGAAGACACAATGCAAGGGTGCTGTGTCCACGGAGGTGAAAGCGTGAAGCAAAAGCGTTAGTCGCTCCATCGCCTCCGACTCTTTCCAAAACTAACAACTACTTTTGGTGTTGGTGTCATGATTATTTTACTCTTAAAAATAAAGAATATTTTCTTGGCCTCAGGCACCAGGCCATTTTCCCACATTCTGTTGGTGGCTCTCAAACTCTAACTCCAGTTGGCATTACCTGGAGCGCCGAGGACGCCCAGCTCTGCCAGCCTCTCCCGTGGAGTTTGCTCAGGCAGGTCTGGGCGGGGCCTGAGAACATAGGCTTCTGGCACATTTCCAGGAACCCCACTTTGAGAACCACTGCTTAAAGCACTCTGCAGGGTGACTAACTGAGGCGTGGTGGCCTCCGCAGAGGTGAGTCAGCAGGCCCGCCAGGCCCATGGTCGGTTAGGACCGCGGCGGAGACTGGAGGGGACGAAGGTGTGCCACAGCAGAGCAGGACAGTCAGCAGAGAGCCCGTCAGACACTCAGGACACCGGAGCGTCTGCAGACGAGGCGCCAGGCCTGCCCGTCACCTTCCTGTCTGACTGAGAGAGTGACTGCCGGGAAATGAGGCCCCCAGGAACTCCCTTCTGAGCAGAAGGGAGAAGAAAACCCACCCAGCTCCTTTCCCAGGGCAGACGCGTGGCCTTGAAGGAGCTGGGAAGACTGCTCGCCACCCTGTGCAGGGAAACATCATCCCCAGCTTTATCTCCGGTCTGCTCTCCTGAAAACCGTTTACCTTCCCCCAGAGTTGTCTGTTTTCCCACAAGTGCCTTCCCTCCGCCTCACGCATAACCGTGGTATTTAAACCCCAGCTTGAACCACCCCTTTGAGTTACTCAGCACTGAGCTCTCCTGTGCCCAAGTGTGTCACATGTGGAAATAAACTCCAGGTTTTCCCCTCCTGTTGATCTGGCTCTTTGTCAGTTTGATTTGCAGTGCCTCATGGACAGGTAGAGAAAAAAGGCTTTCCTCCCCTACAAGATCACCTTGAACTCATGGACTTCATTTTCATATTCACGGATGCCGGTGTAAACCATACTCAGAAAAGAGCTGATATGCCCACAGGAAGCGTCACAGTGCCCGCCCTTATGGAGCTGACGTCTAGTACCTCGGTAAAATGTGATTCACGGTGGAAAGTCTGTCCAAAGAGTGCACTGGCAACACCTTTAGAGGGAGCTGTTAGTGCCCAGACCACCCACCGGGGAAACCGCCTTTCGGCTTCTGGATATTAACCCCTGAAGAGACTTGACCGCGGTCACACAGGGCGCAGCATCTCAGGGTTCGCTGGAGGACGGGAGACGTGGATGTGGAGCTGCTGAAGCACCAAGACTCTTCCCTCTGTCTCAGGGGAGCTGCAGCGCAGTCAGTCTGAGCCCGTGGACGAAGGACCTCAGGGTGAAATTCTCGCCCGCTTTATGAAGGCTTAACCGAGCAGCTCTGTAGTGATTCCGAAGCTTGAGCAGCCTGCCCTCCAGCCAGAGGGGGGATACCTGGCTCGCAGCAGCAGCAGCAGCAGCCTTTGTGCGTTCAGCTTTTCCACATTTGGGTTTTGCAGAAGGCCAGAGGGCAGGCAGCCTCGGGGCGGGGACTGAGGGCCCGGGTCGCAGCCCTGCACTGTTGGGCCCAAGGCAGGGGCAACCCCGGGGCAGTTGACCTGCTCTGACACCTTCAGCCTGGCTGGCACCAGGGGCTCCCAGAAGGAACTGGCAGCGCCCAGCTCTGCCCGTGGACAGCCTGCCCTCTCACACCCCAGCCTGCAGAGGCGACTCCCACCGACCCGGAGGGCTGCAGACATCCACCCCATGACCACGCCCTCTTGCTCTGTCTTCACTCGCCCCTCGAAATTTCATGTTACCAATATTAAATCTTTTCCAGAAGTCTCACAACTGAAATGATTTCTATTTTTACACATCTTTGCAAAGAATAACTGTTAGCATTCTGTGAAAGTCTGAAGCTCTTGTTTGAAAAGTCTCTTCTTGTACAGAATGGCTCTAAGACACTCAAATGCATTCTGGAACACACCAGAACAAGGTGAGGGGGCCAAGGAAATCCTTAAACCAGTGAACGCCATCACAGGCTCGCCTTCCAGGCCCGGGGCATCTCAGGAAGGTAGGCCTGGGAACAAGGTAGGTTCCAGCCACGGGAGAAGGGCAGGAGCTTGGGGGAGGGCCCACCGGCGAGGCGGCCGGAGCAGGACGCTGGTGCTGGGCAGTGGAAACCAGGCTCCCCACCGGAGCCCCACAGGCAAGGATCCAGTGAGTCATGGAAGAAATGCAAGTGACTGGAAATGACAGCTCACGGGGAACGGTGTCGGATTCGCGATCTCCGAAGAGGAAGATTTAGCTGCAGGACCAGGGACCAGGCTTGATCACTCAAGAGCCTTTGTGTAGCCAAGTTTTATTAAGGTATAAAAAGGGACTGGGGAAGCTTCTGACACAGACGTCAGAAGGGGGACGGAGTGAGCCCCCGTGCTAGTTTCAGCAAGCTGGTTCAGGTGTTAGAAAGCTCTTAATCAGTTAAGAGAGACACCTCAAGGGTGACAGGGTTTCAGCAGGCCCCTCTCCCACAAAATGCATTTTTGAGATAGGATGTCACAAGCTGTGTCATCCCCCAGCCATAAAACAACTGACATGAACATTGGTTTGTTGAGCTATTATCAGTCTTTGGTGGAACCCTTTTGAAGAAAGGCAAATTTCAAAGCAAACACATCGTTTTGTTAACATAGCTTAAGGAAAACATTTCCATAAGAAAAACACATTGGTTAGCTCCAGGTGTGAGAAAAATTAAGTTCAGGTGGAACCAGGTGTCGTCATAGCAACACAGAACTTGAAGAGAGTTTCAGCCTATTTCCTCCGTTTGGAGACCCCTAGCCCTCCTGCCTGTGACCCTCTCATAAACATAAGCACGAACCTCCCCTAGTGTTCAGAGGAGGGCCACCACCCCCAGGAGCAAGACACAGCCGCTGAGCAGAGGGGCAGCGGTGGTGAATTCGGCGGGCACCAGGGTTCCGAGCACTCTGGGGACCGCTGAATTCAGTTCAGTTTTAGATTTTCCATGGAGACCCAGTTCACATACATAAAACTCACCCTCTTCACGGTCTCTGAACATTCTCTGGCTGTACGACTTTCTGGCTGCGACTCCGACTCCAGGACATCTGTGTCGCTCTCAGCCCAGGACGCTCTGCTTTCTGTCTCTGCCTCCTCCAGTTCTGATTGATCCATGTAAAAGGAGTCTCTTCCTTCCTTTTCTTTTAAACTAATAGATGTTTTCAGAAAAACATCTATTTCTGCTTTATTGACTATGCCAAAGCCTTTGACCGTGTGGGTCACAATAAACTGTGGAAAATTCTGAAAGAGATGGGAATACCAGACCACCTGCCTCTTGAGAAATCTGTATGCAGGTTAGGAAGCAACAGTTAGAACTGGACATGGAACAACAGACTGGTTCCAAATAGGAAAAGGAGTACGCCAAGGCTGTATATTGTCACCCTGCTTATTTAACTTCTATGCAGAGTACACCATGAGAAACGCTGGGCTGGAAGAAACACAAGCTGGAATCAAGATTGCCAGGAGAAACATCAATAACCTCAGATATGCAGATGACACCACCCTTATGGCAGAAAGTGAAGAGGAGCTAAAAAGCCTCCTGATGAAAGTGAAAGTGGAGAGTGAAAAAGTTGGCTTAAAGCTCAACTTTCAGAAAACGAAGATCATGGCATCTGATCCCATCACTTCATGGGAAATAGATGGGGAAACAGTGGAAACAGTGTCAGACTTTATCTTGGGGGCTCCAAAATCACTGCAGATGGTGACTGCAGCCATGAAATTAAAAGATGCTTACTCCTTGTATGGAAAGTTATGAGCAACCTAGACAGCATATTAAAAAGCAGAGACATTACTTTGCCAACAAAGGTCTGTCTACTCAAGGCTGTGGTTTTTCCTGTGGTCATGTATGGATGTGAGAATTGGACTGTGAAGAAAGCTGAGCGCCGAAGAATTGATGCGTTTGAACTGTGGTGTTGGAGAAGACTCTTGAGAGTCCCTTGGACTGCAAGGAGATCCAACCAGTCCATTCTGAAGGAGATCAGCCCTGGGTGTTCTTTGGGAGGAATGATGCTAAAGCTGAAACTCCAGTACTTTGGCCACCTCATGCGAAGAGTTGACTCATTGGAAAAGACTCTGATGCTGGGAGGGATTTGGGGCAGGAGGAGAAGGGGACGACAGAGAATGAGATGGCTGGATGGCATCACTGACTCGATGGACATGGGTTTGGGTGAACTCCGGGAGTTGGTGATGGACAGGGAGGCCTGGCGTGCTGCAATTCATGGGGTTGCAAAGAGTCGGACACGACTGAGGGACTGATCTGATCTGAATCTGGATTTTACTCAACACAGCAGCACCTTAGTGTTAGAATCAGTAACCTACCGTGTGCGCTCACTGCCCAGCCAGGATCAGAGAAGATGTACACGACCTTTGCCCCCAGCTCTGCTAAGAGAACACGTCGTACAGGTCAGGCACATGCTGGTGCTGTCAGAGCAGCAGAAATTAGGGATTACCCCCGACGTTCACTGCTCGAGCACGCAACCCCCATCTTCACGTGATGCAGCTGTGTCCCGGCCTGGCGCAGAAGGCCGTCCATGTTTCACAGTGAACGTGTATTTCTGCATTATGGGAAATAGATTAAAATCCAGAAATACAGATCGAAGTCGGGACTTTCCCAGGGGTCCAGGAGTTAGGGCTCCATGCTTCCAGAGGTGGCCAGGAACTGAGACCTCACAAGCTGTGCGTGCAGTGTGGCCAGAAAAACAAAGAAAACAAATCAAAGTCAGCAGGAGAAGACAAAGCCCAGCAAGCAGGCGAGTCAGGAAACTGCTCAGGACGCTCACCGAGCACACCAGGTGCCCACGTGGTCAGCGGAGGCCCCGGGGACCAGGCTTCTGAGAACCCAACCTTGTCACCCCCGGCGCTGGGTGAGCACACCCCAAGCAAACAGAGTGTGTGGCCCGTTGGTTGTTATGCTCGAGTTTGTTTGGTTTCCAGAACAGCAGTTATCTCTCCAGGCTGCGGAGGAGGCTAGAACACCAGGTGGAGGAGGGGCGCGGGGGCAGAGAAGTTGGGGGTTGGGGTTAGGGGGTGGGGGCAGGGAAGTTGGGGGGTTGGGGTAACGAGGAGCGGGCTCCCCCGCCCTTCATTCTCTCCTCCATCCCCTCCCCTCTATCCCCCCTCCATCCCCGCCCTGATAAGGGGACCAGCCAGCCCGGCCTCCTCAGATGCAGTCCCATTAGCGCTCACTAAGCTGCTTTCTCCGACTTCCCCTTTTGTGGTCAAAAGGGGAATCTCCCCAAAGGTCTCCCCACTTTTCCTCAGAGGCAAAGACCGAGCGGTCTCCACTGAGGCTGTGTGCTGGGGCTGAACTGCGTCCCCAAGGGTCGCATGCCGGAGTCCTGACCCCCAGTCCCTTCAGGGGACCGTATCTGGAGACGGGTCTTCACGGGGTGATCAGGGGTCCTGAGCCCTTAGGGTGCTCGGGTCCATGGTTTGTCAGCTGCCAAGTCAAGTCTGACTCTTTGCACCCCCTTTGCACCTCTGTAGCCCGCCAGGCTCCCCTGTCCGTGGGACTCTCCAGGCAAGAACACTGCAGTGGGCTGCCATTCCCCTCTCCAGGGGGTCTTCCCAACCCGGGGACTGAACCTATGTCTCCTGCACTGCAGGCAGGGTCCTTACTGCTGAGCACCCAGGGAAGCTCCCCTGGGGTCTTGGGTGACCCTACTCGGCATGGTGGTGTCTTGGACACAGGCCCAGGGAGGGTGAGGAGGCCTCAGGGAGAAGGCCGCACACACATGCCGAGAGGGCCTCAGCTGGAAGCAGCCCTGCTGAGCCGGGGCCTGGGCTTCGGGGGACACTCGCCCTCTGTGGTGCTCGCGGCCAGGCACGGGGAGGCGCTCACACAGCCCTGTTCCATCAGCAAAGGTCACAGAGGCTTCCGGCCCGCACGGCCGCCTCGATCACCAGCCTGCGCTCTGCTCGGCCGCTCCAGCTCTGGGGTTTCCAGTGAGTCACTCAGCAGCTTGACGTCTCACTGTTTGCGCTGAGGCTCTGCTCACCCCTCAGGACATCTCCCAGAGCTGGCTTTGTTTCACATAGGCATCTCTCTGTTACAGCCTCCCTTTCTAGGATGTGGGCATGTCCCACCTCGGCCCATTGCAGACCTCCTCAGGGCATCTGTCCTGGTTGGTCCGCAGCCTAAGGGACCACCCGTGTCTCCACGGCAGTGAGAGTGTCCTGCCCCCACGGGCAGGAGGCGGGGTCCACCCTGGGGCGTCGGGGAAGGGGGTCCATCCCCGGGGTGTCGGTGAAGGGGGTCCACTCCTGTGTCCCGGGAACGGGGTCCACCCCAGGATGTCCAGGAAGAGGGTCCACCCCGGGACGTCCGGGAAGGGGGTCCACCCCAGTGTCCCGGGAAGGGCCGGAGGGCAGTGTAGCCCTCTGGGCCCACAGGCGGCCTCTGCTGTCTGCCGTCCTTGCTTCTTTACAATCCTCTACGTTGCCGCTGTTCAGTCGCTCAGTCGTGTCCGACTGCGACCCCGTGGACTGCAGCGCGCAGGGCTTCCCTGCCTTCAGGACCTCCCGGAGTCTGCAACCCTTTATGAAAAGAAAGTAGAAAAGCCGCCGCTGGCTCCAGGGCCGTGTGGGATCTATCTGACTGCATTTGGTTCCGGGGCTGTAACCGCTGTCCCCACGGGAGGCAGGGCCGTGCAGTCTCAGTTTCTGAAGGACCCGCAGGGATGACGCTGAGCAAACAGTCAGAGGAGCACCCAGGCGAGGCAGCATGAGC
>NW_024070202.1:118332531-118391332 GCF_014754425.2 Oryx dammah | reverse complement strand
CTTTCTCTCTTCCCACTCAGTTTGTCCGAGTCCTGTTCTAAGCAGCTCCTGATTCACCCCCAGCAGCCCTAGCCTTTGACAGGGCCAGGGGTCCATCCACACGACGGCAAAGCGGGGTAAAGCAGAGAAAGCTGAGGACAGCAGGGCCCACGCACTCGGCAGCCCATCATTGAGTGATTTCCTATTTCTCTAATAAATAAATAAACACCAATGCTCTCGGTGATTACAAAACCAAGCTGTCCTGGAGTTTGTTTGAGAGAAGGGCTAACTGTTCACTGGGAAACCTGTACACAGAGACTCACGGCACCTTGACTCATCAGAAATAAACGCAGTGAACTGGAGCAGCCCAGCCCTTCAGCAGGTCACTGGCACACGAGCCCTGGGCCCCGCCCAGCAGTAAAAAGAAACAAACCACGATCCCACAACACCCGGCTGACTCTGGGGAGGTGGGCTGAGAGTTGATGGCTGTGGACCAGCCGTACACACCATCCACGGCTCCCAAGGCCTTGGAATTTCCTGAGGGATGGGATAATGTCTGTCTCTTGTCCTCAATTCTGGACAATGCACCAGGCAAGGGAATTTTTGAATGCCACCCAGGGGTTGGGGCCGGTTCCCGGGAGAAGCTGCTCAGTGGTTACAGGGTTGGAACTTTCCACCCTGTCCCGGCCACCTGAGCTAAGAGTGGGTGAGTGCAAATCCATCACAGAGGCTGAGGAGCCAGTCAGTCATCCTGGGAAGCGAGGCTCCATAAAACCCAGAAGTCCCGGGCAGGGGCAGGCCGGTTGGCGAGCAAGGGGGCTGGGAGCGTGTGTCTCGGGGACAGGAAAGCCTGTGCCCACGTCCCGTCGGGGGGTCTTCACCTGACTGTGTCCTTTATAGTAAGCTGGGAATCCAGGAAGTTAAGCGAGTCTTCCTCGGCTCTCTGAGCCAACCTAGCAGACGAACTGAATCCAAGGAGGACATCTTGGAGACCCTCCGATTTATAGCCAGTTGGACAACCACCATGGAGGTTCCTTAAAAAAAAATAAATTGAGCTAAAAATGATCCAGCAATCCCACTCCCGGGCATATATCCAGAGAAAACCATGACTCAAAAAGGTACACGTACCCCAGTGTTCATTGCAGCAGTGTTTACAATAGCTGGGCCACAGAAGGGCCATCAACAGAGGGCTGGATAAGGAAGATGTGGTACGTCTAGACCATGGAGTATTACTCAGCCATTAAAGGAATGAAGTGACGCCATTTGCAGCAACATGGATAGACCTAGAGAGTGTCATGCTGACTGAAGTGAGTCAGATAGAGAAGGAGAAATATCGTACGACACCCTTTAGATGCGGCATCTAAAAAAAAAGAAGCGGTACAAACGAACTTGGGCTCCCAGGTGGTGCCAGGGGTGAAGAACACACCTACCAGTGCAGGGGACAAAAGAGACCTGGGCACGACCCCCGGGTCAGGACGCGCCCCTGGAGAGGGCATGGCACCCACTCCAGTGTTCCTGCTGGAGAGTCCCACGGACAGAGGAGCCTGGCGGGCTACAGCCCATGGGGTCGAAAAGGGCCAGACACGATTGAAGCATGCGTGCACACACTCACAAATGAACTTACTTATAAAAGAAAAACAGACCCACACACTTAGAGAACTAAGTTACGGTTGCTGGGGGGAAGGATGGGGAGATGGGATGGTTAGGGAGTTTGGGATGAACAAGTACACACTGCTGTATTTAAAATAGATAACCAACAAGGACCTACTATGGGCTTCCCTGGTGGCTCAGAGGATAAAGCGTCTGCCTGCAATGCAGCAGACCCGGGTTCGATCCCTGGGTTGGGAAGATCCCCTGGAGAAGGAAATGGCAACCCACTCCACTATTCTTGCCTGGAGAATCCCATGGACGGAGGAGCCTGGCGGGCTGCAGTCCCCAGGGTTGCAAACAGTCGGACAGGACTGAGCGACTTCACTTCACTTCACTTCAAGGACCAACTGTATCACACAGGAAACTCTGCTCAATGTTATGTGCCAGCTTCTTTAACTTCTATGCAGAGTACATCATGAGAAACGCTGGACTGGAAGAAACACAAGCTGGAATCAAGATTGCCGGGAGAAATATCAATAACCTCAGATATGCAGATGACACCACCCTTATGGCAGAAAGTGAAGAGGAACTAAAGAGCCTCTTAATGAAAGTGAAAGAGGAGAGTGAAAAAGTTGGCTTAAAGCTCAACATTCAGAAAACGAAGATCATGGCAGCCGGTCCCATCACTTCATGGGAAATAGATGGGGAAACAGTGGAAACAGTGGCTGACTTTTTTTTCTGGGCTCCAAAATCACTGCAGATGGTGACTGCAGCCATGAAATTAAAAGATGCTTACTCCTTGGAAGGAAAGTTATGAGCAACCTAGACAGCATATTAAAAAGCAGAGACATTACTTTGCCAACAAAGGTCCGTCTAGTGATCCTTGCGGTCTCCGCCTCTCTCAGGGCTTTCTCCCTGTGGCTATAAATCCCCCTCCTTACAAGGACACCCTGTTCCAGTACGACCTCACCTTGATCACGTCTGCAAAGATTCACAAATCCGGGGCCATCAACACGTCTTTCTGGAGACACGCTTCAATTCCCCAGAGCGCAGAGGCTGCACCTCCCAGGTCGGGGCTCCTCCTGGTGGGCTGCCACCCCGGGCATCGGGCACACAGCAGACCCGAGCGTCGAAGGAAAGCATGGCTGCTAGAGAAGCGAGACACACCCCCGAAGCTGACGGACAGACTGAAGGCCACGGCAAACGCGCCTGAATTCCCTTCTATCAATAAACAAGCAAATCATAGCTGCTGCTGCTGGAGGGGCCCCGGTCAGGTTTTGGAGTCAAACGTGGTCCCCACACTCAGAAAATGGAAGACGACACCTGTTGTGTTCAACTTCAAAGATAAATATTGTTAAAACACCTATTGTTCGACCCAATACCTTTGAAGATTTTTTTTTTTTGCGGAGGTGGGGGGTGTCCTCTTTTGAGGGGGGTCCTAGTTCCCTGACCAGGGGTGGAGCCTGGGCCCCAGCAGTGGAAGCAAGGCGTCGTAACCACTGGAGCCCAGGGAAGTCCCAGGAGTTTCCAGATCTAACGGGCTCTGTGAAGTGCTTCACGGACGGGCCGCATCCCATCTGGTGAGCAGGAGGTTCTGCGGGAGGCCACACAGAGTGGGTCGTTTTCGTAGGCAGCAGGAAGGCAGAGCAAGGAGCCCTGAGCGAGAGAAAGGCAGGACTGTCTTCCTCGGGGACGGAGCGGCCTCAGGACAGATAACACCGCTGGGCCGCTGGGATTACAGGCTGGTGGACGCGGGAACGTCCCTGGGGAGGCCGAGCCTCCGGCGAGGTCAGGTGCCCTGGGCCTGAGCGTGGGGGGCCGCTTGGGGCCTGGTTTTCGCTCTGAGCAGACACTCCCTTGTAACCGTCTTAGCAGGATGACGTTTTGCTGTAGGTCCCAGGGGCCGAGACAGGACCAAGGGCAGACCCCACGCGGCCCTTGCTCAGCACGGGGTGACTGAAGGGGTCAACAGGAAACAGACCAGGTCACGAGGGAGCCTCTCCCTCCCTGGGTGCCGGCCGGGGAGAAGGACCTCCGGCCCAGGGAGAACGGCCCCAGGGCATTCTCCGCGGTCCTGCTGGAACTTCCTTTTCAGCTTTGCTTTCAGCTCTCACAGAAACTTCCTCTGCAACCTCTGGGGAATTCCCAGTTCACCAACAGGGCGGGGGTGGAGCAATAGTGCCCTCAGGGACTTCCCTGGCGGTCCTGCGGTTAAGACTCCGCAATCCCCGCACTGGGGGCGCAGGCAGAACCCTGGTCAGGGAGCTTAGAGGCCACGCGCAGCCAGAATGAAACAACGCCCTCAGAGCGGGTGTCGATGGCTCCCCACCACGGGTGACTGTGCAGCTCCATCACTGAGAACTGCAAGGCGATCGCAGGTCCTCTTGTGCTGTTAGGAGACTTGGGTGGAAGGGGCGAGAGAAAGGCAGGGCTGGGGGCGGGGGGTGGGGCAGGGGGGTCACAAGCGCGGGCCCACCGACTCTGCACACCTGCGCTGCCTGTGAATGCAGAGAGGCGTCCATCTCACACTCCCACCTGGCCTCTGGTAAGGGACACACCCTTCTGGGATCAAGGGAGTTAAAGCGAGTGAACACCCTTGCAGGCCCCAGGGCCATCGACTGCTTTAAACAGGGGATTTAATGATCGCTCCTGGGGCGGGTGGCCCGGCTGTCCTCTGAGGGCTCAGTAGGCCAGCCGTCGCGCTGGGTCAGATACCAGGGCCTCCCCGCGTGATGTGGACCCTCCCAGCCCGGCAGCCATGCCCCGAGCCGGGGGACAGGTCAGCTGGGCCCTGGGCGGGGCTGGGGTGGGTTAGCGCAGCTCAGCACCCGATGCCCAAGTCCACTCTGCCAGGGGCCCCTGCTCACCGCCGGGCTCCCCCAAGGTCGAGGTCCAGCCAGGCCAGGGAGCGCCGCCCAGCGCCCTGTCCCGGCCTTGCCCCACCCCCCCCCAGCGGCTCCCCGGGCCTGCCGCCGTCCTCCCCGCCGTCCTCCCACTCCGTGGCCAGCTCCTCACTTCCCAGAGTCCAGACTGCCAGCACTTCCGCAGGCTTCTACGAAGCCAGGACCCCCGGAAGCCGAGTTCCTCTGCGGCGCTGGAAACTGCCCTCCCAGCCTTTACTCCCCGCATCAGGGAGCATCAGGGAAAAGCGGGCCCTGAAACCAGGCAGGACCCTCTGGGGGCCTCCTGGGTGCAGAAGCCCCTCGGGCCCTGTTTGTCCTGCTTCTCGTTCGTTTGTGGAGAAAGGCTTTGGGCTCCGAGGCCCTCCCTGAGTTCCCGAGACCCTCCCTGAGTTCCCGAGAGTGGATTCACGCGGTGACTAAGCAGGGACATAAGGGAACAGGATGGGGCCAAAGGGAAGACAGCCAAGCAAGGAAGGTAGGGACGGTTCAGCACAGACAGAGTCCCAGCGCCTCCTCAGGGGGCCTGCGTGACAGCCTGAGGCACGCCTCTGACCCTGACCACCACTGACCACAAGCACAGGACCCCAGACCGAGGTTGCTGGAGCACCAACCTGTCCCCTCACCCCAGCCAGGCAGAAGGGAGTGCGTGAGCAACAACCCTCACCCCAGGCGTCGCCTGCAAACCCTCCCCCGAGGGCCTTCTGGGAGTCTAGGTCTTTTGAACCCCGTCTCCTCGGTGGGCCGCAGCAGACACTGCAGCTTTCTGCACTGCAACCCGGGGCCGGGGGTGTGCTCTGCTGCTCGTCCGGTGAGTGGACTCGGGCTCTGCCCGGCTGGTCTGGGACCGCGGGCTTCCTTCGCGGCATCTTTCGGAGCTCTCACTGAAACCCTGCTTGTGGAACGCGGACTCAGGGTCCACGCGTGAGGTCGGGCTGCGTCTGCCCTGTGTCCGGCAGCCGATGCGGCCCGCCCGCACCCAGACGCCCAAGAGGCGGCCTTCGAACAGACAGGTGATGGGTGAGCCTGGGACGCGACGATGGGGGCTGGTGGAGGGGAGGGCTGAGGGACTCCCGGCAGCACAGCGGAGGCAGCTTTCAGGCTGGTGATCGGGTGCGACAGGGCTTCCCCGGGGGCTCAGATGGTAAACAATCCGCTTGCCAGGCAGGAGACCCGGGTTCGATCACTGGGTTGGGAAGATCCCCTGGAGGAGGGCATGGCACCCCACCCCAGTATTCTGGCCTGGAGAGTCCCACAGACAGTGGGGCCTGGCGGGCTGCAGTCCCCAGGATCGCAGAGTTGGACACGACTGAGCGATTGACGGTTTCAGTTTCGGGTGGGGTGCTTACGCTGGGATCCGTGACTCAGCTTTGGTTCTCTGACATTTCTGCCTTCTACACCTGCAGACCTGGAGAGGTGACCCTAACGGAGGGGACTGGACGGACACCCCTCAGGAGACGGACTCCTGTCACTTCTGTGTCCGGGGGGTGGGGATGAAGGTCCTGCCCTGGGAAGGGCTCTCGCACCCTCAGAGCCCAGGCAGCAGTGCGCTCACCTGGCCCAGCTCCACCATGATCAGAACGTTTCCAGAAGGTTCCGGCAGACTTTTGAGTGGAGGTCACGGCCGACTGTGCCCAGATGCCCCTGGGGCCCGTGGCCCGAGACAGGCACAGGGGAGGCTGGGCCAGGCAGTCCTGATAAGGTAGGCGCCCCTTCCTGCCTTTCAGGTTCACTTGCTGACGGCGGGCACAACCACACCGCGGGCACAGGCTGACCCTCCCACCCACGGGGACCTTGGCCACCGTCCGACGCAGGCCCGGGGCTTTCTGGGGCCTGCCCTGGGGTTGATCACTGGGCAGCCCCACCCTGCCGTCCGCACCCAGGGCTAAGCCCGCAGATCCCGGCCTCGCCCAGCGCTCACCTGGGCCGGAGCTGCGGCCGGGCCTCCCAGCCCCTCCTGCCCGCGGCCCGGTGCCCCTCAGCTGGGGCCCAGCCCCCCGCAGAGCTGGCGTGGTGGGTCCAGGCTCTGGGGCCACAGTGAGGGGAAGCTGCCCAACGCGCAGTCATACGAGCGCCCCGTGCCCTGTGGGTGGTTCTCCAGGCCTGCTGGAGACAGTGGTGCCACAGGCACACACACACACACTGGCACACACGTGTGCACACTCCCATTCCTGTACACGCACACTCCTGCACGCTCACACGGGGTCATGGTGAGCTCCCGTCGCCCTTCACTGAAGGTCTGGGGACAAAGAAGAGGTTTGCGCATAACAACCGGCACCGTAACCTTTACCCTTAGGTGTGTCTTTGGTTTGAAAGTGAAAGTGGAAGTGTTAGTCGCTCAGTCGTGTCTGACTCTCTGCGACCCCACGGACTGTAGCCCGCCAGGCTCCTCTCTCCATGGGATTCTCCAGGCAAGAACACTGGAGTGGGGTGCCATGCCCTCCTCCAGGGGATCTTCCCCACCCAGGCATTGAACCCAGGTCTCCCGCATTGCAGGCGGATTCTTTACCAGCTGAGCCACTAGGGAAACCCTTTTTATTTACTTAGCCACATGGAACGTGACTTGTTAGCTCCCTGACCAGGGACCAAGCCTGCGCCCCCTTTGGCAGTGTGGTGTCTTAACCTCTGGACTACCTGGGGATGCTTTACGTCCCTTTAAAACCAATGTTTTAAATCACGATGTGAACACTGGCCCACAGTAAATATTCAAACAGCACGAATGAGTCCTCCACCCCGAGGCAGTCACTGTCCCTTATCTACGGGCCATGCCAACCTCAATGCCTGCCCACGGAGCCTCCCAGGAGGCCAGCTGGGAGGGGCAGGTTCCTCGGGCGCTGCTTCCTGCCCCGGAGCCCGGCACCTGTCTCTGCTCTTATATTCTCTTGCCTGCTGATGTGTCTTTTACCTTCGCTTTTGGATTTCTTTTCTTTTTGGGATTGTAGTGAAAATGCTCACAACATAAAGTTTACCACTGTCGCCAGTTTTAAGCACGCAGCTCAGGGTCACGTTATCTATTTGTGCTGGGTCTTTGCTGTGTTATGTGGGATCCAGCTCCCTGACCAGGGATCGAACCCTGGGCCCCCTGCCCTGGGGGCATGGAGTCTTAGCCACAGGACCCCCAGGGAAGTCCCTGGGTCACATGGTTGTGCAACCACCATCACTGCAGAATTTCCAGAACTGTCTGCATCAAACAGGACACCCCTGCCCCTCCACCCCCTTCCCCAGGCCCCGCCTTCTGTCTGTCTCTAGGAGTCTGACGACCCCAGGACCCCGTACAGGTGGAACCAGACAATATTTTTCTTTGCCTCTGGCATCTCTCACTGAGCATCTGTCCCCAGGGTTCACCTCGAGGCAGAGTCAGGATTCCCATCCCCGCTGAGGCTGAACACCTCAGGAATCTGTTTAGACTGTCCCCCTGGGGCTCTCCCCACCCAGGACAGGCCCTGCCGGCTCCCCTTCTCCTCCGGCGGGGCACCCGGGGAGGAGGCCTCCCCCAGACGCTGCAGAGCTCACACTGGTGGGCTCCAAGCAGCTGCGAGGTGACCGCCGGGCACGACAGAACAGGTGACTGCCACTCAGCCGCTCTGAGAGCCTGGCAGTGGCACCCACGGGCCCTCTCGCATCCTCATCCCAGAGCAGACGGAAGGGTGGACAGACGGACGGACAGACAGACGGACGCACGGTCCTCAAGGCTAAGGCCCTGGTGCCGGGGGCCCGTGCCCACCGGGAGGCCGGAGGTCGGGTCTGGCCTTTCCCCTGCACCTCCCGGGCGGCTCCTCACGCAGGGGCGCCCAAGGGCGCGCCTGACCCTGTCCTCGGGCCGCCCTCCAGGCCGCAGGCGAACCAGGTTACCGGCTGCCCTGGATGCTCGCCCTGGTTCCGGGAATATTTGCATTTCCTCCGGGAGCCTTGGAGGCCTCAGGTGGGTGAGGGCTGTGGGCAGGGAGCCCGGTCAGGCCGTGGTGGACTCGTGGGGCCGGTTCTGCGGGGGGGCACGCCCCGAACCTCCCTGGCCTGCCCGGCTGTGCGCCCCGCCCCCCCGCCTCCTCAGCCCCCCGCCCCCCGGCCCCCTGCCCAGACTGCGGGCCGCCTGAGGGGGGCCCATCCGGTCCTGCTGCCGCCCCGCAGGCAAACGGCCCCTCCCTTCCTCAGCCCCCGTCCGCCCCGCCCCGCCCCCCCCCGCCCCGCCCCTCCCTTCCCCTCCCGCCCCGCCCCTCTTCTAGACCCCGCCCGCCACCCGCCCCCGCCCCCGCCCCCCAGACCCCGCCCAGCACCTCCGCGCCCCTCCGGCCCGGCTGCGGTCCAGGCGCCGACTCTGCCTCAGGGAGACAGAGGTGCCTTTCAGGGCCGGGGCCGGTCCGGGAGCGGCAGCAGCGGCTCTCCCCCAGCGAGCGGGGCGGGAGGGGCCTGGCAGGAGGCCCCGGATCCCCAGAGAAAGGCCTGCGTGTGAGGAGCCGCAGGCAGGACAAGCGGGCCCCTCAGGATGCCTGTCCCGCGCCCTGGGGCTGGGACGGGCCTGCTTCCTCGGGTGGCATCGGGGCCGTCCTGGGACCCGGGACCGCGTCCTCTCTGGGTCTCCGTGCGGCCGGCACTGACCGCTCCGTGGGCCGGGCTCCCGGACGTCCCTCGAGGCGGTGGCCCAGCAAAAATCTACAATTCTCCGTGTACCGCTTAGCCCCCGGGGTTTCCGTCTTCTGAGGAGGGACGCGGGTGCTCGGACAGCCCCCCGCCTTGGTAACAGACAGGGACTCGTTGGGGGCAAAGCTCAGACGAGACCTCAGGCCCCACCGCCAGCCCGAGCGCCTGCCCTGGTCACTTGGGTGAGCTCTGCCCTCTCCTCCTACAAGGGCCGTGTGGGGGAGGAGGCCGCAAATAAGAAGCCCTTTCTCCGCCTCAGGGAAATGAGCTCCCTCTGACGCTGGGGTCTCATCGCAGGCTTCTTTCCTCTTTGTCAGCCCTGCCTGAGCCCCTGCCTGCCTCAGTTGGTGACCCCACCCGGGGAGACGGTGATGGACAGGGAGGCCTGGCAGGCTGCAGTCCACGGGGTGGCCATGAGTCAGACATAACTGATCACCTGAAGAGCAGCAGCCCAGGGACCCCACACCAGGGCCGGCCAGGGCCAGGCACTCTCAGGGACCCGTGGGTGACAGGCTCTGCTGCTCCGGGTCTGGCCAGTGGTCTTCAGGCTTCTACGACTGGACACCCCGATGGATAAATGTGTGTGCGCGCAGTGATGTGTCTCTGTAATACCTCTGCCTCGTGAGGCCCCATCAAAATTGGAACAGGTCGGCCTCCCTTGTTGTCAACTTTGAAAGTTAAGTGTTGTCCCCAAATTAAGACCTAACATGCTGGACACCCCTGGTCCAGTGGTTGAGAATCTGCCTTCCAGGACAGGGTCTTGGGTTTGATCCTTGACCTGGGAACTAGATCCCACATGCAGTGGGGTTCTGGAGCCCTGGTGTCTCAACGAGAAAAAAAAGACTTAAGGTGCTAAGGAAAGGCCTTACAAATGGCTGAGAAAAGAAGAAAAGCTAAAGGCAAGGGAGAAAGGGAAAAATATACCCAACTGAATGCAGAGTTCGAGAATAAAAAGGAGAGATAGGAAAGCCTTCCTAAGTGACCAGTGCAAAGAAATAGAGGAAGGCAATAGAATGAGAAAGACTAGAGATGTCTTCAAGAAAATTGGAGATACCAATTTTTGCAAGTTTGGGTACAATAAAGGACAGAAATGGCAAGGACCTAACAGAAGCAGAAGAGATGGCAAGAATACACAGAAAAACTATGAAAACGGTCTCTTTTCTCCGTGTGCCAAATAGATGTCCCAACGCCCACTTGTTTGATTACTCCCGAGAGAAGTACTGTCAGCCCCCGGCCAGGAGGGACCTAAAGGCCAGTCTAGAGTCCTTTACAGGCACCCCCCCGCGACCCCCAGGCTGTGCCCAAGCTGCTCTGCCCACAGGGTGCTGGCCTCAGAGACCTACTGGCCGACTTGCGCAAGCCAGCCAGTGGCCAAGCCTGACAGTCCTGTTTCCCCGCAGGACTTCCTTCCAGGATTTCTCAGGAAATTCATATGTATTTTTGAATCCCAAGAGAAATCGGTAAGACGGGAAAACAGATGATCATTCTCCTGGAAGAATTAGAGCTTACTAATCAACACAGAGACGCTGCCAGCTGTGGAAGCCCCTGGAGTCAGGTCACAGCTGGGAAAGGGGACGGCGGTGTGGGCAGGTTCTGGAACCGGCTGCATCCACGTGGGAGAGGTCCACGCAGCCTCCCTGCGAGCCGCTGGCAGGGCGGAAGATGCCTGCAGGCTCGTGAGTCATTCCTGCCCACAAACTCCAGCACAGTCAGCATACAGGCACAGCACTCAGTTCGAACCCTGCGGGACGTGCTGAGGAGCAGCGTCCTCGGGGCGGGGGTCTGGGTCTTCATCACGTTGTCCCGGACTTAAGTTTCCTCCTTAAACAGAACTCTCTAAACATCCACAGTGATGAAGAGGGTCTGAGAAGTGTTGCAAGTATTTTAAGAGCAATAAAGTGAGTCTACCAAGTTGGCCAGAGCTGTTTTAACTCACAGAGAACGGTGCATTTATTATCATATCTTTTTAAAATAGCAAAGGGAACTTCCCGGTGCTTTCACTGCTTGGGGGCCTGGGTTCAATCCCTGGTTGGGGAACTCAGATTCCACAAGCCACCTAGGGCAGCCCAAACAGTAAATACATAAAGGAAACAGAAAAGCCACCATACTTTATTTTTCTGAGAGGGGGAGCAGGCACTGAGTGCCATGTGGGGTCTTAGTCCCCTGACCAGGGATGGAACACCAAGCCCCCTGCCTTTGAAGCCCAGAGCTTTAACTAACCACCGGACCATGGGAAGTCCCAGGCCCTCAAACTTTCAACACAACCTATCATAGGACAATGATTCAGTCATTTTAAGCAATCAACATTGGAGACGTGGAAATTCTCAGGTGTTTTGACTTCCGCCCTGGGCTCTCAGGGATGAAGACTGTCAGGAATTCGGGATGCTGGACGCCCCGCCCAGGGATGGTCCTTTCCCTGTGGTCATTGCTCCCCGCCCTCGTCAGCTGTATCAGGCCCTTGTTCATCTGACGCTTCGAGAACTCTGACCACACCCAGGGCGAGGCCCTGGGACGCAGAGTGACTGGCCGAGGGCCCTGCCCACCAGGGAGATGGAGGCAGCTGCGAACAGGTAGCTCAAACTCCAGGCCCGGAGGGGGGTGGGGGCGGCAGCCAACAGTCTGGGAACAACGGCCCTCACCCCTGGGCTGGGTGGGGCTCCAATGCCCACCTGTGTGCCCAGCAGACCTGCAGCCACAATTAGAGACAACGCCATTAGGTCATGGAGTCTGGGGCCCCACCCAGCCGGGCAGCCCTGATTCACGTGGGGAGCGGCCGTCAGGAGCCCGAAGGGTGCACTCAGGGAGTGGACCTCCCAGGGCAGCCCCCGTGGGGACACCCACACAGGGGGCCTCAGCCCACCAAGGGGCAGGCCCGAGTGTGGCCCCCCGACCGCCCCAGAGCCTGCTCTTCCCTTTGCCTGGTGCCCCCAGTACACGTTTATCCCCCGGACACGCAGATCACGAGGGCAGCGACCCTGAGCAGGCTTGCTCCCAGTGGACCAGAGCAGACTGGCCCCACACCCCTCGGGAAGGCCAGGAAAACGGCTCATGGACGGACGGCGGGCGCTGCCCACAGCGGTCTCCAGTGTTCACATGGGATGTGTGCAAGTGTGAATTCACGTCACCGAGTCAGGAAGCCTGGGGTGACATTTGAGGAGCGCTCACGGGCCGGGCTTCAGGATGCTGGTCGGGGTGGGATGAGGGTCTCTCCGGGGCGAGTGGCCCCAGACGTCACAGCCGCCCTGGAGCGGACACAGAGTGCTCTGGGGTGGAGAAGGCTGCCCGGGCACCCCAAGGCATCTCAGAGGGTGGTGTTCAGCTCCCACCGGGGTCCCCAGGACAATGGGGTGCACCACGGCCGGGTGCAGCCCAGCTGGTGGCCCCCATGCTACTGAAGGGTGACGAGTGGCTGACCCTCCCCCGGGACCACCCCCGTCCTTGCGCGCTGTGCCCACCCCGCTTCTCGTTTGTAGACTCTCTGGCCCTTTGCCTCCAGGGCTGGGCTGGGCAGAGGGCAGAGTCCACCTGACCTGAATGCTCTGTCCTGACCCCCAACCTCGGGCTTGGGCTGTTCCAGCGTCTGGACCTGGACCCAGTTGCCCTCTGTCCTCTGCCCCAGCAGGCCTGCCTCCTTCCCCCAGGCCCCAGCGTGACGTGAGGAGGCCCTGAAGATGCCCGGTGACCTGGAGGAGCTGGCAGTGGAGCTGGTCACCCTGGCTGCACCTCTGCCCACGCCAACCTGTGGCCCCACTGTGCTCCCTGGGCAGGCTTCCAGAGCACACCTGGGAGGCCCAGGAGGGGGAATTCCACCCGTGCTGCAGGCCACTGTCCACGGTCGGCCTGAGACCCCTTCCCACTGGACGGCAGCTCTCAGGCCTGGGGACGGTTGTGACCTCCCTGGGGGGCCGTGACCTCTGGGGGTGGCTGTGACCTCCCTGGGGGGCCGTGACCTCTGGGGGCGGCTGTGACCTCCCTAGGGGGCTGTGACCTCCCTGTGGTAGCCATGACCTCCCTGGGGGGCCCTGACCTCTGGGGACAGCTGTGACCTCTCTGGGAGGCCCTGACCTCTGGGGGTGGCTGTGACCTCCATAGGGGGCTGTGACCTCTCTGGAGTAGCCATGACCTCTATGTGGGGGGCCGTGACCTCTGGGGGTAGCTGTGACCTCTGGAGGGTCATGACCTCCCTGTGGGGATGTGATCTCTGGAGGAGACATAACCTCTCTGGGGGAGCTGTGACCTCTGGGCACTGTGACCTCTGGGGGTAGCTGTGACCTCTCGGAGGTCATGACCTCCCTGGGGGGCCGTGACCTCTGGGGGCACCGTGACCTCCCTCAGGGCTTTGACCTCTGGGGGCATTGCGACCTCCCTGGGGGCAGCTGTGATCTCCCCACGTGGCTGGTGCCCGGGGACCCGGCACCCAGGTGCTCCATGCTGCCCGCTCGCCTGTGGTCAGTGTCCTGGTAGCTGAGCCCTGGGAGGCGGCGCTGGGCACTGCAAGGCCTGGCAGCCCCTGCAGAGGGTGTGAGAAGCGACATTCTTCCCCACCCCGCGGGCCCCCTGCACCTCCACGCGGGTTGGGCGTTTGCAGAGATGGCAGCACCTCACACCACCAATGCTTCTGCCGACGGTGTGAGTAATTGAAGCTGCGTCTTCAGTTACTTGAGACTGAGTGTACTCTGCAACCCCGCAGCCCAGCCTGGCGCCTCCCGCTCGTGGAAACTGAGCGTGGATACCCCGGGGAGGGTATGGGCTGGCGGATGAGGGCAGAGGCCCGAGAGCAGGTGTCCCGGAGCCATGGACTTGCTCGGCCGCCCGCTCCTCACAGGGGCCTGGGCCGGAGGGCGTCCGGGGTCAGCGGGTGGGCCACAGCCATCGGGCCTCCCACCCACCTCATGCCAGGGTCTTCCTGCCCCCACCGGCTGTGACGCCCCAGAATGTGCCCAGAGGGTGGCTGGCGTCCCCTGGGGGCACACAAGAGCCGCGGGTGCAGCGGGAGACAGGTGAGGGCGCAGCAGGTGGTGACAAGGGTGGTCAGCGCCCGAGACGGCGGGGACCCTGCGGCCTGCGGGGGTCTGGGGAGGCCCCTGCGGCTGGGCCTTGAAGGAGTGCCGCCTCCAGGCGCCACCCCCGGGGCACCCGGGCAGGAAACATGTTCTTCGAGCCCCTCAGCGCTGAGGAGGCCCGGTCACCAGGCTGGCACGGGTGTCGCCCAAGTGACCCGGGCAGCTGCCCCCGGACCAGGGTCGACAGCCGTGCTGACCTCGGTGTCCCTGCCCAGCATGTCACCAAACGGCTCTGCGCCCCAGGGAGACCCTGGACGGCCAGCGGGCGCTTTCTGTGCCGGGCTTTGCCCCTGCCCTGCAGACGTGCGGCATGCTCAGAACAGCTGCCCCAGACGAAGGTCTCTGCACGGCTGCCTCCTGGCCCTCGGGTTTCACGCTTTAGCCTAGCTGACCCCGAGGAAGCTTCTTGACCCGAGGGGGACCCAGGGTTGCCTCCTCCCTCCACACCCGCCCCGCTGTCCTTCAGGAGACCAGCCTGCCACCATGAGGGCGGGATGCAGGTGCCCCAGCAATCCAGGAGCGGCTCAGGAAGAAGGCCCCCAGCTGAGACGGGCGACAAGGCCTTCCGGGCTGCTGTGGCCCACAGTCGCAAATGGCAGTTGCAGTCGCAAATGGCAGTTGTCCTAGCTGCTCAGCTGGCGCCAGACCTAAGCGAGTCCTGCGGGTCCACTTCTGTGCCAGGCAGCGTGCAGAGCGGGGTTCAGGCAGCCGTGGGTGTGGTCGGGGAGTTCTCTTCGTATTTTCATCAAATTAAAGAATCAACGGACTCTTTGTACCGTGTGCACATGCAACTCAAAAGCAGCAGCTAAAATCGCCACGGACGACGGAAGGAGGGACGCGGGGTCGGGTGGGAAGGCAGGGTCCCTGAGGAGCCCGCCCTGAGCGCTGCGCCCTGGGGCTCGCCGGCAGGGAGGGCCTGTGACCCAGAAAACACGCCCAGCAGAGGGAGGGGCTGAGAAAAGACTTAAACTCAAAACCCACCAGCAGGCAGAGCAGGAAAGGACACCAAAGTGCACCAGGGCGGGGCTTTCCTGGGGACCCAGTGGCTGGCATTCTGCACTCCCGCTGCAGGGGGCTTGGGTTCCATCCCTGGATGGGGAACGAAGACCCCACGAGCTCAGGGCTGCCTGTGGTGGGCTGGGCGGCCCCAGAGGGCATCGTGTCCCGAATGTGGTGAAGTGGCAGCCAGGGCAGGGCCAGCGCACGCAGAGGGGGCCCGTCCACAGGGCAGGGAGGGGTGAGTGTGGGGAGACCAGATGCTGCCCTGGTCTGTCCCCCGGTGTGACCACCTCCCCACCCGTCCCCTGGTCTGTCCCGTCAGTCCTGCGTGCTTCCCCTGGGCTGAGGCCCCCCTCCCCTCAGGAACCTTCCTCTTGCGTGTGTGTGTGTGTGTGTGTGTGTGTGTACAAGCGTGTACATACACAGGTCTGGGTCTGGCTGTGCAACCTCAGCGACCCCTGCCGGCCGCATGGGGAGAGGGCTCAGCGGGTGTGGGGTCCCAGGGAAAGGAGGGCCGAGGGGTGGAGAGGCAGCCGGGCAGGCTTGTGCCCGCCAGGCACCACAGCAGTAGTGCTGCCTGCACGCCCTGGGTGCCCGGGATCACCCCCAAAGGGCGGCACGTATGAGGCTCCCGCCCCGGCACTCACCAGCCCCAGGCATGGCCCAGCCCTGCCCAGGCTGTGGGCTCCCCTCTCCCGGGGCGGACAGGTGCAACGTCTGCGCACAGACGCCAGGTGGCTTAGCCGCGGCCAACTCTGCGACCCCACAGACTGTAGCCCCTGGGATTCTCCAGACAAGACAACTGGAGTGGGCAACAATCTCCTCCTCCAGGGGACCTTCTCGACCCAGGAATCAAACACATCTCTCGTCTCCCGCACTGGAGAGTGCGTTCTTTACCACTGGTGCCACCTGGAAAGCCCATGAGATGCCCCCCAAACCCTGGGCACTGGGCCCCAGGCGGCACGCCCAAGCCACACAGCTCCTGGCAGGGACCCTGAAAGAACCCCGTCCTGCCGCACGCCGCGCCCCACCCCCGGGCCCTAACCTGCACCCTTCCCAAGATGGCCCAGCCCCCTGAGGGTTCGGGGGGTCAGGCCTGGGGGGCCCCGGGTGGTGGGTGGGCACGGGGGAGGGGGACGGGCCCACGAGGTCTGTCTGGACGTGGGGCCTCAGACACTCATGTTGGGACAGGCCAGCCTCTTCTCCAGGTGACACATCACGACAAACGACTTTCCATTTGACCCATGAAAGGTAATAGCGCATCAATGTCTCGGCACACTCATTTCAAGGGCGTCGGCCCCCGTGTGCCCGCCTCCATCCCCTTGCCTCTCCTGGCTGCCTACACAGTGCCCAGGGCTGGGGCCCAGCCTCCCGCCATCCCGAGGGCGCTGGCGGGGCGCAGACAGCAGCCCCACGTGCTCCCAGAGGTGGGGTCACTCAGAGAAACGAGGCGCTAAAGGCTGACTCTTCTGCTTGTCGCCGCAGAGGAAAAGGGAATGGTGTTGCCTAAGGGTGACAATGTTACAATCAAGGTACAAATGTCAAAATGTGACGTCTGCTGCCTGTGGCATCAAACTGCTTAAGTTAAAACAAGGTTCTATAATTGTTTATAAACGTTGACATCACAAGCTTATTTATAGCTCTCATCGGACAAAGCCCAGGGTCCCCCGCTCTCTGACGGAGAACCTCCCTGAGTTGCAAAGGCCTAAAGGGAAGCAGGAGTCACCGGAGGAGCTGTCTGGTTCGTGGATGCACAAGGTAAACCGACGAAGCCTAGATGCTCAGGGACCCGGTTCACAGCAGGGCAGCTCAACCTGAGGTGCTGCGTGCGGCCCCAGGGGGAAGGAGCTGGGCGAGGCCGCTCCCTGTGGGGTGGACGCCGCCTCTGAAATGCTCCCTGCAAGACAGGCTGCGCGAACTCAATCTTCACCTTGCTCCCTTTTTTCTTGGTAAAAGTGCAAATCCTTTTTGAATTTCTTTTGGTTACCAAAAAACCGGTGCTGAAGTGGGTCTGTCTTAGTGGGGGGAGACCGGTATTTAATTGTCCCCGTTTCACAGATAGGCCTGAGTACTTTGCACCTCAGCTTACCTAAGAGCTCACCAAGTTTCCTGGAAGCAGAGGCCTCCAGCAGGCCGCGGCTCTCCGGGGCTCCAGGGGCTCCTGGCCAGCCCCGCCTCCTTCCTCTCGGCCCTCTCGACTCCCCACCTGCGCCTGCTGGTCATCGGCCTCGGCCTTGGCTCTGGCCACAACCGCGACGCCCGGAAGGAGCCTTCGGAAGCCCACAGTGGGCTCAGCGACTCACCCTGTCTGAGGAGTGGATGTTAACTCCTCCCAGGACAAACTCCGTGGACGTCTGCTATTCCGTGTGGCAGACGAGGCTGTGTGATCCGGGACACCCTTCACTTCTCTACTGGAGCAGAGGAAGCTGGGACAGGTGACTCAGACACCAGCAGAATACTAGCAAGGCTCTAGCTCCAGGCCTTCAGCTTCTATCCTGCATCGCGGTTTGCCTTCAGCTATTCTCCCTGGCACGAGCACACACACCCCAGCATGAAGCAGGAAGCCAGGATGACCAGGAAATGGCAGACAGGATGACGGAGAAGGGCGAGCCTTACTTGAGCGCTTCTTCTCAGTAATGTAATGCCAAGCCCTCGGGGACCCGGCAAGGTGGCAGCTGTCCCTGGCGAGCCTGGCTCTCCCCAGGGCCCGAGCTGGAGGAGCTGCTGCAAGTCAGCCTTCTCGAAGCCTCGCTTGGGGCGTTTCAGATGCCAGGCATCACTGTCTGGTGTACCAGATTCTGAACCACAGCCTGTTATTACCCTGTCTCAACTGATGACATTTAAACAATGTGATAAACTGATGTTTAGAAGCCGTGGCTTTACTAGGGCAGAACGGAACCAATCACAATGATTTGGGGTATGAGTCCAACACAAACTTGGGAAAAAAATTTAATGCAAATATTTAGCCATTGGAACATACAAATAAATAAATAAGCTCAGATTAGCCGAGGAAGAAAATCCAAGTAAGAGTAACTGCCCATTTCTCTTCAGTCCCAGATATTCCATTTCCGAAATACTGATAATATACAAATCAATTAATAAGAAGATATAGAACATCCAACATAATGCGACCTAAAATAAAAAAATAAAACCAAGGACAAACCCTAATTATTTTATTTCTGTATATCAAGACTACAAATAGCATTTAAACACTTAATTTATTCTTCAAATTAAGAAATTATACATTTTGTTTTGATAATGGTCATTGTCTTAAAAGTGTCATTCGGCTCCCCCACATTTAAAAGGATATTGCTAATTGTGGCCCGTCCCCCACGCCAGCCCGGAGCTCCAGTGACAGAGAGCACCGGCCAGCACCTGCGTCCTCCGGCGACGCTCTCAGACGCTCCTCTCGCCAGGTCCTGATAAAGTGCCGAATCCCGAGAGGACCACCCCGCCCCGCCCCGCCCCGGGCGCCCGCCCCCTGCAACGCAGCACCCAGAAGCGAGGGGGCGGGGCCCGGGCCGCAGTGCAAAGGCGCAGCGCCACTTTGGTTCAAGTGACTCGGGAGGGGCTGCGGGCCTCCTCCCCAAGCATCGCTCACGCGGGTCGCACACGCGCAGGAGCAGGATGGAGCCCTCCTCCCCCCCACACCCCGAAAGCTCTCCAGGCACGATGTGGAGACAGAAAGGAAGAGAGTGAAGGACCCGCCTCACACACACCCACACACAGGAATGTCCAAACCATCACGATGCAGGTCAGCGGCAGATCGGAAACAAGCATGCTAGTCCCGATCTGGGGAGATGGCTTAAAAAACACAAATAAAATATTACCATTGTTATCTATTTTCCAACCTAACCACTTTGGGAAAAGGCAGCAGGAAAAAAAAAAAAGCCTGTAGTTTTAACAATGAGGCTTGTAAACAATTCAACCACACGAGAAGCAGTGGCCCATGTTTCCCCAGAGGCCCAAGTCTCTGCAGACCAGAGCTGAGTTGGAGCAGTGGCCCCCTCCCCAGGCGCCAGGCCGCCAACTTGGGGGCCGCATCCGCAGCAGAGCCAAAGCTTCATCTTTGGTTAATTTCACTGAGTTGCCACCAGTCTTAAAACTGTGCTCTTCTTGGCAAAATTACTATACTAGCCACGTGGCATGTAACATTTGTTATTTTAAGTTATTTGAAAAGCAACGTTCATCTAAATATGTGAGCACAACTTAATAAATCACTTAAAAACGCAGGAAGGGGGTGGCGGGGAGGGACCCGGGAGAGCTGAGAGTCCAGCTGGAGCGCCCTGCTGGCCGGGGGCGCACGGAGGCCAGGCCGTCTCCACAGAGGGTGGGCCCCGGCCACGGGTCAGCTCAGCTCGAAGCCCGCAGCGCACTCGATGGCATACAGGAGTTTGCTCCGCAGCAGCGCCTCGTCCTGGAACTCGGGGAGTTTCAGCAGGTTCATGCAGGTGCTGGCTGTGGGCAGCCGCTCCAGGTCGGAGCCCCCGTTGTGGATGCAGAACGCGGGGTACAGCTCCTGCAAGACAGCGGGCGCACACACGGTCACCAAGCACACCCTGCAGGGAGCCTGTCAGACGCGCACAGACGCGACGGCTGTTCTTGTCTGTCCCCTCAGGGACACCCGCTTTTTCACTGCCCTCAAATTTGGCTCCAAATTTCTACCCAATATTGTGTCTGGGCTCCAGGCATTAAAAGGACAGAAGCAGCGTGAATACATGGAGCACAGAGTCCTTCTGGTGAAAAGGCCTCTAAAGCTTTTATCTTTTTGCCTTTTAAAAATAAGTTTAAAAAATTTAAAGGTACAGTGTTAAGAGCTGAATGCATAAATAAACCTCTTTGCTGAAAACATAGGAAGGGCCTTCTCCAAGTGAACCACAAAGGGACCCGGGAGCAGGGCGCGGCAGCAGTGTCAAGGAGAAAAGGCAGCCCCTCTAAACACGGGATGATGGGTGCTGGGGCCCACTCACAGAGGGCGGTGTTCCCAGAGCCCCAGAACCACAGGGAGCGTCCTGGCGAGCCAGTGGTTAAGGCATGAGCTCCCAGTGAAGGGGATGGGGGCTCAAACTCTGACTGGGAAACCAAGATCCCATGCAGCGTGGCCAAGAAAGAAGGCAGGGGGAGAGATCTCCGTGGATTACCAGCCCTGTTGTTCTGAAGTCACAGTAGTGTTACATAGAACTGTTCTGTGAGAGTTACATTTAACTTATTGTAGGATCCTATAATTTACCAGAGCAAGCAAATGAACTATTAATAATAGGAGCAAAGATTAATCACTGGTAAAGAGAGATCCAAATATACAATCAAAGAAATAAAAACCTCTCACCCCTGAATGTCAGTTGGAAAAGTAGTGTGAACTTTGATGAATTTTCCTCTCAAGAAGACAGCACCCACATCCCAGCTCTGTGCACTGGGAAGGCCTAGACACAGTGACCTCTGGTGACAATGAGCACACCAAGGGCCCAGCCCTGCTCTCTACCAACCTGGTCTCCAGGAAAGGAACCAGGGCCTCTTGGAAAACATGTGATCCCGACATGGGCCGGGAGACGTCAAGCAAGAGTCACTATCCCGTCACATCAGGAAGCAAGAAGCCCCCCACAGCTGCTTAGGACCTTTTTACAGACCCAGAGCCCACCGCCCACCAGCGGATGGGACACGGAAGATCAAAGGGAGGGGTGCCATGGACTGAAGCACAGCAAACGCTAGAGGTTCAGAACGATAGGAAAACTAAAATGTACCAGCTGTCCTTAAAACGCCAGCTGTCCCCTCAATAACTGGTGAATGAGGAACAGTCCAAATCTACTCCATCTTTTCTGTAGCAGCACTCCTCAGGGTAACCTAAGAGCTGATGAGAAAAAATAGTCTCTCTTTATAGAGAAATCAGCTAAGAAAGGAAGAAAGGCTACATCAGAACATGGGCGTTTTGAGGCCAGTGAAGAATGGTCTGGGCGGGGACCGTGCACAGGGGCGGCCCAGCTCCTCGGCGCCAGGTCGCCCACAGCGGGGCCAGGCAGAGCAGTTGCAGGCATTGTTCTCTCTCATAACTAACCACAACTCTCAACTTTCTATAATGAAAATGTTAATTTTGTTACAAGGAAAAACACGAATAGCGTAAAAAAAAATTACCTACTAACCACTGTCGAGGAAAACAGAACAAGACTGGAGTGCCGCTCCTGCCCAGCCAGGGCCTTGGAGCGCCGGTCACACCGCGGGTGCCTGAGCAGCCGAGCGCGTGTCTCAGCTGGACCCGCCACCTGCGAGCTGAGCACGGCCCCCACGGCACGCTGTGGCCAACGCTGAGCGTGAGGCGGCCCACGCGCTGCTCGGCCCCATCTCTGTGCTCCTCCGCTGGCAAACGGAGACCGCACCTCAGCGACCTCTGTGGCAGGCAGCATGTGCTAGAACCACTGTCTTTCCTCTAATTATACTTTACGTGCCACTTCAAACGTGTTTCAACAGAAAACCAAAAGAGGAACAGAAAGAATATCTGTTGCATTTACTACTTAGCACCCTGAAGCATTTATTACTTAGCACCCTGAAGATGTTGAGGGAAACGATTTCCTCAAATGCCTGAATATATTAAAAACACCGCATTTGTGAAACAGAAGGATCATTGTACACAGTCAGTGCTCAATGTAAAGTCTGAAATACATTTTGCAGATATATGCCACATTTTACTGTTTCCTTCATAATGCTAATTAAATTTCCTACTTGGAGTCTCAGAACCTAAAAAATGAAGTTCTTCATTGAAATCTGAGTCAAGGGCACCACTCTGTGCATACTTAAGCAGAGTACAATGGGAATTTGCATTAATTCAGAGTGAGAAAAATCATCAATTTATTATGAGGCCTGATGGCAACTGAACAATTTTCTACAGCACTTTAATGACTTCTGTGTCTGTAACAGTCACATTCATTAGGCATGTTAAGCTTTAATTAGCTTCAGCAGGTGCTGCTCTTCTCAGCAAACTGGCCATGAGCAGAGGCCTAACTTCCAGATTACGTGTGGCCACCCTGGCTGCCGAGGGTGCTTCAGCCAAGATACACTCTCTGATTTCACGTCTGAGTCTGCCACCCCGCCAGCAGGCACCCTGAGCGAACTGGGGAGCACACACATCACAGTGATTTACCCAAATCTGGAGTCTTAAGGATGACGTCAAAAGCACCGGAAAACGCTTATCCTCACACTTAATATGATTTCGATCACTGAAAAAAACCCTGAAATAGGATGACTATTTCATGGCTTCCAGAAAATTATTTTTCATGGTATAATGATAACTCAATCATGATTATACGGGATCATCAACAGGCGATCAGAGAATTTTAACCGCAATTCTACTCGGGGCTGGAAACGCTAATCCAACTCCCGCAGCTTTCCCACCCCCAAACCTCTGACATGCCGACTGGCTCCTCCACTGGCCAGAGCATCCAGACTCTTCAAGCCAGACTCCCCAAGCCAGACTCCCCATTTCTACCGGAGCAAATGCCTTCCACTCAGCTCTCTGATGGAGCAGGTCCTCTAAATCTCCCTTCTTGAAACCACACACTCAGTTTTCTTCCAGGTTTAGCGTGGTTTTTGAAACTGGAAGACTATAAGCTTTGTCTAAAACTATATGCTTTGTCTTTCCTTATAAATGTTACTGACAAAATTACCTAATCATACTAAGATCTTAATATATAAGGATTTAACTCATGTAACTGTTTATATCACTAGACAATAAAAACTCCCGATCGATGGAAAGCCTTTTCTAATAACTCCATTTCTATGAGCCACTGGGCACATTTCATCTGCGTTCTTCCTGCTCTTTAAATCCTTCCTACAGAGCAAGATTTCCAGACTTCACTACAAGCCTGCTGCTGCTGCTGCTGCTGCTAAGTCGCGTCAGTCGTGTCCAACTCTGTGCGATCCCTTAGATGGCAGCCCACCAGGCTCCTCTGTCCCCGGGATTCTCCAGGCGAGAACACTGGAGTGGGCTGCCATTTCCTTCTCCAGTGCATGAAAGGGAAAGTGAGAGTGCGGTTGCTCAGTCTTCTAATACCTGCGTCTCCTCTCTGCATGCTCACCGCTCTGGCGCTTCAGCCTGCTCTCGCTTCCATGCTTTCTGCTTTGTGGCTGTCCACACCACCTTTGTGCTCTACTACCTGGTAAACGCAGTTGCCGCTGGCTGTCCTGTTTTGCAGGCTTTTTTTCCTCCCTCTGAGAACTTGGAAGACAGAAGGGACTTCAGCTCTGCCAGCACCACTGTGCAGCGTTACTCACTGATCGCTTCCACTCACCTTACTACCCACTGCTCCCCCACCTCCTGTGGAGACAGAATCGCTGCACCCGCGCCGCAGCTCGCGCCCCACGTCTCCACTTCCCTGTCCCAGTCCTCTATTTCATTTGGCTTCGTCAAGCCTTAAGTCTTAGCAGCACGCGGGAGCCTTTGCTGCGGCACATGGGCTTAGCTGCCTTCGGGCATGTGGGGTCTTAGCTCCCCAACCAGGGATGGAACCCTTGGGCCTTGCATTGCAAGGCGGATTCTCAACCACTGGACGACCAGGGACGTTCCCACTGCTCTAGTTCTGGGACATTCTTTGGGACACTGTATTAAGCTATTAATGTCAATTAAAAAAAATTTTAAAGTGTAATTCACATACTATAATATTTACTCATTTAAATGTAGTTTTAATTCAACTTCAGAATGCTGCCATCTCTTCCCCAAAGTTCTCCATTTCCACCCCTTTAAAGACGTTTTGTGTAAAAGGAACCACACAACCTCCTGTGTCTCACTCCATTCACTGACCACAACGTTCTCAATGTTCACACACAGGGCATCTGTATCAGCAATCCATTCCGTTTAATTTTTGAATATACCGCACTGCCTGGACAGACCACACTCTCTTTCTCCATGACCAGCTGGGGGCTGCTGCGGTTCTGTGAGCGCTGTGTGAACACGTGAGGGTGTCCGTCTTGAGTACACGTGTCCTGAGGGTGGAACTGCTCCACTGCACAGAGGGACATTCTCAGATAACGTGACTGGACCGCTGAAGACAGCACAGACTGGAGGCGACTGGGCACTCAACACACCGCGTGGCCTCAGACTGACTCCAGACTGGGGAGCGCGAGGCCCACGGAGGACGCCGCGGGGCTGGAGGCACTGCAGGCACCCTCGATGCCTGAGGGCGGGTGGAAACAGGCGGCTGGCCCCCTCCTCGAGCTGATTCAGGGGGTCTGGCTGAGCCCTGGCAGTGTTTAGCTGTGATAAGTTCTCAGGTGATGCTGAAGCTGCTGGTCTATTAGATAATCTCAATCTATCACTGCACACTCCTTATCTTTGATAATTTAATTGTGGTTATTAAGAGAGATTGGTGTTGCAAGAAAAATGTGCAGAAACATGATATTTTCAACTTACTCCCGAATGATTCCGAAAAGAAATACATGAATACAGAATGAGGAAACAAATGCGACGCAACGTTAACAGCTGGTCGTGTGGGCTGGTAAATCCTCTGTTCAATTCTTGCAACTCTTCTATACATTGTGAGTAATTTCAAAGTAAAATAACTAACACACAGCTCATCAATGAAAAGTTACTGGAGGGCGAAGAGTTACTGGAGGACGAATGCCAACCTGTGAGCTTCACAAGCACACCCAATGTACATGCTCCCTAACTCGGCATTACGTCACGTTATGCACAACCACTGTCTTTCTCTTTACTAAACCTAGTTTCGTTTTTTTTACTGTAAGGAAAATCCAAGCTATCCCATGACCAATTTCAACTGATAAGAATATTCAGTCAATTTATGAGATCAACGTGAACTACCAGCAACGACACAGCAAGACCAAGTAACGTGAAATGAGGTAACAGAGAAGCACTAAGGAAAGATCAACTTCTGCTCTATCACTCCTGGCAACAGACCCACGAGCACGTAGAGCCCGCGTCCTCTTCAGCTGGGAAGGGAGGCCAGCCTGCGCTGCAGACCCCAGGACGGGTGACGGGCGTCAGGGTCAGCCCGCCCGCTGCAGTGTCTGCTCACGCTTAAGCCTCGTCACAGCGACACCCCAGGAATACGTCAGGACTGTGAACGCAGGAAAAAAAACAAATAAGACCAGCTCCAGGTACACAGAGAACAGCTAATCCCTCAGTGACCAAGTCGAAACACTGGGTTAATGAGGCTACAGACACGGTGAAAAGTAACCGCCTGGGCGCTGTGACCGCTGCAATAAACACTGTTCCCTGAAAACGACGTGTGCGCCCTGGCTTGGCCACTCGGCCCCTATTGCCCCCCCTCCCCACTCCCCACCGCTGGGCCCCGAGCTTGGGTACCTTAAACCCCAAGAGGGGGGGCCGGGAGCAGCTGGTCACAAACTTGAGCAGTTTGCGCTTCTCCTCGTCCGTGAAGCCCTCCACGACTCTCCAGAAGACCTTGATCACGGGGTGCTCGGCAGAGTAGCCTCCTAGGACAAAGAGGAAGACATCTTCAGGAAAAACAAGGTCAGTGCAGAATCGGGGCTCTTCCAAAGGCACTGGAGCAGCTCCTCTCCGTCGTGCCAGGCCAGTGAGGGGCAGAGGCTTGTGGCTCAAAGCTGACCCTGTCCTGGGGGATGATGGGCAAGGATGCAGGGGACAGAAGGATAAAGCACCGGAGGCCAGAGTGAGGAACAAACAAGATGGACTCTGACAGCAAAACGTGCTGCCAGGATTGGCGCTTCCAGAGCTCTGCGAGGAGCTGGGCTTTGGCTTCGGCTGGGGAGCAAACCCTACAGAACACAGGGCTTGTGCGACAGTCAAGCACCCAGAAACGGCAGACTCACGGGGATTTTTAATAGAGTGAGTTACTTCACCAACCATCTTGGTATGTAAATTTATCACCCATCCTCTGACAACAAGGTACAGACCATGGATAACAACCAACCCCAGCACTCGATTAGACCAATGCTCTAAAGAGTAATATCTGCTACTTACAACTTTTAATCTAGTTAAGTGCTTCCTAAAACTAAAATAATTGCTCTATATTGTTCCCTCACTGTTAATATACTACCGAAATATCATCAATAAAGTATCTTAAGTGTATTAATTGGCAACAAAATGAATATGGTAATATTTTAAATCTATTTACTGGAATAGGAACAGTTAAGATCGTTAAAGGTAAATGCTATCAGTGCAGACAGGATAATGCAAACAGGCCAAGACCACTTCTGGGCAAGGAAAGGCTGGACTGGTGGGGAGGACAATGTGACCTTAGGTATGATCTCCCTGGATATAAGCATCAGAGTTCCAATTTAGAGAAATACAAATGAGTAATTACCGAAAGGGGAGATGCAAGCACATGTTTACATAAATATCCGTTTCCAAAGCCTTCTCAAAAGTGACCCTGGAGGAAAGATGGGGGCGATAGCCCTCAACAGAACAGAGGGCTCCGGGTAGATGAGTCTGGACAGGTTTTGTTAGTTGTGGTAAAAGACACACCATAACACCTACCATTTAAGCCACTTTCAGCTGTGTGACCCCACACACACTGCCGGGCAGCCACCAGCGCCCTCTCCAGGCCACCACTCCCATCATCCCAGACAGACACACCTACGCTCATGAGGCAGGACTGCCCATGCTCTTCCCAGCCCCTGGTGACTCGAGTCCAGCACTGAGGAGACTGCCTCTTCGAGGTATTCCATGTAAGGTGAGTCCTACAACATGCATCCTCTGTGTCTGTCATTTCATTTATCATAATGCTTTCAAGAGTTCATCCACCCTGAAGCGTGTACTTGAACGTCATTCCTTTAGACTTGGTGAAAGTCCCACCCTATAGCACACTTCCTTATCTATCATCTCAGCGGATACTGCGGTTATTTCCCGTTTCTGGCTCTTGTGAGCAATGTGTCGGGAACACAGGTGTTTTGGCCCCTGCCTCCATCCCCTTGGGTGCAGGACCTGGGAGCAGAGTTGCTGGTTTACAGAGTAATTCTACACTGAGCTTTCTGGGAACCACCGTTTTCCACAGCTGCTACTTCACGCTCCCACCAGTGATGGATGAGGGCTCCAGCTTCACCACCCCCTCACCAACACTTGTCTTCGGCCTGTGCGCCTCTCCCTGGGCTCTGGTTTTCATTTCCCTAGTGGGTAGTCCGCTGAACATCGTCTGGAGCACACTGGCCTTCGGTTGTATCTTCTTCTTTGGCAAAGGTCTACTCAAGTCCTTTGCCCGTTGTTGAACCAGCCTGTCTGCCTATTGAGCTGTAAGGGTTCTTTATGCATTTTGGGTACCAGACCCTCACCAGATACATGATTTCCAAGTGTTTTCTCCCATTCTGAAGGCTGTCTTTTCACCTTCTTAATAATGTTCTCTGATGCATAAATCTAATTTTGATGAAGCTCCATTTATTCACCTTTCCTGTTTCTGGTCATGCTTCCGATGTCGTATCTAAGAACTTACTGCCAAATCCAAGGTCATGAGCTATCCCTGTGTTCTCCTAAGACTTTGGTACTAAGGTTCTTGAGCCATTTTGAGTTAATTTTTGTTTATGGTGTGACTTGTGGGTACAGCTTCATTCGTATGCAAAAATCCAGTTCTACATTTTTATATAACCTGTAAACTTTTCCAAAGAAGTTCTACATTTTACATTGCTACCAGTCAAGAGAGTTCAAATCTCTTCACATATTAAGGCTGAGTTTTGCTCTCTTTTTGAGAAGTCATTTCAGTGGATATGACGTAGTATTGCACTGCAGTTTAATTTGCATTTCTTTAATGATTAATAGTGTTCATGTACTTATTTGCTTACCAGATATTTGTATATATCTTAAATGAAACACTTTTGTTTTTTCCCCATGTTTTAAAAACCAATTATTTATTTTACTATTAAGTTGCAGAAGTTCTTGATATATAATGTGTACAAAGGAACAGAAACCATTATTAGATACATTATTTGAAAATATTTTCTCTTAACCTTTTTTCACTTTTCTGATGGTATTTTTTGAAGCACAAAATCTTTTAATTTTGAGGACGTCAAAATTTCTATCCATTTCTTTTTTCTAGACCATGCTTTTGGTGTACAAGTAAAAACTCTGCCTAGTCCAAAAGTCATGAGAACTTTCTCCTATGTTCTTCCAGAAGTTTTACAGTTCTGGCTTTTAACTACAGGCCTCTGATCCTGTTGAACTCACTTCTGCACACTGTGTGAGGTCAAGGTCTAAGCACTTCTTTTCCAAGTGCACACCATTCCAGCACCACTGAGCTGCTGAAAGTCACTGGCTGTAAATCTAAGGGTTTGTTTGTTTCCCTATTGCTCTCCATCAACCAGTATGCCTATCCTTGTGACAATTCCACAATGTCTTTAAAAAAATACTGTTACACCTTTTTGTTTGTGCTGGGTCCTTGCTGCTGCACATAGGCTTTCTCTCATCGCAGAGTGGGGCCTCCTCTCTAGTTGCAGAGCATGGGCTCCAAGGTGTGCAGGCGTTAGCAGCTGTGGTGCACAGGCTTAGTTGCTGTATGGCATGTGAAATCTTCCTGGACCAGGGACTGAACTGGCTGTCTGCTGTATTGGCAGGCGGACTATTTACTACTGAGCCACCAAGGAAGCCCCTATCAGTTCAGTTCAGTTGCTCAGTCGTGTCCGACTCTTTGCGACCCCATGAACTGCAGCACGCCAGGCCTTCCTGTCTATCACCAACTCCCGGAGTTTACCCAAACTCATGTCCACTGAGTCGGTGATGCCATCCAATCATCTCATCCTCTGTTGTCCCCTTCTCCTCCCGCCTCCAATCTTTCCCAGCATCAGGGTCTTTTCCAACGAGTTAGTTCTTTGCATCAGGTGGCCAGAGTACTGGAGTTTCACCTTTAGCATCAGTCCTTCCAATGAATATTCAGAACTGATTTCCTTTAGGATGGACTGGTTGGACCTCCTTGCAGTCCAAGGGACTCTCAAGAGTCTTCTTCAACACCACAGCTCAAAAGCATCAATTCTTTGGCACTTTCTTTACAGTCCAGCTCTCACATTCATACATGACTACTGGAAAATCATAGCTTTGACTAGATGGACCTGTGTTCGCAAAGTAATGTCTCTGCTTTTTAATATGCTGTCTAGGTTGGTCATAGCTTTTCTTTCAAGGAGCAAGCGTCTTTTAATTTCATGCCTACAGTCACCATCTGTGGTGATTTTGGAGCCCCAAAAGATAAAAGTCTCGCACTGTTTCCATTGGTTCTCCACTATTTGCCATGAAGTGATGGGACCGGATGCCATGATTTTAGTTTTCTGACTGTTGAGTTTTAAGCCAAACTTTTCACTCTCCTCTTTCACTTTCATTCAGACGATCTTTAGTTCTTGGCTTTCTGCCATAAGGGTGGTGTCATCTGTATATCTGAGGTTACTGCTGTTTCTCCCAGCAATCTTGATTCCAGCTTGTGCTTCATCCAGCCCGACATTTTTTATTTTTATTATTTTTTATTTTACTTTACAATTCTGTGTTGGTTTCGCCATACATTGACATGAATCCACCACGGGTGTACATGCATTCCCAAACCTAAACCCCTCTCCCACCCCCCTGGCCCGACATTTTGCATGATGTACTCTGCATATAAGTTAAATAAGCAGGGTGACAATATACAGCCTTGACGTACTCCTTTCCTGATTTGGAACCCATTTGTTTTTCCATGTCCAGTTCTAATTGTTGCTTCTTGACCTGCTTACAGATTTCTCAGGAGGCAGGCAAGATGGTCTGGTATTGCCATCTCTTTAAGAATTTTCCACAGTTTGTTGTGACGCACACAGTCAAAGGCTTTGGCGTAGTGAATAAAGCAGAAACAGATGTTTTTCTGGAACTCTCTTGCTTTTTCTATGATCCAACAGATGTTGGCAATTTGATCTCTGTCTTTTCTAAATCCAGCTTGAACATCTGGAAGTTGACGGTTCATGTACTGTTGAAGCCTGGCTTGGAGAATTTTGAGCATTACTTTGCTAGTATGTGAGATGAGTGCAATTGTATGGTAGTTTGAACATTCTTTGGAAGCCCCTAGAGTAAGTTTTAAATCAGTGTTAGTCTTTCAACTTTGCTCCTACAAAATATTTTGACTATTTTAGGTCCTTAACATTTTCATATAAATTTAAAAATCAGTCTGTTGACTTTTAACAAAAAAAACCCTGAAAATACTAGAATAAGAGACTATGATTAAGGAAAAGACACCAAAATAATAGTAGTTGTTTGAAGCAGCATTGTTTTCTTTTTCTTTTTCCTTGCCCTCAAATACGTAAAGTGCAGTTAATGGGACTTCCTGGTGGTCCAGTGGCCACGCCGCCAGGCGGCCCTGCAGCCGGCACTGCGCCGTGCTCCTCTCCGGTCAGTGAGGGCTGCCCCTGGTGTGGTGCGTGGGATTCTCACGGCCGTGGCTTCTCTTGCTGTGACACACGGGCTGCAGTCGTTGTGCAGCACCGGCCAAGCTGCTGCACAGCATGTGGGACCGGCCCAGCTCAGGGACTGAACCCACGTCCCCTGCAATGGCAGGCAGATTCTTATTTCCACCTCACCACCAGGGAAGTCAAACTTTTGTTAGTGGTCTCTTTTTTTGCGGGGGGAGGGGGGGTTTAGCACTGTTTTTCAAAGCAGAAGACTGGACCCAACCCTATGGCCTTAAGGAGAGGCTTAGGAGGGCTTCCCAGGTGGCACTAGTGGTGAAGAGCCTGCCTGCCAATGCAGGAGGCATTAAGAAAATGAGGCTCGATCCCTGGGTGGAGAAGATCTCCTGCAGGAGGAAACGGCCACCTACTCCACTCCTCTTGCCTGGAGAGTCCCATGGACAGAGGAGCCTTGTGAACTGTGGCCCACAGCGTCACAAAGAGGTAATGCTGAAGTGACTTAGCACAGCACACAGCGGCTTAAGAGGGCAGGCTACGAGGAGAAAAAAGCAGGATGCAGAGCAGCACGCACAGAGGAAGCAGGAGTGGGGTTTGCACCTGTGTGTGGGCACGGGAAGACGCCAAGCACAGTGGTGCTCATGGTGGGCCGAGGCAGGGGAGGAATGGACAGGGGAGGAAACAGGAACAGGAAGTGGATTTCACTGTAACCTCATCTTGCCCGTGTGTTAAACCATGCGGGCAAACTGCCCATATAAAGGAGTTCATTACAATTACTTTGGAAACGTGACCACGGGTAACATATTCAGGAATAAAAAACAAGCAGTGATAACATACCTGAATAGTTTGTAAAGGATTTTAGGTCCTCTAGACTTATGGGAACTTGTGCACCAGAAATCAACACCTAAAAAAAAGTTCACATTATAAAACTTGAGGTGGATTTTAAGAAAGATTTTCATGTCAGGAAACAACTGTGTCCCCAAACACAAGAAGTGGACCTGGATCTCCTGCTGGTCGAACATCCGCAGCCACTCCAGGCTCACCACGTTGGCCAGGCCCTGCCGGAACGCCAGGCAGTGCGGGCGGATCTGCCGGTTCAGCCGGTAGTCGGCCACCAGGTGGATGTACGCAATGCGATTGGCACTGGTCACCGGGATGTCCTTCCCACCAGATTTCAGTTCAACTACCTGTGGATTTAAAACAAGAGTTGGAACTGTCTCCGAGTATAGCCACAGGGCAAAACAAGAGCAAGAAGCGCTAATCTGAAGGGAATGTGGCTGTGTTGCTCCACACATGAACACTTCAGTGAGAAGTGTGCAGCCACCGCACGTGGCCTCAAAGACAGGAAGAGCCCTCTGACGGGGCCTCCAGAGCTCAGCATGCTACTCTGCATCGTCGCTCACTAACCACCCCGGCTTTCTGCAAAGTCCTGAGGGTCCATGTTACAATGCAATCATGGCATTTCGTTACAAAAGAAATTAGAGATCACAAAGGGCAAAGATATGAACCAAACGATCAGCAAAGGTCAGAAGGGCGTCACTGTGGAGAAAAGGCGATGTAAGGAATTAATGCCGTGCACAGGCAACATACACCCCCTCTAGATCTCTATGACTACTGTTCAGTTCAGTTCAGTCCAGTCGCTCAGCTGTGTGCGACTCTTTGCGACCCCATGAACTGCACCACGCCAGGTCTCCCTGTCCATCACCAACTCCTGGAGTTCACCCGAACTCATGCATGGCCTTTGAGTCGGTGGTGCCATCCAGCCATCTCCTCCTCTGTCCTCCCCTCCTCCTGCCCTCAGTCTTTCCCAGCATCAGGGTCTTTTCAGCTAAGTCAGCTCTTTGCATCAGGTGGCTGTACAGTACTGCAGACGTGATGCAGAGGGCAGTGGTCTCCATCAGGCACACTGGATAGTCCGTTTCTTTCGCACCTGCAGGCCTGTGACAGAGCTTCTGCATCGCCGCACAGGGACACACACTCTTGGGTCGAGTGCAGCGTCAGGACGCCACGGGGCGTCCCTGGGGTACAGTGGGGAGGAGCCGGACTCGGGCGCCCTGCCCCCATTTCAGTACGTGCCACCGAGGAGGCCCTCGGCCCCCAAAGCCCGCTGTCGTCAATGAGGTGGTGACGTGCCTTATCCACCTTAGGCTGGGACTACGTGAACTCACACAAGTAAAGCTGACTGACGAAACTCCACAGACGACTAGAGACGCGTCCGCCTGACTTACAACGGGAGACTTGCAGAGCCCTGGTGTACGGGGGCCGGGGGCCACTGCCAGCGGGGGCGCCTGGGGGAGCGCTCGACGCTGCCCGCACCACAGCTTCCTTCTCCGCCTCGGGCCTCTGCGGAGCCGCTGTATTCCAGGGGCAGCGCAAATACGCCGACTCCCTCTGAGGGACGGCATTTCACCACCACCACTCCCCTTTAAAAAAAGTATCGCTTTACCAAAGAGGTACTTTAGAAGCTGCTCAAAGCTCTACCTAAACGCTCTGTGGGAAGGTTACACAGCCACGTGTGGTCAGGGCCGCCCGCAGGGTCTGACGACACTTCACCGCTCCAGATTCGCGCTCTCAGCACCAGAGGAGCGAGGTCCGACAAGGCGCCGGGTGGGTGCGGGCTGCTCTGGGTCACGGCTGAGACAGCCTGGATCACAGGCAGGCGGGTACTAAAGGGGGTGGTGCCCATGATCTGGAACACAGAGGCCCCCAGCCCCGTTACCAGCAGCATTTCCTGCAACTCTGCAGGGGTGACTGCTGCACCTGAAAGGCATCACGTCACACCTGTCCCTGGGAGCTCCATTCTGAGGAGCGCCGGCAGTCTGGGAGGTCTGCACACCGTGGCCTCCAAGACGCGCAGGCGCAGTCACGCCTGCGCCGCTGCTGCCACGCACATGCAGGTGCAGGCACACGCGGACAGGGGCCACGGCGAATGCACAGGGGCCACCGCGAGTGCACCGGCGCCGCTGGCGCTTGCCCCACCCTCCCGGCCGCCCGTCCCCTGCTGGAGGAGCTCCGCTCCACGCCTCGCCCAAGGGCACACAGCAAAGCAGCAAAACCCAGGCTTTAACCAAGGTCTCGTGACTTGAGTTCAATGCTTTTCTACAGAACAGATGATTATTTATGGATCTATCTTAAACCCTGAGCATTCTCCTCAAGGGACATATGTGTATAAATCAGTGATCTGAAATTTCATGTTCTTTTTTAAGTAGGCTAACAAGCAGCCATATTGATTAAAGAAAAAAATTTGAGAGCAACATCATTATTCTAAAAGGGAAGATTCATTAACATAAGCTGCTAACATAATGAAGTATTTGCATACTACCAATCTTTAAATCACGACATTTTATAAACCTAAACCTCTATCAGAGAACTAGGTTTTTATATATGTTTCTACAGAAATCCATATGATCTCTCCCCAAATTAAGTACTTTACCAGTGACTCTAATTTTTCCAATTAGACTCTTTAGTATAATTATTCTTATGCATTATCATCTATAATCTCTACTCAGTGGGAATTTCTATGAATAACTGGAACATCTTCACACTTTCACTTTTAACAGATTACAGTATTATCAGTGGCACTTTAATGGGACACTTATGTATGCGACATTGCACCATTACCATCTATTTCAGAAGGGAAATGGGGAACACCCATTAGCAAAGGCCTCAGACAGGTCCGTACACAGCCCCGGGCCCAGAGCTTTCATTTCGTGCCCAAGACACCCACTAGGTGGGGCCAGGGGGCAGTAACACTGCACGCTGACATTTCCTTCTGACCATGATCAACCCTGTCTTCAAAAGCCTTTCACTTTGCAGGGCTGAGATTTCAGCTCCATGAGAGGGAAGAAGATAAGCAACCAAGGGACACCCGGCTCTGAGCAACCCCCCTGCATCTCAGAGCACCCCTGCCAGCTCACAGAGACGCCTGGACCTCAGCAGGCAGGGGGAAGCATTACTTCCTTGTCACTGGTTAGGATTCAGTCCCACCTATTTCTGAAACAGAGAGCTTTACAGACTAAGAGAGATGGAAAACTCAAAAACCACAAAGACGGTCATCTAAAAAATACCAAGAAGGTTTAGACAGGAGGATGTGTGACTCTGTGTGCATGCTTTCTGCTTTGCTTTTTAGAAGACATCACAATGGTACATTAGCTACAGAACACTTCTGAGTCTAGGGAGGAAGAAAGAAAAAGACACAAAGCCTCTCCTGTTCTCCTGAGGGGCTCTGTGTGCTGTGTGTGACACCCCAGCACTTCACACCTGCTCCAAGGGCTATAGCTTAAGAAACAGAGGGAAAAAGCAGAAAATAAGTGTAGAAGAAAGAGCACGTGGAAAAGTCAGAACCTTTGTATGACCCAATGATTCCACTTCTAGGCACACACTCCAAATACCTGAACACAGGGCCCCCACAGATATTTATACAGCAATGGTAGGTCGTGTCCATCAACAGCTGGATGAACAAACGGAACGTGCCCAGCAACAGCAGACTCATCAGCTTTAGGAGCTCCGACGCCTGCTGTGCATCACAGTGGCCCTGGAGGGCACTGTGCTCAGTGAGGTGAGCCAGTCACTGAGGGACAAGCGCGCCTGCCTCCACTCACCGGAGGGGCTGAGGCCGCCAGTCCTGGAGACAGACAGCGGGTGGGGGGGGCCAGCAGCTGCTGGAGGAGTTCAGTACCAGAACGTCCCACCCAGTGCACCTCTTCTCCAACTCAAACCAAACCTTAGTCCTGGAGGCTGATGTACAGAATCTAATTTGCAAGATGAACATTACAGTTGAAGTCCTCTCATCAGGCCTTTCATTGATTGCTTAACCAAACTGTAGTTTCTCTGAATTCTGGAACTGCCTGACCCAGAGACACTCGGGCTCACAGAACCAGAACCTCCGCTTCTGCTGACAGCACACCCAGATGCTTTCTCATCTTTCCCTTTCCTGAAAGTGAGAGTGTCAGCCGCTCAGTCCTGTCCGACTCTTTGGGGCCCCACAGCCTCTTCTGTCTGTGGCATTCTCCAGGCAAGTATACTGGAGTGGCTTGCCATTTCATTCTCCAGGGGAGCTTCCCAACCCAGGGATGGAACCCAGGTCCCCTGCACTGCAGACGGGCCCTTTACCATCTGAGCCACAGGGAAGCCCTCTCCTAGCAGCTCTGAAACACACCTGTTAGGCTCTTACCCTAACAGGTGTAGGTCCAGCGTTCCTGAAGCCTGAGGCCTCGAAAGGTTCTCCACAGCATCTCCATCTACTCTCCTCCATGAATGCTAAACTTCAGCCTCGTCCAAATCGGTTCACTGACCTGGTGACCCCTTATCACCCATAATGGGCCTTCTTCAGGCAGCCCTCCAGGAGCACTCTTGCTGAGCTTCTATTGTGCTAAACAGCACAGATCTCACAACACAGACCATATCTGCCTCTTGTGAGAATGAGTGTGCTCTTACAGTCAAAACACACCTCCTCTGCCGAGCTCAAGGCCAATACCCACTCACCAGTATCTTCTGAGTGACGAAGGAAGAGGAAGAAAGAGCAGCGTGGAGGTAAGCAGGGAAGGAGAGAGAAAAACATCCAAATGAGTTCAGTGTGCGTGTTCGCCAAAATCAATGGTCAGCGCCGCACCCCGGGGTCAGGCACTGTGGGGGTGAGCTGACATTCAGTGCCGCCTGGACTGAACACTAGGACCTATTTAATATGCAGTTACTTTTAAGCTGGCAAAGCCGATAACTTCTGAAAGCCTGGACTAGAAATCAAGTAATAACAAAAAGTTAGAGAAGCAATTATGAAGTCTAAAGCTAACACTACTTTCACAGTTAAAATCCAACCACGAGTTGCAAAAAAGACTATCCGTCTCATAGATCTGTGTCAGGGCAACAGGAAAGATGCAGTTTCCCTGCAAAAGACGCATTTGTCTGGAACCAAATGTGAATGAGAAACACACAGCTGGGTACTTTCGAAGAGTTAGAATTCTTTTAATCTGATTGAAAACATATTACAAGTATAAAGACACCAAGATAATTTTAGAATTCCAAATAGACACCAAGTCACAGCTACTCTTAAACATTTTGTATAGTTAAATTCATCGCAATCCATTCTCATTAGAATGTTAACTGGAACTATAATATAGTTCTGTTTTATGTACACAGTTTGCTTCAACTCTTGCCAGATAAAGTGTTAATATTAAATAGAAAAATGGAGAAAAATTTCTGAAAATGAGAATACTGGTGATGGAGTATAACAATAGGAAAAGAGAAACTGATACTGAGAAAATGCTAAATGAAATTATTTTAATCAGGGCAAAAAAATTATGTTTTATGCTATGGTTAGTCGAATTAGCTCTGTAGTCTTAAATTTGAAGTGAATAACACTTCTCCTCCAGAGTCATTTGCTGTCTTCCTATTCTCTCCAGAATTAACTGCATATTGCACAGGGAAGCAAAGGGCACTTAAAAACACCAGAAATAAAGTGATTCAATGAGGACCATCGTACAAACCGGTTACTTCAAAAATCCAACGAGATATTACCAAACAATCTCGTTTGCCCGTATGCACTCTGAGAAGTTCTGGGAATCACGGGAATGCGGCGGAGCGGCATGCCAAGCCCCTACTGCCCCGCCCGCACCTTCTGCGAGCAGCTCCACATGGCCAACCCAGGCCCCTGGGCCACTACCGCCCCTGCTCTCATGGACTAGAATAATTCCGTGTGCACGTAGCACGTGAACGTACGTGGCAGTATTATTCACAAGAACCAAAAAAGCGGAAACAACTCAGACGCCCATCAACTGGTGAAGAAAAGGTGGTCAATCCATACGCCATTTCTGGACGCCACTAGACTGGAAAAGGGGGGAAAAGCACCAGCCCTTGTGGCCCCCAGGAAGTGAAGTGCCACAGGCCGCACGCCCTGCGACCCCAGGCGTGAAGACTGTGCAGAGGACAGGGCCCGGGGGCGGGAGCAGCAGGGCGCGGCTGGGCCGGGGCAGGCACGGCCTGCCAGCGGGCACAGTGTCTCCTCCGTGCGGCCCAAGTCTCCCACAATTTGGATGTCGGCGCTGGCTGCACTGACCCTCATTGCACACGGTAGAGGGTGGAATTTATGGTACATGGATTATACCTCAGTAAAGCAGCTATCACAAAACTTAGTTTGAATTTCTAGTATTTTTTTTTTACGGGTAAAAATAGCGAGAGCACCCAGATGGACAGGTTCAGCAGCTGAGGGCCACTTTACAGGGCGAGAAGCCAAGAAGCACCCCTGAGCCCGAGGCTCCAGAAACGAGGCAGAAAGGCAGGGTGCCTCCCAGCCGCACGCAGGAGGGGAGCTGAGGCGGCACTCGGCTGGCTCTCTGAGCTCTGGCTCTGCCCTGCAAGTCTCTAACTGAAATGTACGCAAGCTCCCACAGCATGAAGCCCGCGTGTGCAGATGGGGACACCCAGGTGTGACGGCCCCACCTGCCTGGGCCTCTCCGAGGCGTCATGTCGGCGAGCGCACGCTGCAGGATGCGCGCGGGTGCTGGAGCCCCAGCCCCACTTGCCTGGGCCTCTCCGAGGTCGTTGTTCACCACCGTGAAGTTCAGCCCCAGCTCCTCCACGTCGCCCTCGTAGCTCTTGAGGAAGAGCAGGTTCCGGTACACCTCGGGGTCTAGGGACGCCAGGTGGTGGATGTCCACGTCGGCACTGGTCCCCAGCAGCTTGGACAGGAAGAAGCCAGCAAAGGGCAGCTCCACCAGCATGTTCTCATAGAGGGCCTGTGAGCGAGAGCAGGGGCCACTGATTAGCACTTCATAGGGCCGCCTCTCACCCTGCCTGCAGGCGAGGCCGGGTGCTCAGCCGGGCCCAAGGCAGCTGACTCCTCTTCCCACGCGGACCCGAGGCGGCAGACTCCTCTCCCCACGCGGACGAGGATGCAAGCGCCACCACGTGCCAGCCCACAGCGCAGGCGTTCACACACACGCCCCATGCAGAGAGCCCTACAACAGACGGCAGGGGGCCTGAGGGCTCGAGTGTGGCGGGGGTCTGCCAAGTTTTCCTGTGAAGCCTCTGCAGGTGGGTCAGCCTCCCGGGGCTGCTGCAGTAAGTGTGCCGACCAGTGGCTTCACACAACGCAGTCTGGAAAGGTCTGAACCCAGGTGTCAGCAGGCCACACTCTCTGGGAAGGTCCTGCCAGCTGCCAGCCCCCCAGCCTCTGCGGGGCTGCTCCCCCTCAACCTGCTCTGTGCCTCCACCGCGCCCTCCTGCCTCTGATGCAGATGCCACTCACTGGATCCTGGGACCCACCCCACCCAGGATGGCCTCCTGAGCTTGCTCACATACGCAAAGACGTCTTTCCAAATAAGGTCACACTCATAGGGCCAGGGCTTCCCTGGTGGCTCAGCAGTGAAGAGTCGGTTGCGATGCAGGAGACCTGGGTTCAGTCCCTGGGCTGGGAAGATCCCTGGGTGAAGGCAACAGCTGCCCACGCCAGTATTCTTACCGGGACAATTCCACGGACAGAGAAGCCAGGCGGGCTACAGCCCATGGGGTCACAGAGAGTGACTGAGCGACTATCACTTTCACTTTCTCTCACAGGTACAGGCTATTAGAATTTGAGTGAGTCTTCCTGGGGGTCACAGTCCTACCCACAGTAGCAGGCAGGCCAGAGTACCCCAGTGACCAGCCCTCTCTTCCGGCTGGAGCACACTGAGTGAGGGCACGGGCACCATGTGCCAAAGTTGGGTTTCGTGTAATTTTCGACATCAAGGAAGACAATTATTCTTTAGATTTTTTTTCAACCATCAAATGGGGAGAAAGTAGCATTCTTAGCTCAGTGACCACAGCTGCTCTTCCCACAGAAAGGTTGCCACCTGGCCATACCCACACCCCCCAAATGCTAAGCACAAGGCTCCTGAGACAGACGTGTGTGATGTCACTTCTGCCCTGCCCCACCTCCCCACACGAGATGGCAGGCTTGTGCCATGGCCCACCTCAGAGGGGCCCTTTCGTGTGCACACAGCCAGCACTGCTGCACCCCTGCACAACCATCTCACACACAGGGCAATCTACAATCATGACCCTTAAATTCACCAACCTTACATGCTCACATTAGGCTCAGATACCCTCTGAGACCCACATTTTAGCTCTCGCCCACTGATGTGACTGGAGCAGGCTACAAAACAGCCATGGACTGCAGCCACGAAACGTCCCCCCAAAGAGAGCATCCTCCCAGAGGCGAACGTCCTCCCAGAGGCGAACGTCCTCCCAGAGGCGAACGTCCTTCCAGAGGCGAACGTCCTCCCAGAGGTGAACATCCAGAGGGCACTGCGTGGGCTCCTGGACACCACCTCCCCGAGGGTGGTCACCACACTTGGAGTTCAGGCTCACCCTCTCCCCCTCCAGCTATGTCCCCGCACTTCTCTGATTTGAAGACTGATGATTGCTCAATTAGTTCTGAAAAAAAAGGCAAAAAAGGCTTTCTTAATGAATGAATGCGTAATAAAATGGCAACCGGCACTTAGGTCCTCTCCTGACGATGTAAAGAAGGGCTGTTTTGAGACGCCAGGCTTTGCCTCAAGTTAAGGATGGCCAATACTATTAACCTGGCCCACTTAGGAACCCCATTACTTCTAATGAATGATGCCGTCAAAGCTAAGGAGCATTCTGCAGAGACAAGACTGATCCCAGGTGTCGAGAAAAGCCTCATTTGTACGGTAGGCTGTGAGTAAACTCAGAGAGTAAATCATCGGGTGTTGAGTATGGAAGGTCATTGTTTGCCATTCCTGCATTAGTAACAATAAACTTGTGAAGTCCACTCAATCCATCAGAGCTACCTGAATTTTAAACAGAAACTCCACTGTGACTCATAAAATGTAAATGCACAGGTATAATTTTTTACACGAGGCAGGTTTAAGCCTTTAGAGCATTTAATATACAAGCACTAATAAATGATAGCACTAAAAACTGTGGCTGCATCAGCTAAATGGATTATAAATTAAATTTCCATAATGTATGCAACTGAGATACAAATGTAAGCGTAAATCAAGGTATTTCCTAAACACAGGTTAATTATACAACCTCAAAAGCTGCCAATTTTTTATGCAAAATAATCCACTTAGCATTTTTCATATTGGCCTCAATCCTCAGTCCGCTGCACACTTGTTCCTAGAAGCGTATCAATAACTACTTGTCACGAAAACATAGCAATAGGTATATGGAGAAAACCTGTAACGTATTTTTCAACTGTCTGTCTTTTATGAGTGTTTATAGCTAGAAATTGTGCCAAAATGATCTGAAATAAAAAGGATTAATTACGGTAGAAGCCTTTTAATATAAGTGAGTGCAGTCGCCATGCAATTAATGCAAACCGTGCCCCTGCCCGGACGGGCGGTGTGAGCCACATCTCAGGCTGGTTCTGTTTGCTGCCAAATAACTTCAGTAATTTACTACATTAAGAATCAATAAAAAAATAATGCTTTTCAAATGCATCTCTATCAATCTTCAGGTAGTTCTAAAGTGAACATTTATAACTTAATCTAAAAACTATATCAGAGATGTCCTGTTTTAAGGCCACTCTAATTGAACAAGGAGATAATAATTTTAATTATTTCAGATCATGCTAACCTTGGAGTCTACAAAATTAAAGATATGTAAAATAAGGATGTAAGCTGATACTAATATGCTATTTAATTTAGCAGTTGTGTCTCAGAAGAAATGACGGCAAGCTGAAAGCTGTGCTCTCTGACTGGGCTACTGCGGACTCTCAGGCTGGGGCTCCTGCAGGGCGGGGGTGCTCCTGGCTGTTAGCGCACGGACGGTGCCCAGTCACGGAGCGCAGCGAGGGAGTGCCCGCTGTGTGCGGGGACCTCTATTGGCAGGAAGGAATTCTGCATTCACAAACTGGTTTGCAAAAATCCATTTATTCTCTTTTGAGACATTTCAGGTTGTCAAAATTACACACATGGAGATTCGCTTCAAATCCTAACTGCTTACTCCTTTAGCTCTGTCCACACAGCTGCCTGACCCTCCGTGACGAGGGTGCTGTGTGTCGGGTTTGACCTGCCCCCCACCACCTAGGGGGACGAGGCGTCCCACCAGCCCTGGAAGCCAAGGAGAGACTTACTCCATCATTGCAACAGGTAATCTGCACCAAGGGTTTGACAGCTTTATTTCTGAAAACAGCCCACTCACTTCTGAAAACCTCTGAGGATGCTGGGTGGGTGGGAGATGAGAGGTCATGCCTTCAAGCCGCTCTCCTCACTGGGCATTGGGAAACCCTCCCGGGCGCAGTGCCCACTCCCGGCCACTCCTCCAGACTCAGGCTCCCCCGCCCACCAGGTGATGGAAAAGTCACGTGCCCGTCCCCCCTCCGAGAAGTCAGTACTGGTATATTCACAGAGCTGTGCGGCCATCACCCTCCAGCTAAGTTTTGAACATGTCACCCCCCACAGCAGAAGCCTTGAGCCCTGGGCTGTCCCCCCTCACTCCTGCACCCCCAGCACAGAACTCTTGGAGGCCTTTTCTGTAGCCACACGCACCTTTGGGTGAGCCACCTAGCCTTCGGGCACCTCTGACGGTACCCTGCCTGAGTTCCTGCTGCCCGTGGCCATCCACACCAGCAGAGGCCAGGAGGCCTGCTGACCTTGTCTCTGACCCCTGGGGGTGGCACCAGGAGCCCTGCCTGGTCTGCCTCACGGAGGAGCTCAACAGCCCCCGGCCGCCTCCCAGAGAAGTTACCCCGATGTGAGGAACAAGAGCAGCAGTATACGTCTTCACCTGGCTCGCTTTTCACAGTGACTATTCATTTATCTTTAAAATATATTTATTTGGCTGGGTCTTCACTGTGGCACGTGGTGTCTAGTCCCTGACCAGGGATTGAATCCAGGCCCCCTGCATTGGGAACAGGGAGTCTTAACACACTGGACCACAGGGAAGTCCCCAAAGTGACTATTTAAATGTACAGAAAAATTTAAATGGGCTGATTTTATTTATTTATTAGATAATTACTGTGCTTATTGCACAAATAAAGACCAAGGAAAGACACTCAGTGCACTTTAGGCAGCACCAGCAAATCTGTGTTCCTGATTTTCCTGGTGAGAATCTAACATGGCTTAGAAGAAGAAAAACAGCCCTATGTAACACTGACCCGTGTTAAACTAGTGTGTGGGAGGGCTTCAACATGTGAGAAGGGAGCCTGTGCCCCGGAGCCAGGGCACTGCCAGAGCCCTGGAGCCCGCCCGCGTCCACAGCCAGAGAGGCCACTGTAGCAAGGAGCCTGCCACTCAACCGAGAGCAGCCGCCGCATGTCGCAACTGGAGAAAGTCCTTGCAGACCAGCACAGCCAAAGAAAAAAATTTTTTAAATAAAGAAAAAAATTTTTTAATGTGACAAGGGATATCTCGATGGAAAGCAAGATCTACTTATGCAGGGGCAGAAAGAATTCTGGTGAATATCTCAGAATAGGTAAAACTTCAATAATACTTTTAGGTACTGAAATCAACTGAATTCTGGCATACACTTGCCATTTTTTACTGTTCAATAAGACCATTTTAACTTCATGTTTAATTTTGAAGAAACGAACTTATATAGAAAACTATGACCTTAACTAGGAAGAAGAAGAATCTCCAGATTTAGGAATGCGTTGCTTTTAATGGAAAAGAATATAAATTGTGATTAGAATGCTATAAAAGCAGTACATTCTCCGAAGGGATAAGGGTCAAATAAGTAATCACTTATAATAAATTATAAGTTTTACATATTTGTTAATTATGATCTTTGATTTTTCTGTTTCTCAAAAAAGTTGAAGGTCAGCAAGAGGAAACGCATGGTGAATCATCCCTGTGGTTAATTAACTGGGAGATTCAGAGAAAGCCTGCTTCTGAAATCGGCTGACCTCTAAATAAAGAGAGTCTTAACATTAGAGAGTCTCAACATGCAAGTCTTGATTGGAAGACTTGTGCTTAGCACAGAACGATCAACTATTTGCTGAATGATATGTTTAAAAAAGCCTAAAGGAAAGATACAATAACTTCAGAGCTCAATCAGATGAAGCAGCTCAACTATGCTGACCCTTAATGAGTTGGCGAGTTCGAAACAAGATGTTATACAACAGAAGCTTTGTCATTTAAGGACCAAAGTAACTTAAATTACTAGTATTCACCTCAGTTGACAGTTTCAAAGCCTCAGCAAATTCAGTGAGCATTCTATAAAAGGATTCTAATGAATACAAAAATAAATTCTCCCAACTCTCAAAAATCTCAGGATAAACTGTTAACTGCCAATACTACAGTGTATGAATCATTAAGTGTAGATTGAATTCCACTCAAACACAAAATTATAAAGTATGCTGAAGTTTTACATCTGTTGATTAAAAATTTGAAATATATGACCAAGATATTAACAAACAACCTGATTTACAGGCATTCTGTTCCAATTAAATCAATATTCCAAAGCAAGGGGAAAAAAAAATTTCCAAGTAGAATTCAAATATGATAAAAGATTTCCTCCAATAAATATTCTGAACTTAATTGGCTTAAATGGACATAGGTGCTTCTATCTGTTTAAAAAAAAAAGTTCAAGATGACATTACCACATCCTTGAACTGTTTATTTATTCCCTGTCCAGAGTCTGATTTACAGGCGATAAAATGCAATCACAACCCACCCCAGAGCAGGAAGCATCTGCTAATGGAACTTTTAGCGAGAAGTGACCAGTGACATGAGGTAATTCTTCCTATGCAGGAGTGCTCCTGAGGACCTCACTGCACTTCATCACAGTAAACAATCACTAACATATGCATTAAAGAAAATTTAAATACATTATGACCCAATAAATATCATAATCAATCAATAGACAATTTTCTTCTCTTAAAGATTTAATGTTCGGATACCACACTATCAGTGCTATACTACTACACTCACTTAAATGTGGACAATTTTTAACATGTTGGTACAAAGTTTAACCATTTATAGTCAGATATGTTTTAGAAACTAGTGCTCCCTTAGGAATTCCCTTGCAGAAAAGTATACAAGTAAAATCTTTAAAATGAGGAACTAAATTAAGTACCATTCTCAAACAACTATAGTTTTGTTGTTGCTTTTGTCTAAACTTTATTATTTCAAGATCTTTATTAAGACAGCATTTATACACACTTTACTTTTAGGACCTGGAATCTGGTTTACAGAGCTGATACATTCTGGAACAGAGGAGTAAGAGGGTCGGCTCTCCTCTGGATCTGCAGCTTCACAGCAGATGTGTCCTCAGGGAGGCTCCCACGCGAGCAGCGCGATTATGCAGACACACACACACACACACATGAGCAGCGTCATTATGCAGACACACACACACACACGTGCGCACGAGCAGCGCCACTATGCAGACACACACGAGTAGCGCCATTATGCAGACACACACACACATGCACACGAGCAGCACCACTAAGCAGACACACACACACACATATGCACATGAGCAGCGCCCTCTGCACACACACACACACATACATGAGCAGCGCCATTATGCAGACACACACACACACACGAACAGCACCACTATACACACACACATGCGTGCGCACGAGCAGCACCACTATGCAGACACAGACACATGCACATGAGCAGCGCCCTCTGCACGCACGCACGCACACACACACACACACACACACAGACATGAGCAGCGCCATTATGCAGACACACACACACACACACACACACACAAACAGCACCACTATACACACACACATGCGTGCACACGAGCAGCACCACTATGCAGACACACACACACACGAGCAGCGCCACTACACACACACACAGTATCACACCAGGGCCACCCTGGCAGAAGGCTGGACACAGAGGAATGGAACAGGGGCGAAACAAACCTGCACATGTGTGGCCAACTCAGCAAGACCACCAGGACGGTCAGACATGCGCACGCAACAGCACACGCAGACACTGTCCACACAAAGCCTTGCACATGAATGTCCACAGCAGAATTACTCCTAAGAGCCAACCTGAGCCTCCATGAAATAACGAACCGATAAACTGTGGTAGTTACTCGCGTGACGACATCCTGTGCAGAAAAGAAAGGAATGAAGCACGGATAATACGCCACTACGTGGAGGAACCCTGAAAGCACTATGCCAAGGCAAGGAAGCCAGTCACGAATGGCCACATGGCGCCTGACTCGGCTCACAGGAAAAGTCTAGAGCGGGCAAGCTGCAGAGACAGAAAGGAGCTGAGGGGTGGCCCAGGACTCGCAGGACTGGAGCAGAAGGGGAGTAACTGTGAATGATTTGAGGTTTCCTTCTCTAACGCTTTCTTCTGAAATCTTGGTGGTGACGGCTGCACAGCTCAGTGAACACACTCTCACTCACTGACCTGTGCCCCTTAGAAAGGCAGAACTTCACGGAGTGTGGACTGCACTTCAAAAACACTGTGACTTCAGGTAAGTCACGAGAGCATCGTCTGCTCTGCAGGCCCCGATTTTTAATTAGGGTGCTTCTCTAACGGGCCACTCCGTCCAAGGAGCTCCAGGGGGAGAGCGGAGGTCTGCTGGAGACAGCATGGACTGCACGGAACAGACCGCAAATGCGCTGCATAAAGGAATTCAATGATAAAGTTGAAATTTACTATAGTTCTGACTAACTTTTATAGAAAATCACATCGCAACACTAGTCTCTAAATTACTTCAGGGTGACAAAGTTCCTGGGCTGCCCACCCTGGACACGTATCCCGTTCGGTCTGTCCCCCAGGCTATGTGTCCTGCCGCCAGGAGAACCGTGCCTGCCCTGCTCACCTCCCTGACCCCACAGCTGCCTTGCACGCATCGCTCAGCCTCCTCCAGACAGAGATCCCTCCTCCGTGGCCTTCCCCGCTGTGCTCAGTCAGGACGCCCCAGTGCGCCCCGCCACGCTACCAGAACGACCCCACAGGACAGAGCCTGGCCCAGGCCAGGGCAGCTTGCTGCATGCCCCCGGAGGGCGTGGCGCTTGCTCATCAGTTCTCTGCAGTGTCTCCCAGGATCCCAAACCACCCCCCGTCTCGTTCTGCATCCACAGTCACTTTACCAAAGACGGCCACCCCACCTGGGAACACCAAGCCACCCGTCCACCGTCCTTCTCCAGAACCTCTCTCATCCCTTGGGGGCCAGGCCTGCTGAGAGGCCGACACGATCCACCTGCAACCCTCCCACCCCCTCCCCTGGAAGCACCCAAAGAACTCATTTCTATCGCGCTGCCCCCTAAAAACATCATCCAGAACAACCCTGAGGTCCACGACTGAGGGACGATTGTGTAACGCGGTTGTCACGGGACCGAGGACCACTTGGCAGCAACAGGAACACAGTCCTGACACCTCACAGCCAGAACGGCTCTTGAATACGGACTGAGGGAAACGAGCCAATCGCAGAGGCGGCCGCTTCAGAGGCCACACGCAGGAGCGCACGAAAAGGAGACACACGGCACGCTTCCGAGAGCCGACCGGCGCCCGCCTCGCTTCTCTCTGGAGGGGGAGGCGTTAACACGGGCGATGAAAACGCCCTGCGCGCACGGCGGTGACCGCGCAACTCTGTGCACGCACTGGAGCCCCTCATCCGCGCTTTCCAACTGGGGGAGCTGCATGGCTGGCGAACTCTATCTCAATAAAACCAGGACAAGAAAAAAACAAACACCCGGGACACCAAGACGTGCTCAGCGATCCAGCGTCACTTTCCTGTCCTCACACGCGTCTCCAGGAGCCCGGGCACCAGCGCCGGAGCTGGCTGCCGTCCCCGCCTCTGGAGACCGCTGTCCTCGCGCTTCCCCAGCGCCTCCCTGAAACCAGCACACCTGCCACCCCAGCACTTGCGGAGAACAGAGGCTGCACAGCCAGGGCACGGGGAGCCAGCTCCCGCCACGGAGACCCCGGCCTGTGTGTCCCCACCGCACGGCGCTCAGACCACCGAGGGAGAGGGCCCAGAGCACCGAGCCCAGCGCTGCCCACCCGCTCCGACTGCGGGGAGAGCAGCCGCTTGGCCACAGCGCGGGGAGAGCAGCCGGCTCCGCCACAGCGCGGGGAGAGCAGCTGCTCGGCCACAGCGCGGGAGAGCAGCTGCTCGGCCACAGCGCGGGAGAGCAGCCGGCTCCGCCACAGCCCGGGAGCCTTGCTCATTCCCTAAGCAATGGAACCGGGGGAGACCTGGTCAGGGGCTGGAGTCCGCTGCCCTGAGTTTCAGAGCTGCCTCCGGCCATCCCTTTGACCTCGGAATGTGAACTGATTCCTGTCCCTGTGTTACAATCCAGTATCTAAAAATGTGGTGGACGGCAATTAAACATCAGGCATCCCTCTCCACCATCTCAAACAGGGAAGTAAAAGAACCAGATGGAAACTGCACACCTGTGGGCTATGCCTGGCACATCTGCGGGCCACGCCATGGTCTGATTTCCCCAACCCCACGATGTGACGGTGCTGGGAGACGTGGCCCCTGGTGCTTAGGGCACGAGGGTGCAGCTCGCATGAACAGCATCAGCGCCCTTACAGAGAAGCTCCGCGGAGCTCCCCGGGCCCTCACACATGAGGACACAGGAGCTATATGAGGACACGGGCACCGGCCACGGCCCAGGACGGGGGCCACACCGAACAGGACGTGATGCCCTGAGCCAGAGGCCGGCCCCGGGCTGTAAGAAGCCAGCCTCTGCGGGGTGTAAGCTGCTGGCCTGCGGCACCCTGTGGCAGCAGCCTGGACAGACGGAGGCCAGGGCCGGTCTAGTCCAGTGATGGTGACTGTCCTGCTCCTGACTTCAATGGGAACGTGTGCTTTCAAAGTTGCATCGCTAAATAGGAAGTCTCCAATAGGTTATATAATTAAATTTTCCTTTCATCTACAACAAAGGGTAAGCTATGTTTGCCGAGACGGTGCACACCATCAGGTGTTACATTCTGGTTACTGCAGCATTTACTGCAGTATCCTTAAGGGGCCACATGTCAAAAGAAATGGCATACAACATAAACATTTAACGTACGCTGAATAACTACGGCCCTCTGTCTCACAACACTTTGAACACTTCATAGAACCTTAAAAGAATCACGTTTAATGCTAGTTATCAACAAGAGCAACTGTGGAAAGACTTACAATATCTGCACTGCCTATGAAAGCACGTAATAACTGTGAGGCTTATAAGCAGAATTTCATAGCTGTGTTCTCTAGTTTCTACACATGTAAATTTTTTTTTAAATTTTTCGCCGCTGCCACTGTAGCTGCCCAGGTCAACATCCTCCAGTCCTCTCCCCCTTCTCCTGCACCAATAATTTTTAATGTTATGTACGCATGTAATATAGCTATAAAAGAAAACACTATTCAGGAGTTCATCAAAATTATGTAAGCAATTCTGAATAGAGATCGTCAGACAGCAGCCACACAGGAGCACACAACGTCAGCATCCGCGGTTGGGGACCCACATTTACGCTGAGTGTACGTTACCTTTCCGAGCATCCTGCCCAGGAAGTAGTAATGTCTGGCAAAGGCATCGCCCACAAGCATCTGAGCAGCTGGGTTGGGGTACAGAAGCCCCTCGTTAGTGGTCTTAAAGAACCCCTGGTTGGGGTTAAACCCTGACTTCAGTAGCTCGTTTAGAAACTCTCTGAAAATGCCACCGCCGTCAATGCCGGCTTCGTCCAGGCCGTGCGCATTCAGCAAGTGTACACGGATCCGCTTTTTTAAGTCAGGCTCTGTTAAAAAAGGGGGTGGGGTGAGGAGAAGACATCTTTTTAAAAAGCAATAAAACAAGTTGGTATTACAGGAAGTTAGGGAAGGGGAGCAAGAATATTAAAACTATTTTAATGCAAGGCTTTAAAAAAACCAACAACATCAAGAGGAGACAATGAGCTAGGCTGACCACGGCTTCCCTGGGACGACTCCACTCTGATCAAGAATGGAGTGGGCAGGGGCAGGAGGTGGGTGTTCAGGAGAAAATATGAACCCCCCCTACACTGTAACAAACTCAGAACTAGAGGGGAGCAGGCAGAGTTAGGACCGAAGGATAATACAGGCACACAAAGCCGCCAAGGAAGGCAGAGACACACAAACAAAGAAGTCCCTGACGCTGATGTCACACAGACATTCTGAAAGAAGTGAATGGCATGAGAGTCAGGACACCAGAGGCTGCACCATCACCTAAAACAATATTTGGCTGAAAAACGGGGAAAAATTCTGGTTATATAATGTGCCACAAGATTAAATTTAAAAATACCCCGCAAAGCTGAAGCCTGCCTGACATGTGAGACACACCTGTACACGGTCCTCGTGAGGACAGCGCGCAGGAGGAGGACTCCAGGCCCCAGACTCGCAGCGAATGCAACAGCTTTCACTACGGGCTTCAGGACACAGGCCATGAAAGACCACTCCGCAAGTCACAAAGGTCCTGCCCGGCTCAGTTCCGGAGCAGGTGGGTGTCTGACCCCGTAAGGCGCGTCCTGCCTCGCTTCCCGCTGCGCCCTTTGGGCGCCCGGCACGGAAGGGGTGGGCACGGCGCCCGGCCGCAGGTCTGCCCCGCAGCCACCGCTCAGGCAGTGTGCAGTCGCTCACACAGGTCCGACCCGAAGCATCTCAAGGCACCAGGGGACCTCCAGGAAACACCCTGGAGACGGGCTTCGCCAGCGCAGGTTCCACTGAACCCCACCACGCCATGTACAAATGTCAGTGTTAAGGTCCCAGGACCTGCCGTGTGAGCCTGTGCTCCGTGACCGCGCCTGCGCGGAGGGCCGCCCACCCGACCAGGGAGGACTAACGCTGCGCCTGGCGAGCGCACAGCCACCTGATTCCTACCCCGGGCAGGACCGCACACACACAGGAACCGCTTCCAACGCCCCAACCATCTCCGGCTAAGAACAGCCCATTCCCTTGTGATGAAGCCAAGGACAGGGACGGTGAACTACTCATCCAAGGGCATGCAGCACGCAGGGTCAGGGCAGGGCTGCACTTTAATGCACACTATTTAACACCTAACTACACTTAAATGAGGGGCTTCTCACTGGCGACTCAATTCCACAGACTTGCCATCTGCATCTGTTTTGATCAAATACCAAACACATTCATCCTCAGAGAGAATTCTGAGCAGGTGACTGTGGATGCGACGAAGCCTTTACATCCGTCCTCCCGATACGCAGCCTCAAGGACGAGCTGTAAGCAGCCATCGTATACAGTATTTCTCAAGCTGAATGCCAGCAGTCAGCAGCATTATATTCTGAAAGTTCTAGGTGTAAGTAAATGTTTTGTAACTGGGAACGCTCAACCAAGGCACGCCCGTCAGCTGCTGGTACTGAGCCTCCAGGCAGTGGAGGCGGGGTCTACCTCAGAGACTTCACAGAAGCCGCCTCTCAGTTCTGGCGAGAGCGGAGGGTCTGTGGCTCCCCGACAAACACTTCTGTAGACAACACACAGCAACACGGTATTTGTAGAATCAAATCTAGCCTTCTTGCCACTGGATTCAAAAGACAAATTAAAAGCTCCCACTTATGGAGGTGAGACTGGGAGGGGGGCCCTAAGTAAATGGACCCTTGAACACTTCAGGAGTCGGGGTCCACACAGTTGAGAATCCAGGTGTAATTGTGCCTCTCTCACTGATAACACGAACAGTCAGTTAGTACATTTCATATGGTATACAAGTTACATACTGTACTCTTACGGTGAAGTAAGCAAGAAAAGGAAAACATTATTACAAAAGCTGAAAGCAAGAGAGAAGACATTCACAGCACTGTGCTCACTCACTGACATCATCTGCTTTCAAGAGCCACCACCGGCCGTCAGCACCTGCGACACCACCGTCTACACGACACACAGCACCGCAGACGCTGTGCGTGTCACCAACACCTGACATCAAACAACGCACAAGCGGGAGGAAGCGTTAGCTGCTCAGTTGTGTCCACCTCTTTGCGACCCTATGGACTGTAGCGTCCTAGGCTCCTCGTCCACGGAATTCTCCAGGCAAGTACTGGAGTGGGCTGCCCTCCTCCAGGGGATTGTCCCGACCCAGGCATCAAACCCTGGGTAAACAGCCACTGCAGGCAGATTCTTTATCATCTGAGCCACCAGGGAAGAGCAAACTCTAGGAGATGGTGAGGGACAGAGAAGCCTGGCGTGCTGCAGTCCATGGGTCACAAAGAGTCAGACGCGACTTAGGGACTGAACAACAACGTGAAAAAGAAATGCCTGTTTGTTTAGGGGTATAGTGAGTCAGGCACTGATGATGAAGCACCGGGAATGCCGGTGCAGTAAGGAACGGACGCCGAGGAATGTTTACAGTGCACACTGTTACAGTCCTGTCCACCATCCAGGGCTGGTGCCACGGTTCCATGTTTTTAAAAACCCCTTACCTGTGATGATAAGGTGATTAGCAGTTTCCTCAATCATGAGAGAGAGAGGCAGAATGCTTGGTAATATAGCTCTTTGAAGGCCAAGTCAAAACAGGAAGAAAGCTAACACGGTATTATTATGGTCAGCACCCCTCACTCTATGCTTCTGAAAGCACAGGCTGTCCGCTTCCCTGCAAGTCCTGCCCAGGACGGTCTGCAGGATGAACACCTGGGTGACGAGGACGATGATGAAGACACTGCAGTCTCTTATACAGACACCAGGCTTTAACAGGAAGGCGCTCACATACACAGCAGCTAACGTGTCACTGGGCGGCGTGACGATTCTTTACCACGACATGGAAGTGGGTCATTACAGAAGTCTGCCCCCTCCCGTCTTCAGGCTCGTTAGGCTGGCTGGGGCAGGGGAGGGAGCAGGAAGAGGGGTGGTCTTGCTGCACAGGGTGGCAGAGGCAGGGGGTGGAGGGGACAGGAGGGGCAGGCCCATTTGGCCTAACTTGATGGAGACACATCCCAGCTTCTGCCCCGACATTTCTGCTCTTCTCTGAACCCGTCTGTACAGTGGCGACCCCACTCCCACTGTTTGCTGTAGTCTCGGCACCCGTATCCCAGAAGAACCAGGGTGTGACACAAGTGAGAAGCCGTCCTCAATGAGCAGAAGGCCCTGCCCGGGGGTCTGCGTGCGTCTCCCGCTCCGCTGCCTCTCTGGCGTCTCTTCCTCATCATCAGGCCTGGGTGGGAGGCAGTCGTCGCCGAGCAGCTGCCCTCACGTGGAGTCCTCTGGCTGCCCGGGGCCTGCTCCGAGGCCCCCATGCCTGTCACCAGCACCCGCCCCCCCGCCCAGTGCCTTCCCCGACCGGCTCAGCCGAAGTCCTGTGAAGTCACATGCCGCATCTGGACGCCTCCCCAGCAGGAAAGTGTTGCCCCGGCTTGGGTGCGTTCTTGGCTCTCTCTCCAGCAAGGATGGCATCTTCAAGGGTGTGGTCCTCCCAAGCTCACGTGATGCTCTCTCTGCCGGGTTCTCTGACACGTTGCTGATGAGCCTTTCCTTGGAGAACCGTTGTGTACAGAGTCTGGAAGGTCCCCGTGGCCCCGATCTAGAGGTTCCATTAGAGACGTGCTCTGTGAGCCAGCAGACCCTCCTGTACTTTCACGGGGTCTGGCGGCCATGGGCACCGCCTGAGGTCAGAACCCCCGTGAAGGCCGTTCTGAACCACCAGGTGCTTCCTGACGGTAAGGACCAGGCGTCGACAGAACAATCCAGAAAAAGGGCTCTTGGGTCCTGGCCCTCCCACCATCCCACCAAAGGATGGACTGCTGGGGGTGAGCGAGCGCACGCGCACAGGACCTGCTTCAACACTGCTGCTCACGTGCCCTCCTTTCTAGTAACTGTCCTTCGTGGCAGTCTTTCCCAGAACAGGCATTGCTGTCTGGCTGGAGCCCCGTTCAGGCAGCGGTCCCTTCTCCTCAGTGACCGTCCCGATGGTGCAGGGAGCGCTTTGCTGCCCATGGGGGCCAGGCACTGCCTCTCCTGTCCTCATGGCACCTTTAAAGCCAGACTGCTTTCTACGCTGCTTTCCATTTTGGCTCCGCCACCTTCCTTTTCCTGCAGGCTGTCATATAAGGTATGAAATAGCAACATAACATGCCATTTTGAACAAACTGGAAACAAATTTTAGGGTTCTCTTCACAATTTTAAGACTCTCTTGAAAACGCTTGACAATTTTTAAAGCAACATGGTTACTAAATTATTTTTTTCTTTACAACTAATAAGAGAAAGTAAATTTGTAGGTATGTAAGATAAACGTTGCAGAAGGAAATGGCAACCCACTCCAGTATTCTTGCCTGGAGAAACTCATGGACAGAGGAGCCTGGCGGGCTACAGTCCACAGGATCACAAGAGTTGGGCATGACTTAGCGACTAAACCAAGGTAAATGTAAAGCTTTAACAAAACATATGGATATACTTTGAGCTTGAAAATTTTTCAGGAAAAGGGAATTAACTGAAAACATATCTGAATTTTGTATAAATATAATATATAAACTTAAAATATTATGAAAATAATAACCACAATCGCTTAGTAATTTTTAATTACATCAATGTCACTGGAAATTAAACAGAGTTAGTAAAAGCACGCATAGAAGAAAAAGCGTTATCATGCATGTGGACTCCACTTTCTCAAGCCATGTCTGTAGGAATGCCTTTCTTAGGGTGACCCTGCACACGCCTTCTCTGCGAGACAGAAACGGGATGCCGCAAGAAGCGCAGAGTGCTTGTGCCTGTGTGTAGCTGCTGCCACATCTTCACAAATCTTTCCTTCGTCTCCCTTTCCCTGACAGTGATCCTCACACTGGATTCCCTGCTTTGTAGGGGTGGTGCCCACAGCTGCGGACATACACCAGACAGCTGGACATCTCCCAGGAGCGTCCTGCCTCTTCCCTGCGCCCAGCGCCATGAGCAGCACTCTGTGGGGCTTGCGGGACTGCGCCAGCCATGAGGGAGACACAGGGACGCGCAAGTGGGGGCTTTCCACTGGATTCCGTGTGGCATGGGGCGCGATCAGGCAGAGCTGAGGCTCAGCTTCTGGCCACACTGGGCTCAGGCAGCAGCAAGCAGAGGAGGCCCTGATCGTCGGGGTGGACTGACCCTGCAGACAGGCGGCCCCGACGGCTCTGACTCCGCTGCACCTGCACACCTGTTTCCATCCCTCCCAGCTGCGGGGGCCCCACACATGTCCTCTGAGTGTCTCCGTAGGTTTTGATACATTTTAACTTCTTATAATAGATTTGTGCATATTTTTGGCAACATGTGATAAAACAGACTAGCATCTACATATATTTCATGCATTGATGACAAATTTTTCTTAACTTTTGCAGTATTCTAGGTTGAGTAGTCCACCTGCCAGTGTTTTGAAATTGTCACAAATCTCCAAAAAGTTCCTGGAGAAGGAAATGGCAATCCACTCCAGGACTATTGCCTGGAAAATCCCATGGACAGAGGAGGCTGGTAGGCTACAGCCCATGCGGTCGCAAAGAGTCGGACACGACTGAGCGACTTCACTTCACTTCACTTCCAAAAAGTTTGCCAATGTATTTCTTGGGGAAAAAAAAAAATCTGCCTAAGCGGACCTGCACAGTTCAAACCTGCATTGTTCAAGGGTCAACCGGACTTTGATTTTACCCTGTTATCATTTCTTCTTCAGAAAAACACGGTAACAAATCTTGCCCATTAAACTAAACTAAACAAAACCAGCACGCAGGAGCAGGAGCGCGCGTGCTCTCAGGACGGAGCGGAGTCCAGCATGCTCCAGCTGCCGCCCTGCACAGTGGGCCGCACGGGGCACGCGGTGGTGGGAGGCGCCAGCTCCACCCTCTCAGAGCCACGGGCTCCGAGGGCAGGCGCACTGTCAGGAATGGAGCCCAGCACGGCTCCAGCGGGCGCCCGGCACAGTGGGCCACACGGAGCGTGCCGTGGTGGGAGGTGCTAGCTCCCCTGTCAGAGCCACAGGCTCCAAGGGCAGGCGCGCTCCCCGCCCACAGTCCACACAGAGAAACGCACATGTCACCCTGCTCGATGAGCTCCCAACTGCAAGAGAGACCACACAGCTGCTCTGAGCTCCACCACGTCAGCTCGCTTGTCAAAGGAGGAGAAACCCACAATTCATGACTGTTCTGAGACGATATGAGATTCAAGAGCCCATAACGAATGGCCACTATTTGCTTCCGTGACTAAATGATATATGGAAAAATCATATTAATTGGTTACATGTAAATGACTAGGCAACAAAGTACTTCAAACCAATTTTCCGTAAGTAAATTAAACATACTAAGATGATATTTAATTTTAAAATCTGCATAGCAAAATATCAAACAATTTTAATATATGGTTTAAAACTTCTTAATTAATAAGGTCAGATTTAAAGAACACTTTAAAGATTTAAAGCACTGTAATACAGATATTATATGATTTTTCCAAATTCTTTAAACTCGGTGAGACTATCAGCAAGCACAACTGAAGAGCTGGCGTGTGGCCAACTTCTGAGTAATTCTCCAGCTTAAGGAGTCATTAGGAATCTGGGGCTTGTGTCATTGAGCAGGAATAGCATACTCTCCATGAAACAGTTTTAAAGTTAATTGAAAACTGTTGCTAAGCACACGTTCTCATTTTGGCTGAAGAGCTCAGAGATATTCGAGCCCCTGACGGAAGCCCCGGTTCACCAGCGCAGAAGGGGGTCTGCCGTGGACAGCCACGCCCTCCCCTGTGGTCCCTCACGCGGCACTGGGCTCCTGGTTCCCAAGTCCTGCCTCGCATCCTGCGTCTCAGGAAGCCTCCAGCATCAAGCACACCTCGGCTCCTCCCTGAACACTCTGCCCACCGTGGCCAATTTGACCCCGTTACAGCTCGTTTTTCTTGTTTTCAAACACAAGTTCAACAAACATCTACTGAGCACTAGCTGCAGGGACCCTGGCTTAGACCACGAGGCCCTCAGTGAAGCGGGACACACAGACAGAGGACTGCCGACACAGTGACACACAGCACGGCACGACTGCGGCTGGGACTCGTCTCCAAGGAGCCGCAGGGCCCAGAGCGGGAGCTCTCGCTTCCTCCCCAAAGCACGTTACACTAGGGATCAGAGCAGCTGATCTCTGCCTCGCTTATAGAGAAAGCTCTGAAAGCATGGCATCCCAGGTGAGAGTGACCCGCACAGTGGGGCACTCAGTTTGCAGTCAGACTGCAGCTCAGAGTCCATCTCAGTGTGCGGTGCTGGAAGTTAGAGGGCTACGGCATAGATTACGTAACAAAACTAAGTTATGTGAAAAACAAAAATCCGGCACACAAAATCGAGAACAGAGTAAGGGAACAAGTGAAGCCAGCCTTCCTCTGCTGCTCCTACAAAATGACAAAAATAGCTCTTTATCTGAGAAGAGAGAAAGTATTCAAAATGAGAGGTTCTGCTTTTCTGGAAGAAACTTAAATTGCTGCCCTAGAAGAACAGGCAATTGCTATCCCACATTGGACAACCTCCCATCACCTGTACTGATGTAACACCGATTTCATGTGATAGCATGGACACCAAATTCTGAAGGTAAAATTATTAATAAATAAATTAGTAACACTAAACCTGTTAACACTGAGTGCCAAAGATTAACATAAGACAAAAACGTGTTGTTCACCTCTAAATGCTGTCCAAATCAATGTTATCATGTAATTCTCTTATCTAATAGAAGCGTCACTGAAGCACACTTACCTTTCTATCAAGAAATTTGGATCGCAACGGTGTTTACTTTAGTGTATTTAACTTGGCTTACATTTTATGATATTTACATAGACTGTTTTAAACAAAATACAGTCTGTATATGGCTCTCCACCAACATTTTTATAATTAAAGCTTGTCAACTAAATGTTAAAGACAGATATTTGGGGACAGGAAGAGTTTCTTATCTTAAAAAACAAAAACAATATCTGAAAGGTTTCTGTAGCAGTAAGTATTTGCCAATATTAGAATTATTATTTGATAATAGATATACATTCCCCCAAATCTGACGTACATTTGTTTTAAACAGTCATCACAGAATAAGATGATTAACACTAATTTTTGTAATCATCACCCTTTCCTATAACCCCCCCCAGCCTCCCCGTCATACGAACACATACAGAGAGAATGATATATACCATTTTCAGGGGAAAGTTTGTCATAAGCATCTTCATAAATATAATTTCTTCTTATTGTGACATTAATTCCATCCAGAAATGGACCATCTCCTTGCACTTCTTGCTTATCTGCATAAATCAGTCTCTGAAAGATCTAGCAGAGGAGAAGTTATAAGGTTACTTGAAAACAACATTTTGTTATAAACACAAGCAACCAGAAGAAGAAATTGTTACATAAACCTTAAGTTTTTTATCTGCATAAATTCTGAGACGAGTTTTAAAGGCCAAGATACCAAATACTGATGTTATGCCTTATCAATAAATGTGCAGTATTTATGTAACATTGTTCCTTTTCCCCACTTCACAACAAACTTTTAAAATCCCATGCTATGGCACATTTTCGGTACTTCCTTCTGGAGACTTCTATACAACTCCAGGTGGAGCAGGAAGAAGAGCAGCTGTGAGAAGCGGTACATTGATGCTGGTATCAGTAGGGCGATCCCCAGGGTGAGAAAACCCCAGTAGCTGGTTTTACGCTAAAAGTCCAGTAGAGGGCGCTCAGGAGTTATGTAAAGCCATGTGTCTATGAGTGTGCAAGTGTGTGTGAGGTTTCTTTTTTTACTTTTTACTGGAGTATATTTGATTTACAATGTTGTGTTAATGTGTGTGGTTTAATGAAGAAATGTCAATAGTGTTAAATGTTCACCCTGTGAGAATAGTGGGCAGGCCTAAAAAACACCCCCTTGAAGCTGTTTTGTAAGTAGTGAAGTGAGGCCATTTTCAGAAATTTGCTAAGTAAGTTGGTGAATACAAACAGAACATCTTTCAAGAGGTATCTGGTTGGGTTATGCTTTTATAAACCATGGTCAACTATTATAATCTAGTGAGAAAACATATTATTCAATCACAGGCACTAGCCAGGCTTTAGAAAACTTCCCACTGGTGTTACTTTTTCACACTGAACCGGCTGAGTCACTCTGCAGAGAACCAACTGGAAGCGTACCTTCACCCGCTCCTCAAACGGAACCACAAAGGGCAGCTGGGTCAGGATGGCGAGCTGCCTCTCCTCAGACACGGACAGCGGCGGGGACTCCAGACCTACTGCAATCAGAGGACGCCCCGTGAGCCTGCCCGCCTCTGCAGATGCCGGGCTGCGCTCTGCCAGGCTGCACGCATAGACACCCTGGCACAGGGGGCACTACTGGGGCTGCCAGGGGCGGGGAGGGGGCTGGCTCCCAGTCTCAAGGCGCTTTCCGGCGATGAGACTCCTGACCCGGCTGACCAAGGTCAGAGGCCACAGGCCAGGAGCCCACAGCGCACGCGGCAGCACACAGCCCACGCTCGGCCAGCTCGGGGCAC